>NC_057868.1:20571598-20882431 GCF_019740435.1 Gambusia affinis | reverse complement strand
GGAGTTTTCTTTTCTAGATGAGAACCTGAATAGTGTGGTGTTCACATGCAATTAGCAACCTGAATCTATACTTTATTAAATTACCTTTTATTGCAAAGGCAGCTGCAACTTTGTTGAAGAAAGTATGCACGAGCATAGAGAATAACTTCTCGCTTTTTAAAACAACTGTTTAAATATTCCCGCTGTTGCTCTGCCTCTATGTTTTGAGTCATTGTCCTACTCTAAGGTGAACTTTTGAATCCTCTCAGATGTTTTCTTTTAGCATTGCTAAGGATTTAAATCCATCCTTTGCCCAAAGTGACTCTGACCAACTTCACTACTATGTTTAACTGTGAAAAATAGTGTGTGTGGCTGCACAGTGGCGCAGTTGGTAGAGCTGTTGCCTTGCAGCAGGAAGGTCCTGGGTTCGATTCCCGGCCCGGGGTCTTTCTGCATGGAGTTTGCATGTTCTCCCTGTGCATGGTGGGTTCTCTCCGGGTTCTCCGGCTTCCTCCCACAGTCCAAAAACATGACTGTCAGGTTAATTGGTCTCTCTAAATTCTCTCTAGGTGTGAGTGTGAGTGTGAATGGTTGTGTGTCTTGTATGTCTCTGTGTTGCCCTGCGACAGACTGGCGACCTGTCCAGGGTGACCCCCGCCTCTCGCCCGGAACGTTAGCTGGAGATTGGCACCGGCAACCCTCCTGAACCCATTAGGGACAAGGGTGTATAGACAATGGATGGATCGTGTGTGTGTTGTGTATGTTGTGTGTGTGTGTATAGGTTTAAAAGGAAATGTAGTGCCTTCTTGAACATGTTGTCTTCCAAAAGTAGATTTTAAATGGTTTACTTTCAACACAGGATTCATTTTTTTCTGTCTTCCATAGAGTCTAGTTTCCTTTACAACTTTGTGTGTTTAACTTTGTCATTTTATTTGGTGTTTTATTTTATCTTATTTGTCTCTGAGGTCCAGCACTTTGGTTCAGCTGTGGCTGCTACCAAAGATGATGAGGATGATGAGGATGTGGAGTGCATCACTAGTAGTTTCATGGGAAAGCTGTATTATTTGAGGGATATCTGTGATTCTATTGAGTAATTAGTAAACTTTTGAATAAAGGTGTAATTTATTTTATTTACCAGAACAAAAGGAAATGTGGAGGAACACAACTTTTATTTTTATTTGCAAAAACAAATTGAAAAACTGCATAATTTTCTTTCTTCATAATTGAGTGATACTTTATGTTAGTCTATCACACACACGCACACACGCACGCACGCAAACACACACACAATTATTATAAAATTATGTGAATTCATCATGAACTTCCAGTTTCAAGTTAAAGCCCAGAACCAAGCTGGCTAGGGTTCCTGGGTATTTATTGACTGACAACTTTCTCTAGTTTTGTACAAAAGCATCAGTATTACGGAATAAAATTTCACACAATCTTTCCTTTGCTGTTATAATTATGTGAAGTATAAAACTGGAATTTTGGCTGCCAGAAACCAACAAAATTGGAGAGAAGTTAGAGGTGTTGTTGGACAGAGAACAGGAGGGAAAAAAATTCATGATTTATGGGCAAGCTGTATTATTCTTTCCTTGGTCATTCCTCAGGGTCCTGTCTCACTCTTCCTTCTCTTCAGCTCTTATTTTTCACTTGCTTTTCAGCTGTTTTTGTCATCCAGCCTTCTCCTTTCCACTGCTTCTTTTCAGCTGTAGCACTGTCATCTATCCATGTAGTTCGGGTGTTGTTTGACTAACCTATTTAACCATCTGGCCTTAAGCAGATATTCTTCCTGAAATCCACTCCGCATGGAGAAAGTTCACTGTACTTCCACAATGTCACCAATAAGCCACTAGGAAATTGGCCGTAGAGGATGCATTGCAGAGTACAGCAAAGAGTGGCATTTGAGAGCAGCTGTCATGAGAAAGAAAGATTATAGCACGAAGCAAATTGTCTCGGTTCACGATTATGTGGTCTTTACACGAAAAATGACTGCTCTAACAGAAACGATTAAATCCCACAGTTGGACAAAATGTCAAGAGGGATCCTAATGAGATGGATTTTTGTTTTTCCATTGCCGATCCGCACACACAGAAGATTTAAAAAAAAGAAAAAAAAAGAGCTAAGCTTGAAAACTGTTATTCCCATTATTTTTCTATTTGATCATATGCTGATATTAATAGAAGGAACCCATTAGAGTCACAGAAACCAGAGAATATTCAAGCCAATATATGATAAAAAACTGCTATGGCTAGTGAAAAACAATAAAAATAAAAACTAAAACATTTCATGTGCATTGCTTCTTTTATTTTTTCTGGTTAGTGGCTGCATGGATTTGTATTATGGGATTCCAATCAAAATTGCTGCACATTCTATGCTGCTCCACAGGGTGGCGATAACGATGGCATTATGTATATAAAAATTTAAAAGAAAAAGATTCTGACCGAGGGTAAAGCTGCAGCTGAAGTTTGCACCGCTTACACTTTTTTTGTCAGTCATTATCTTTTTTATGTTGCAGTTTAAGTTTATTGTGAATAAAAAGCCAGGCTGAAGTCACACAACTGTGGAAACGTTAAAAACTGCTTTTTTTTAACACCAAAACTACACTGTGCCATTTCTGCCTTGTATGGTCTCTTTTATAGGACAGCTTTTAACAAGTGTATGCTTTATTATCAGTTTATGTTTGCGTGTTGCTCAAAATGTGTTAAATTTATTGCGTTTTCCACTTACTGCATCTTGAAATGAAAATACGCACAAATATGGATAACCGCTTGGGTTCTGTTTTAGATACCTTTGCGTTGTGGTATGTAGTCCAAGTTAGGTATTAATTTTGGTTTTGATCATATTCATGGTCATGGTATGTATTTCCATTGTGAAAGCTTGTCACACTGTCAACTTTGTTGTGCAAAGTTGACAATGCAACAGCATGCTGTTGCATCAAAAATATTCCCTTCTGGTTCTAAAGGAAAATAATTAAAGCGCAGTCTGTGAATTGATGCAGAGCATCAAGTCTTTTCATGTCTTTCACATATTTTGGGACACTTATTATGTGTCCCTGCAGTGCATAGATTGTTTATATTGGGACAAATGGTGTAAGATGGACAGTACTGTTACTTATTTGTCTTATAGTAACATTTTGCCTGACCATCTTGGTATGAAATCTCAATGCCCTTTACTTTGTCTATGACAGTAATTAACTAGTCAAATATTCTTAGCTGATTTCATCCAAAAATAAGTGCCTGTGCAAGCCTACTGGAGCCGCTTGAAGCATTTAACCTGCTAAGGGTAATAAATCATTATTCATGCAGACATTCAGTCTGAATATAGTAGCATGAGATTAAGTAGTGTTATTACAGGGTATTTGCTTTAATATTTGATTAAGACCAGTATGAAGAGCATTGCAGTAGTCTGAGTGTGATGACACAAATGCATGAATAAATGTCAGCCTCTTGTTCTTAAAGGAAATATATGTGCGGGAAACAATCCAGTTTAAATGATCTTTACCACTTCTGTCAAAAAGAGTTAAGCCAGAAAGGCTTTGATGGCTGCAAAAATTCCAATATTAGAAGAGGTATATGTATTCAGTGAACCTGCATGAATACTTTTGGCTCTGTGTTGACTCTTGAAAAAAATCTGCAATAAAGCAGATTTATTAATGCAGATTTTGTTTCTTTATATTTGCTGAGGTAGTTTGTTGAATTACCGTTACACCCTCGAAAAAAAAGAAGAATTGAATGGCGTCAGTAAAAGCCAAAAAAATCAAGACATCCATAACTTCAGATCCCTTCTGACTGTAACCGAATATTCTGTTATATTTTCTTATCATTAAGAAAATCAAATGAAAGCGACGCCTCATGTGTTCTGTTCTTTATTCTATTCAAATGAAATGTTCTGACTGACTTAGTTTCTTTAAAACACATTTTAGCGTGACTAACACCAGTTCAGGAGTCAGAGGGTCTTAGTTTTACTTCATCTGGGTTATTTATAAGTTTAAGAGGCATTTCTGTGGAATTGTTGATTTTCCAGACAGAGCTCTGTGGCAGGTGTGGTGTGTTTATCCAGAGTTTAGTACGACTGCAGATAAACCTGTCTGTGACCGAGAGCAGATGTATTCCCCATCTGAGGGTTGTGTTGGCCAGGAGCTTCTTGAGGATACAAGTGAGGCAAAAATAATGAACCACTATGGACACAGGCTGCTTGACAATTGATGTTTTTTTTTTTATACTGGCTTTATTTTATTTTATTTTTTTGTAATTTCATCAAAACTTGTTTAAGAAGAAGGCTATGTCAAAAAAATTACAGTTAGTATCATGTGATTTGGGAAGTTGATCATAATTTCGTGGTAAAAGTAGGTGGAGAAATAATAAGATGGACACAAAAGGAAAGAATTAGGAGGACTAAGATATAGTATGAAATGTGAGGAAGGTTTTATAAGAGCAGAATATTTTGGGTGGACAGAAGGAGAAGATGGAACCCAATTCCTCTTTGAGTCTCAGCTTTTTTTGACTCATATATTTTCCTCTTTGCTTGCTGAAGCCCGAGCCACATATTCACAGTGTTGAAACTCATCACCTATTTTACAGTCTTTCCTCAAAGACACAGTAGAGGAAGATTTCTCTATTGACCCAAATCCTGTACAGATTACTGTGGCGGTGCTGACATGTCCGCCTCTTACTTTTTTAAATCCTACATGCAACATGTGTGCGATCTAAAAGTTGGCACAAGATATTGACAAAGTAACATGTTTGCACAAAATTCCCCAAACACAGGACACTCTCACAGCCAAACTTTTTTTATTATTTTTTTTTTTTTGAAGATTCTATGCAGCAAACCTTTGGTTGTGTAGAAAAAACATGGAAATAAATAAGTAATTTCATTTTGCACTGACTATCTTCAGCCGGGCCTCCCTGTCAGCCATGCGGCATCTGCAGCACTTCAGCGTTGAGCCAGAGCAAGTTCTCCACAGATATGTGCAGCTTATGCAAAGATTTCAGAAGATAATTATCTTTTCACTATGTATATACTGTTCACTGCAATGAATTTATTGCTCACAATATTTGGCACGAGGTTCTGATAAGTTGTGCACTGGACAACTCTTGGGATACTGATTAAGTGAAAATCCAGTTTAGTTGAACCTGGTGGCTGCAGCTAAGAAATAAGTGCACTTTTCTGCCAGATGTAATTACACGTAGGTATATGCAGATATTTATACCAGGCATCCATATGTCCATCTGTCCAGCCATTATCTTCCGGTGAATCCGGGGTGAGGTTGAGGAGGCAGAAGCCGGGAAGAGGGAATTCCCTCTTGGTCAGCTCCTCCCAGGGAATCTCAAGGTGTTCCCAGGACAGCCAAGACACTTTGTCCTTCCAGTGTGTCCTGGGTCCTGTTCCCATGGGTTTCCTCCGAGCGGGATGGGCCCTGAACACCTCACCAGGGATGCGTTCAGGAGGCATCACAACCAGATGCCCCAGCAACCTCAACTGGTTCATGTTTATGTGGAAGAGGACCTTCCCATATAACCAGATATCTTACCCTATTTCTTCTTTTTTTCTTCTTTTTTCATTTGTCACCCTATCTCTTAGGGAGAGCCCAAATACTCTGTGGTGGAAACTCGCTTCTTATATCTGCAATTCGGTAATGAAAGCTTGTGACAATAAAAGAGGTTAGGAACGTAGATCCACCAATATAACGTTTATCGATTCGCCTATCGATCTCCCTCTCCATTGTTTTCCTCATTTATCTCATCTGAAAACCATGAGATACTTAAACACCTGCACTTAAGGCAGAACTTCCTTCCGAACCCAGAGAAAACGCTCTACCCATTTCCGACCTCTGGTCTGGGATTTGGAAGTGCTGATTTTTATCATGTGCACTTTACGCTTGGCTGTGAACCGCTCCAGTGAAATCTGCAGCCACCTTCTGAAATAGGCTAATTTTAGCCACTTGTATTTGCAACTTATTGTTTTGATTAGTAAACATGGGTCACATGGCTCAATGACAGTTTTGTGTCTCAACATCACACTTCACACATCACACTTCTTTGCCTCACTGCAGGGTAATTCTCTTTCTTTGCCCTTTACGTTTGGGAAGTTAGCAAGCCATCAATCAACAGAAAATACTTTTTAAAATAATTACATATATTATACATGCTAAGATGCTCACAGGATTATTGATCATAATCAAAAAGAAAGAAAAATTTACAGCATGAACGTAGTGTTAGTGTAGGGTTAAAGTTGTCAGCCCCAAAAAACACTCCAAAAAGTTTTCAGCAGCACATATAATGAATGGCACAATATATTTCACATGACACTTTCATTTCACATGTTTTCTTTGAAACGGTTTATCCCAGCTCCTTCAATATGAATCCTCTCTGTATATAATACATTGTGGTGTTTGACTGTGAAACTTCAGATGGGAAAACTGAGGGTTTGGCTCCACATTAATGAAGAAAAATAAAGGCATTTAAAAAATGAGACAATATTTAAATATGACAGAACTTATTATACAGATCCAAAAACAGAAAATGGTAAAAGCATAAATGCTAGAGAGGAAAGTGAGGATGAAAAGGCTCTGGCACAAGCAGGGGAACGTGCAATGAGACAGAGAGCAGGACAGAGTGGGTATCAGAGGGAGAATCCCACTAATGATGAACAGATGTACAAGCTGCACAAGCCCAGTTCAGTTTAATGCTGAGAACAGTCAGCTGCATGCACACACACACACACGCACACACACAACGAAAACCTAATTTAACAAGAGATCATCTTTGTTTAACCACCAAACTTCTTCAACAAGAGAGGCTTGTTGGGACTTCAACGAAGGTCACTTCTTTTCTGTGGAAAAAAAAATCATCTTGGTGTGTGATAAAAATTACGACTCCCACAGAAAGTAAACTTTCAAAGCTTGTCAGCTACTGAGCTAATTTATTTTAAACTCAAAGCTGATTAAATGATAAATCCATGATTGTTTTACTAATTCATTATGTTTGAAGCTTATTTTAGCAGAGTATAGTAACCGTTAACATTTTGTTGATGTTTACAACCTCATACTGCAGCTAAATGTCAGAAAGGTTTGTGGTGAACTAATGATTATGGCCGAGTGTCAAGAGGCTCAGCGGTGGCTGCAGTACATAGCAACCTCACTCAAACTTTACATGAGCAGAATGAGTGAGCAGTTAGTTTACTCATGAGATGGTAAGAAAAGTACAATATTGGGGAAGAAGGCATCACAGTTTTGAAAATCATCTGTTAGTTCCATGGATCTAAGCACGAGGAAATGATTCAATTATATGGAACAAAAAGTCCTTGTCACATCTGTGAATCAGCTGCAGTATTTCTGATGCACTCTGATTCTGAAAAGTGCAGAATTGATCTCAGTGCAGGACACTGACATGGAACATGTGGAGTTCATGATGGCCTGCTGCGTCACGGCCGGGTACATGTACACGTGTGTATTTTTTTCTTTCATAGTAAGAATAAACTGAATATTTATGAATAAAATGTAAATTCTCAATAAATATTCTGATATAGTAAGATAATTATTTGCCAAATTACTTAGACAGTGAGCAATTACATGAGTCTAACTTTTACTTTCAAGCCTCTATCACCCTGAGGTGAGTAAAAGAAGTATATTGCAGAGTGGGAGAGAAAAGGTTGTTCCTGGGTCATTGTTCCATTGTTTAATTCACAATGGCATGAATTCTTTAACAACTGTGTATATATTTGGTAGAAACATATTTTTGATCTTTGACGCTCCTGACACATAAGCTTTTCTGTTAAATATCCTAGATAAGTAGGAAAGTATGGATATGGGTATGTCATTCTCTTTTGGTATCCGGTCTTCCAGTTCAGGGCTGCACAGTGCACAGTAGAGCTGTTGCCTTGCAGGAAGAAGGTCCTGGGTTCGATTCCCGGCCCGGGGTCTTTCTGCATGGAGTTTGCATGTTCTCCCTGTGCATGGTGGGTTCTCTCCGGGTTCTCCGGCTTCCTCCCACAGTCCAAAAACATGACTGTCAGGTTAATTGGTCTCTCTAAATTCTCCCTAGGTGTGTGTGTGTGTGTGAATGATTGTGTGTCCTGTGTGTCTCTGTGTTGCCCTGCGACAGACTGGCGACCTGTCCAGGGTGAACCCCGCCTCTCGACCAGAACGTAGCTGGAGATTGGCACCAGCAACCCTCCTGACCCCATTAGGGACAAGGGTGAACAGAAAATGGATGGATGGATGGATGGATGGATGGATGGATGGATGGATGGTCTTCCAGTTCCATTGAAATTAAAGACTAACATATAATGGTGTGATGGGATAATAATGAGTGCAGGTATTTGCCACCATATCAGGTTCTCTTAAACATGCTTTTGTTGTTCTCAGAATGACTTTGCTAATGTCTATAAAGCGGAGATCTTCACTCTGAATAGAATAAATACAGTAACTTTGATTTGTCTCTTTGAAAAGACAATTTGAATTGCTTTTGTAGTTTGTATCATGCAACATTTTTGACTATCAACCTTCTACTGTTGGGACATTTGTGATTCAAATGAGCATTGCGTCTATTGATCTCACAAATTTCACATAAAAAAAATAAATAAAATAAAATTACAATATTTTTCCTGGATGGAATTGATGCTAAGCTTTAATTGTATTTTTTACTTTAATTTATGCACGTATCCTTATAATCGCTAGATATGCACTTACTGTAAAGGGCCAGGCTTTTTCCAGTCTCCAACTTTCCAGACAGTTTTGTTTTCCGAACCATCTGGCATTAAAGATTAGATGGCGATCCGAGAAGGAGTTCAAAGGGAAACAAAAACTGAACTTCCATAAGGAGGCAGTTAACCTGCTTACTATCTTCAAAAGGTGCACTGCTCTGCTATATGTAAAAATAAGCACAGACGAAGTCTCAGTGTGAAGTGCTTGCTTCCCAGAACTGCTTCTTAAAGTTCAAGCAAAATACATTTATAAAATAAAGGTCTATAATACAGAAACTACAAAATCGGCCAAATAAAAAAATTTGGCAAATGTATAGGTTTTAGTATGGTCCTTCAAAGTACAATTTAAAAGTTGCACAGTTGTTTTAAAATCTGTCTTTGTGAGGATGTGACCATTTCCATTACACTTTCAACAACTTGGGAAGGTAATATTTAACCTTGTGAACACAAGCTCTTTGTTTTTTGTGGGAGAGTCACCACAATGTTGATTGAGGCTCATGTGGCAAAATATGAACCTTAGTTCACATTTTGGTCTTCCTGAAACAATTTCTGACAGAAAAACTAATGATTACTCTAACTTTGTAAAACTTTGTCTTAACGCACCTTCTTTAATCACAAAAATATTCAACATTTAGACCATTGTAGATTACTTCAGTTTTAACTTCTTGATTAACAAATTATAACATTAGACAAAGATAACCAGATTAAAGACAAAATCTAGTTCTCTAATGATTAACTCTCCCTTAAGAGTTAATCAGTTGGTCTTAAGAGTTGGAGTCGTTTGGACCCCGCAAGCTTTTTACTCTGTGTGCTGCTGGCAGGTTTACACTTACTCTGCGTGCGCTTTTATGAGATTTTTTGTGAGTGTGTGGTTTTGAGAACTGACTGACAGAAAAACCTCCCTGATTCCTGGCTGTCCAACCGTGGCATTTGCTTTGCTCCTCCTCAGAGTCGAGCTGAATGCAGGAGGCTAAAGGTAAAAAGCTAACAGAACCAATCGTACTGTGTGAAAAAGCAATCGCTCTTGCTGTGCATTGAATGAACTTAATCAGATTTCTTACAATGATTAGTTCAATTTCATTTGCCACACATGGGATTGATTATTATCAGACCTGCAGGGATTTCAAATCAGTGATGTGAACAATTCAGAAGTTTTTCTGAATTTCCAGTTATTGCAAACACTTCAAGGCAGCGGTTGCTCCCAACAGTGGTGTAACCCCAGTAACTAGGTCTTGGCAGCAGTATCTTTTTTTTTTACAAAGAGCCAGGCTGGTTTGGACAGCCTTTTCCCTGAGTAATAAAATTCTAATTTAATATCTTTGTATCCTTGGCTGGTACACCCATTCATTTAATAATGTTACACATGCAAGTGAGAGAAAAATCAAAAATTAAAGAATTCTGCAAGGGGGAAAATACTTTTTCATTGCTCTGTGAGTTTTGGTCCATTCACTGTTAAAAAAAATCTTGTTCAGTTTCCATGGGTTTTTTTCTGCACAACTGAAAGAAAAAGAGGAACAACTACCAGATGTTGTAACAGTAGACCTAGTGATAAATCTTTACGCTGGTGTGCTTAGTTGGGCAGGTGTTCTGTGATTGCAGCTAACACGTTCAATACATCTAGGAAAGGTGGGCCACAAAAAGTAGAGTGTTGGTGTGAATGAGCTTTGTATTTTCTAGAAAATAGAAACCCTGGGTTATTTTTCCTTTTCAATGGCAATTTCAATAAGCAAGAAGCATTATGATTATGTCACTATATGGATGAAACCATGCGACTATTTAACAGAGCGTTGTAACCCTGGTATTTCACACTCTAACACTTACAAATTAGGAGGAAGTATAAAGTGAAATTAATTTTAAAGAATTCAAAACAATTCTTAAAAGTGTAAATAAGATGCATTTGTTTTCGCAAAGCTTTTGTTTTTGTTATGGGAGAAAGTGCAGTTAATTATAGAGGAGCAATCTAAAAGGACTGGAAGTTTACTTTGTAGAGAACAAAACCACTTGAATAGACATGTTGTGCAATTTATCCCTGTAAGAGCAAAGACTAAAGAGGAAGCTGAGTGTGTGTGGCTTTGCTGATGTTTACACAGCATTAAAGTAGCTTTACCCTGTCAGAGACACTGTATGTGTACAGTGTCCTCCATGTGTTTAATCTTAGAGCAGATGTACTGTACTCCTTCATCACTGGCTTTAAAATTTATTACTTGTTCCTGAATATTGCGTTGCGTTATTTACTGCAATGGGTAAGTTTTTGAGTTTTTGTTTTCATTTTGCTAAATTTAGATTTAGCAAAATACAATTTTTTTTATTTTTTTTTTATTGCAAAGGGCGTAACCACACATCCAGCCCTACAAAGCAAGATGGTAACGATGATTTGGTTCACAAGAAGAAGATAAGATGAAATTTTAGAAAAACTACGTTTATTTTTCTAAACACAAAAAAGTTTTCTCCATATTGCAAACTTTTCCGAATCACGACAAGAGGATGAGTTGAGGTTTGACTTGTCTACATATATTTGTCTGATTCTCATCTGGGCCTTACATGAAAGGCATACATAAGAAATGCTCTTTTTGTTGTTTATAGAAACAGAAACAAACTTAATTACATTGTATTAGTGTAGTGTAAAAGATGGAAAGGGGAAAAATTTTTGTGGCTTTAAAGAGAAAACCAGTTAAGCAGGAAATAAAAAGAATATGACGTTCTGTCTCTCTTTATCATACTGTTTAAACATTTCAGGGTTTCCTATCTTGACAGCAACTCTCCCCTAAAATACTCTCTTTATTTGAGAACTGATCTTGCCTCACTTAATCTCTCATTTCTTACCACTCTTCCCTTTACTGCTGTTTCCTTACCCCCTAATTTTCGGTTTTGTCTGCTTTGTTTTCCCCTCATTGACACTTTGGCTCTTAAAAGAGAGAGGAGAAAGTGGAGTGGCTTAACGAGGAAAAGATGTTGGACCAAAAGGGAGGAAATGACAGTTTGGTCAGGAAAGCTCACATCTTCCTATAGTTGACTGACCAGCTTTTATGGTCAAACAGTATAAACACACCTGAAGACACAGGTTGTGGTGTACAGATGATTTTAAACTAGGAAGTTGACCTCAAAAAGCTGTGGCATTTTTGTTGATCTGCTATGTAAATCTAATAAAGATGAAAAAAATCTCAAATAGCCCAGAGGAAAGCTGCATATGCCTGTGATCCCATGACACATCCACCTGTTGGGCAGCTGTGACATCTTGAGTTGATGTCCTGCTCAGATGTTTTTATTCTTTTCCTGTCAGTGAGTGGCATGAAAATAAAATTGCATATTTCCTCAAGAAGAAATGGACTCGGGAAGGTATGTTGTTGTGTTGCCATGTTTTTTGGTATGCCTGTTTGTTCTTTGTGATTTGAGAGCTATGCTAATGACAGCTGTTGGCTCTGTGATCATGAGGTGATTTCCCATGTTTCCCTGGAAACTCCAAATCACACTCAGTGTCCTATACCGCTTCGTGTGTATGCATGTGTGCGCAACGCATGCAGACAGACCTCGATTTGCCCTGATTTGGGTCTGGATTAAATGTGGACTCAATTGTGCTTTAATGGCCTTGCCATTCAGCTGGACGCTGTTGATAGAAGCCTTTGTTCTCCGGTCAGGATTTAAAGAGCCTTTAAATTTTAGAGTCATAAAATTCCTGAACATGTTCATTTGTTTTTAAAAAAAAAAAGAAGCCAAATTTGCATCAGAATTTGTGAGGCCTACAAATAAGATTTATTGTTGTTGCTCAACTTTATTTTAAAAGAAAACCTACAGCACTTTTTTTTCTTCTTGGGATTTGATTGGGAAACAATAAAAAGTTTATTTGCCCAGCTCTGATGAATATATCAGGACTGCTCTTCCAATTTCTTTCTTTTCTTGGACGCCCCAGCTTTATTCGCCACGATGTACCAAGACTGCAAACATAAACACACTGGAATTTATCTGGATCCTATAAAAACTCCTTTAAATGGTTCTTGATAATATGGAAGAAATCCCAGACAGATCTGAGTGAACTGCATATTCAAGTAGTAGTTATTAGAAAATTAGCCTATGTTGCATTATAACTTGTGCCAAATATAATGATTTGCAGAAGTCTGTGGTTTGTTTATTTTTGAATCTTTTCTTTGCAACTCAAATCTTGTTTAACCTGCTTCTCTTATGTTGCAATGCAAATAAACCCCAAAACAACTACTGCATATCTAATCAGGTGGAGAAATGCGGACATTATCACAAATACCACTGACAGCATTCAGATCTTGATGTAGAAATTGCTTGCAATAGTAGTTGCAAGAGGTAAAAAGTAGCTCGCTGTCTTGTCAGATAGAGTATATCAAAATTATAAAAGGAGGGATGGTCATCAGCAGGAAAAAGTACAAATGTTATTTACTGCAGGTTAGCTTTAAGCTACATCCTGTCAGTCATTCTGTTGTCCAGCCTCCCAGCAGACCAAATTCTGTGCATCCTCTATTGGTCAGCTCAAGTAGTTAGCTGCACCCACAGAACTTGATTTTAGAGTTTTTACTACATGACAAGCTATATGTTGTCTTCTAAATGTCAATGAGACCTTTCCTTATTTTCTTCAATGATCTAAAAAAAATCGCCGCCCAGACATCACAGCGCGTGGAGCCAAAACCAAACCTACTTTTCCTCTAGCAAGGGAGGCGACTGGAATTCTTGAATTAATGACTTAGAACAATGTGTATTATTAAAACACAAAAGCAAAGAGCAAGCCATGGTGGCCTTTTCATTATTGAGAAAACAATAAAAATCGGAACAAGCTACAAAAAGATACCAAAGGAAGAGTCTGGAAATAAAATATCAACACAAAAGCCAGCTTAACAAAAAGCAGACAAAATAATAAAGCATAACAGGTGCAGTACTTTAAGTAATTATGTGGTCCCATTTGGTGATTTGCAGAGACAAACTGTTTCCACAGACACTTTGAAATAGTCACGCTTGATTTTCTGATGAAATACGAAATCTGTTTTGCTTTTATTGGTTTTTATTTTTTATTTTTTATTTTTTTACAAAAGTATAAATAAATTATGCTCCCCTCGCCCACACTGATGATTAACCACACTGGTTTGGAGCAGCAACCGACAATATCCTCCATATTGGTCACAAGTTGCATGGAGCAAATTTATGCGTTCCATCCCTGCGACTCATATCCTATAACTTGTTGGGTATTTGAAAAAAATATTCATTGTGAGGTTGAAACCAGAGAAAATCTCACTGTTGCAGCTGGAAAGCCAGAAAGTCCACTGAGATAGGAAATGCTCGAGGCATTTGAGAGGAAAAGTGACCTTGAAAAGGTGTTACAGAAACTGCAGTGGACAGACAACTCAAATAAATTTCCAAATATCCCTTATTTTCATTTTAGTTTTGGTCTCATCCCTGGACAGTGATTTACATTATAATCAGCTTACTGTAGACCTGTTAGATTTAACCGATACATCACCATGCAGAGTGCTGACCACACTTACTGGCATACCTGCTAAAGATGTGTAAGAATCTGTAAACTAAATTCATCTTTCTTTGCAGTAGTATAATCCCTGATAGTTTAAAATAAAATTTGCTGGTCAATCAAAAAAGATGATATGTATATTCCCAAGGTCTTTAGAAGAGAAGCAGGCCCTGGACATCACAGAATCTCCACTATAGTTACTGTAGCAGTAAATTTTGGATGCTTTCCCACAGCCTCACTCATCCTTTAATATGAGCCAAACACACCATTAGTTACCTGAAAGCTCAATCTTGTCCCCACCAAAGCACACTGTTTAAATTAGAGTCTCAGCAGAGCTTAGCGTGTTTTTGTTTGTACTAATACGACTTGTGGACATTTTGTCTAGAAAGGGTGTTGCTCTTTGCTGCAGTTTCCAACCAGAAAGCAGTAAATGTTTCCTTTTTAACATCCTCTACCACCTTCCCACCTGTAGATGATGGCAGAATAAATAAGGGCTTTTGTCCAATGTTGTGGCCAGTGGCCAAATAAAGAAACTGTCAGAAATGTCCCCATATGGAGAAAATAAAGAATATTTCTGTTCTATTCTATATCATGTCATTTTATGTCCTAGGAAAACAAAGTGTTGGATTATATATTGGAAGTGTACACATCTGTCACTGTCTTTACACAACCTGAATCCATATGACAATTACACACTACATAACTTTCCTCAGCTCCTCTGATCGGTACGTCCTCCCTTTTCATTCTCCCCCTTTTAACTGTTGTGAATTGCTGGGCGACGACGGGGGATTTATTGCCCACCAGACAGTCCGCTCACCTGTGGTCTAGGTGACTGTTTGCCTCAGAGGTTCATGAAACTGCTGCTTTCAGACCTAAAAGTGAAATTACAATAATGGAAGGCTGAAAATGGGAGCTTCTGTTTGAATGCTTTTATGCATCACTCTGCATGATTGGCAATGAGAGCCTGCATTTTTCACATGCCTCTAACTGCGGAAGGGGTTTTTTTTTTGTGAGGGTTTACACAGCCTGTAAGGATTTACTTTGGGGTTTGGTTGTGTACCAAGTTCCATAATTTGCTCACAACACAGTGATAAATCTCTTTTGTTTGGTTTTCTGACAAAGATAGAAACACCTCAGAAATGTAGATGAGTGATACAAAGAAGGGAGGATTTCCATTTGTAGGGTAAAATTACAAAAAGGTTAAATTTCACTTACCTGCTGGGTCAGAAAGAGGGAATCAGTCATAAGTCCTATTTATTGGGGTTCAAATTAGAGATAGCCACTGTCTACTGTGATCTGAAACTATTCAGTTTGTTTATCTTAGAGAACTGCATGGTCTGTGTTTGTGAGCGTGTGTGTTTCGGCATATTTGTTACATATTGTGACAAGCAGAATCACCTGTGCAAGCGAGCGCCGTTAATGTTCTCGCAAAATCTTTTCAGCACCAAGCTTGTCTTAGATTTCCCCCGGGGGTCTATCCACACACTCAAACACTAATAACTGCACAATCTAGTGTTTCAACAGCTCCCCGTGGAAGTGCATGTTCCTCCGTGTGTGTGTGTGTGTGTGTGTGCTTTGGGAGTGTGTTATTAATCCTCAATGGTGCTGAGAGCAGCCTGTCTGGCTGGATCAGTGCCCATCAGGATCAGTCGGGTCTGCTCAGTGCTATCACATCTCAGGTCTTAATGAGGCAGCTCAGCAGCTCTGCAGGATTTGCGTGTGTTTGTGTGTGTGTCAGTGTGTGTTTTCATTCTTTACATCTCATTTGACCACTTTTTCAGCACAAATATTGTTGACAAATTCCTAGTCTTTGTAGAGTCAAATGCTTTATTGTTGGCTGTCAGGCTTTACGACACAAATGAAGATCCATCAGGCATAGAAAAAGCATCCACTACATTCGTTGTATGTGTTACAGAATTATTGATCAAACACTGCCATCATAAACATCACAGGTGGAGAAGGTGCAAAGTATTTGATATAGAGACTAAAGTTAAAAGTAAATTTAACAGGAATACAGCAGGTGGTAAGAGTGAAATTTACTGATCAAATTTGCTGGATGGAAGACTTTTAGCATTGAACCTGGTCATATCTCAACATTTATAACTTATCTATTAACTTTGTAAGTCATGAAACAAGCATTCTTCCCTGTGCAAATTACTTTCTAACTCTTTAAGATAAATATGGAAGTTTATCATCAAAGCCACCGTTCAATACGGCTTGACTGTCACAGTATTTTTTATTTTTTTTTATAAAACCTTGGATGAGTGAATCTCAATTTCAGTTTTAATTAGTTTTTTTATTTTTCAATTGTGCAGAAAGGTGGGGTGCATCATGTTGCTTCAAAAGTCATTAATGTGAAAGTGTTTAATGGTGCTTTTGTCCAGCAGTAATTGGACGAGAGGCGGATTGCGCCTTGGACAGGTCAACACAGAAACACACAAAGCAAACAACCATGCACACAGAAACTCATACCTAGTGTAACCAATTAATTAAACCGTCAAGCTGTTGGACTGTGAAAGGAAGCAGAAGTACCCAGAGAGAACCCACTCATGTGGACATAATAGTCAAACTCTATGTAGAAAGATCCCATTTCAGGATTCAAACCCAGGAACTTCTTGTTGCTAGGCAACTGTGTCCCCAGGGTATCCTCTGTGAGAAGAAGTAGGGAATAAATAAAGTTTATTTTGTTTTAAAATGTGCATAAGTCATTTAACACGTTATTCAGTTGATTTGGACACTAATAAGAATCTACAGCCAACGTGAACAGGTTGTTTGTTTTAAGCCCTCGGTGTGAGAAAATCAGTGGCTAAGAATTCAAACGCAGCCTCTCACAGGAAACGGATGCACACGAGGTAAAACACCTATTGACACCGTTTCAGTCCTGATTACTAGACAGAAAGATTGTTCTAAAGACTTGACTCAGACCACTGGTGGTAAGAAATGAAGTGTGACTCGAGGTCAAGTTTGAATCTTGAGTCACCATGTCTCTCTTGCAAACACAGTCCAGTGCTGTTGCACTGATCACTGTGAGCTGATCACACTGACTTTCAAAAACCTTAGGTTGTTTTTAGTTTATTTTAATTGTGAGATATTCCCACTCAGCTCTCCACTCAGAGTCAACTGACCATGATTTGGTTGTCTTTACTAAGCAACAGAGCAAGAAGAGACAGGACTCCATGCGCCTTATAAAGCATGAATTACACGTTCAAATTATTGAAGTGATACATTTCAATGAAAATATAATGACATGTAGGAGTGAAAATATGGACTGTGTGCGGTCTGAGGTTTACAGGACGTTTTTTAGTAGGTGATTCCCAATGTTTTGACTTTTATCTGATTCGCTTAAGATCTGTGCCCAATTGCAATGGCATGAAAACAAGTGGAGTTTAATTAGAGTGTACACCTGAATTACAAGGCCCTTCGCAGTACATTTGCCAAGCAACCACAGACCTCCTCAGTACACAAGATAACACTTTTGAATTTTCTAAAAGGAATATTTATCAATGTAGATAGAGATGTATTTTATTGACTATGAATATGCTCAAAAGTCAACTACACATAAAACACTTATTTAAAAGTAGGAAAAAAGTAATGCATTTCTCTGAAGAAAATGGGAGCCAGGCAAATAGTGACTGCAATCATCACTACACTTTTACTTTGCCAAGATGTAGCTGGTATTAAATACCACCAAATGTAGTAAAGTTGATTTAAGTGAAAAATTCTGCCTGTGTATAAATGCACAAGCAGAAAAAAGGGGATGAGGCTGTAGTCTTGCAAGGTGCTGTAATCCACTGAGAGACCTGGACAGCCTGCTGTTTGTTTGTGTGTGCAGACTGTCACTAAAGCCATGCATGGGTTTGAAGGTGGTCTTATCCATCTGAACGCCCTTTGAACCAGAAGGTGTGTGACGGCATGCCTTTAAGTGTGTAAGAGTGTGTGTCCTGCAGCAGGCCTCCACCTCCACCCACCCACCAACCCACTCAGGTTGCCCTCTGACACGCCAGTCCGCCCTCCTTTCATCCTCCATTTTCTCAGTTGGGTGCGATCACATCAAAGTGCAACAGGGGGGATTACAGGTTCCTTTGCCCCAAGGGGTCCCAGACACGACCCCTCTCTGTCTCCCTAACTGTGGCCGACACACACTCTTTTCCATTCCTGACACCGTCCCCGGGGCCCCTGTAATCCGTATGGTGTCACAAGGTCAGGGGACCGTGTCAATGAAGTCCATTTAGGACTTACAGGATACAGCTACATGCTGTATACAAGTTTTTATCTTTAATCTTTTTTCTTTTTTTAACTCTGCTCCCTCCCTACTGAAAGCATGACTCCATGACAGTACCTGTTTTAAATGCTCCTTTTAAAAAAAGGCAGACTCAAAATAAATGCAGAAGTTGGGATGGTGATTCAAATTTTATGGCATCTGCCACGGGTGAAAATGTAAATTTGTTTATTACATGTTTTATGCCTTCCCTTTCAAATTCTGCAACCATTTTCTTGCGAAAAAAAACAGAAGTTTTCCGCTTTGCAAACTTTTTCCCTACTTTTTCACACTTTCCATTTTTCTTCCTCATCAATAAACAAACCACTTTAGACTCAGTTACTTCAAACATTGTGTATCAGTCAATTTGTCTTGGTAGTTTATTATTTCTGATTGTAGAGATGGATTGAAATGAAAACTTGATCCTTTTAAAATCAGACAACTGATTACAGAAAATTACCTTCGGTCATCAGTCGTCAAAGATAGCTACTCTCAAAGTTGGTGGTGGTTGATGACAGGAGTTGTCATGCATAAAGTACGAGTAAAAAAAAGAAGAAAAAAAATGATGTGCTGAGCTCTACTCCACACGGTATGCTAAAATTTACTATGTTTTTTTATGCTATAAGCTAAAATGGTTCAAAAATATACTGTCTTATGTTGTGGGCACAATAACTAGAAGAAAAACAAACATTTGCCCACTTTAAAAGCATTGCAACTGGTAAAAGTTTTGAAAACTGAATTCACACAACATGATGAAACCATAAAGAAATAATTCTTCACCAACAATTTGAAATGTGCTGAGTCTTTTTGCAGTAAAAAAAGAAAAAATAAGACCTCACTGCAGACAAAGGCATTGCATCCAAGAGCCCAGCTGCTGCTGCAACTGTTGAACTCAAGACTTGGATGGGACTTCATGTCCAGATTAATTTCATGGCGATAAAAGGAGCTGCTGTTATTTGTAGTATGCATGTTATCTGACGCCATTGTTCCTCCCTTGCTCTTAAAGGAGCTCTCTGGCTCTACATCTGTCCACCAGGATTTTCAGAGCATTCTTCATTAGGGCACAGCAACGCCATGATGTGCTTGTGCTCTAGGCCTAAATATAGAAACATCACACACAGAATGTGCACACACTTAAAATGAGTAAAAGATAAAAATGATGGAATTATGGCAATGTTAAAAGTGTGAAAGAACAACCAACTTTTATATATTTACTTTGATCATCCTCTAAAATTGTATCCATTTGTGAGTCTAATGTTCTCCGCAGCCACATGAGCGAGCGGCATGTACTGTGTGAGGAGCCTGTCTAAATAAAAGCCTGGATTTAATATTTTTGCTGAGGGAATGTATTCCAACAGCAATACTCTGCTTCCACAGCACTTATGGTAATAGGTGCAGTTTTTAAAGTCAATATGGTATCATTAAGTGCAATGAAGCGTGATCCTCGGGCTCTGTGGCGTTGGTATTTCCCTTTCATTCTGGGTGTTTTTTTGAAGGTTGACTTCAGAAGTGAGTCAGTGCTACATTAATATTTTTATATGCACCCGGTGAGCATGCTTAATTTGATTAAGCGATTAAAAAAAAAAAAAAATCTAGTAGATAATCTAATATCAGTGTTGCTAAGTTGGGAGTTTTAGCAGCCAAAATCAAGTCGGGCTCTGTTTTCTTACTTGGCAGCTAAACTTGCTGAGCCTCTTGGCAGTGGGAACTGTCCCGTTTCACTCAAGTTGCACTTCAGCTTCAGATGCTGAGTAGATTGTTTTCACATTAAATATGGATGATTTAATCCATATTAAATCATCCATATTTAGATATGGATAAATAATATCTGTTTATAAAAGTTTATACGTGTTAATGCACTGTTGTTTTTAACAGCCCAATGTTATCCATGTTTTTGCATTACATTTATAAGAAAGCATCAGTTTTTACTTTTTGAAATCTAATCATGATAGACTTTAATGATTAACTTAATTGTTTGAAAATTGGAGTAATTAGAGTAAACTAAGAGTATATCCTCTGAATTAATCCACATTCACATTGAACATCACAATGCTTCAACACAACATATGGGATTCATTGGGTATGAATACTATGAGAAGTATTCATACCTTTGAACAATACTATGAGAAGTATTCATACCTTTGAACAATCTTGCTGTTACTCAAACAAAATTCACTGTATTTTAGTTGGAATAATTTGCGCCCAACTAACACAAAGTGGCAAAGAATTCTGAATTCAAAGGAAAATAAAAGATGACGGCAGAGCTACTGAGATAAATATGTGATACAAGATTTTGGTTTCAAGAAGTATATAGCAGATGTGCTGGTTATATAATACCTAGTATGAATATTGTACAACCTTCTACTGCACCTCCATAGTTACATGACTCTGTCTTAAAATATGTACTAAGCTTATTTCAGAACTTTCTTTTTTTAAGCAGCTGTCCTAAATTCGTTTAAGCGGGTTAAATCAGGACTGATTTAAGGTCTTTTTCTAGAATCTCTTTATGAAACTGTCATCTATAAACAAATCTCCTTAAGAGGGTGTAGTTGGCATCGCTCCAAAAACGTCTAAAAAGAGGAAGTAATTAGAGAAGCCATGTGAGAGTTCTTGCCTGCCAAATTATGTAACCTGAAACATATGATAAATCAAGGCAAGGTATGAATTTACAAAACACAATCCAGCTGACCCGTATTATCTCAGCTGCCCTAGCTGAGGTAAGCACGATTAATTCCTGTTACAGTTTAGTGCCTCCTATGTAATCTTTGTTGTTACTTTTTGAGGCTGTGATGGAGTAATAAATAGACATGAAGATAGGCTCTGATATGAAGACACGGGTCCGCTCCGACATAAAGATCACTTTGGTTCAGTGACTTGCAATAAAAACACGGACTGAGCTGGAGACAATTAGGGCACTGAGCCCTCATCTGTTTCAATAGCACAGAAGCTTTAGCTGAGACAAAGGCTTTTGTCATGATCACAGAGCTCACTCTGTAGCCTGTAGAGACATCAGGCTGGTTTATGACAGACAGGTCAGCAGGCGGCGGGGCGCGGGGTCGAGACATACATATAGCTTTAATTGTGCAAATGCCAATGTGCATGAAAGTGTTTAGAGGCCTGGAGATGAGTGTGCATTGTGTGAGCACTGCCCTGCAGACCTGGGGACAGAGCCCACCCTTGCTTTATGCGCTCCCCTGATGTGAGACCCCTGATCGGGTCACAGTGGGCTGTGTGTGTTTGAGAGCGTGAGTGAGTCACGGTTGCCGGGTGCAGTGTGGCACCTGCTGCTGGAATGCTGGAAAAACAATCAATGTAATATTGGTATAAATGTAAGACTTTAACCAAGAACTCTGTTGGCACATCTGGTCAATTAAATTCTGGACTGAAGTCGGCATTGATTGGAAACAATCTTCTGGTTAACAGCCTGAATCACCTTAATCGTTTTAAGGGAATCTTAACAAATAAATGAATCAGACGAATGGGGGGAAACAAGAGAAAAGGTAACACCAAATGCTTTGTAGTGAGTTAGTTTGAAGTTGGAATTTCTGAATTCAAAGTCAACAAACGTCCAAAAGGTACATGCCAAGAAATTGGAATTCCAACTTGGAAAACCAAAATCACAACTAAAATCCCCAGACAATCATGGGTTTTATATCAAGATGACCATTGTGCGTACAGAGCCAGAGTTGCAGGAGTTATCTGTTCATCTGCATCTCTTGCAGTTTGAGTCATGCTACTCTAGCACAAGAACTATTTATGAGGATGTTTTTTTCATCCTGTTTAAATGCATACAATGTATTGAAATGCTGTTCTTCATGAATCTCTGGTATTGTGGCAGAAATACAAACTCATACAGTCTGATTCCAACCCCGATTGGGAGCAGTCTTAAATAGTTTCAAGTTTGTCCATTGTACAGTGGAGCCCACCACTCAGTTGTGGCATTTATTTGCAGCCAATTGCATGTTCTTTCAGCCAAACGGGTTATTCTATAGATGGTCTTTTTTCATCAACCGTTGACATAGGAAAGAGTAGAGACACAGGGCTGAGACTGACAATCCTGATATATCTTTAAAACTGTAGTTTTTTTCCTGACATGACTGTTGTATTTAATGCCGTAAGAGGCATTCTTGAGCTCTCATAATTTTTTCTTGCCATAAACCTTTCAGAATCGAACTACGACAAAAGGCAGACCCACATCTGAGCCCTGATATGACCACAAGATGATGTAAACCCCCATATGCCACAAACGTTCGCCAATTACCCTCATGCTGGGCGTGGATCAGAGTGTGAGGCATTGTGGTGCCAGGCTAAACCATTCTTACTTGTCTGGAAAGCTTTTTTTTTAATCTACATGTTTACACAGATTTTAATCCAAATGGTTCTGCTATCTTCATACAAAGTCTTTAGAGGGAAGTCTTATATCAGAGTAAGTGTCAAGTCACGTCTTCCAGAGATTACAGCCAAGTTTTTAAGCCTTGATGAGAGCTGTGCAACAACTTGCTTGTTTCATCGCATATCACACTGTGTGAGGTGATTCTAGCTAAAAATCGTTGCTTGAAATGTGTGTCAAACAGAATGAGTTGGAGACGTGTTGATGTACTTAGCGACTCTTGTAGAAAAAAGAAATGGTCGGATTTCTGTCTGAATGTGATATTGATTTCACCCGAATTCTCAGAATGGCATTTTTTTCTTCATTCCTCCAACCGAGTCTGAAGTTTCAAACCACTAAGCCACTGCAGACGTCTTGATTTAAAAAGCAGCAATAAAGCCTAAAACAATGGGAAGCCACGTGGAAAGTATGATGACGTTATGTTGGGAGAACTTTTTAGATTTTCCGGTGCCTTTTGGGGAAAAGTGTTGCAGTGTTTAACAGTGAGTGCTTTATGAAGGGAGTTTCTTAGTTGAGGTTTTCTGCCTTTGGCGGTTTGTTACAGTCTCTCGTCACAATCAAGGGCAAGAGGAAACCGTTTTGCCCAGGTAGCTACATAAATATACAGTAGCATTCATACTTGTAGAGAAGAACAACACACCCCATGTCTCTGGCCCTTTCCACGCCCCTCCTCCCACCTCCCACCTTTTTTCTCCTCTTTTCAACCCCTCCCTCCATCTATCTCTCCCATCCGTTCTCTCCCCTTTTGAATTAGGTTCATTCTTTCAGCCTGTTCTCCCTCTGAGCGTTTCTGCTCCACTCAGCTCCTGTGAAAACTCCCCGTCTGTGTGTGTGTATTTGAACTCCCCGTGTGTGTGTATGTGTGTGTGTGTGTTAAGAGGAGTTTTATGTGTGTGCACAGCGCTGTGTTTTTTTTAAGAGGAGCTGAAGTGCAGTCGTTCATCAGTGTAGCTGACTGCAGCCGGGGGAATACTCAGATCGCCGCGTCGCTTTTCAACTTACAGCTGCTCATAGGACTTTTTTTTTTTTTTTTTAAAGATTAACTGGACTTTTATTTTTCACCAAGCCAGGACTACAGAGCTGCTCACTCTTTGTCTCATCTTCACTGGAATTACCAATAATAATTTTTCCAGAGGTTCTTCCAGGATCGCTAAATCTTGTTTTATGTATTCTCCCTCTTTCTGCGTTCCATTGCAATTTAAATAAATGCGATTTCATCCTCATTCCCTACTTAGACTTGAGATATGTTAAACCTTTAATGGAAATTAAGAGCTCAGCAAGAGTGCAAAGGTGTGCATGAGCAATAACTTTGATAGTAACAACGACACAGAAAAGTTTTTCACATAATAAAAGCAATAAGTGCAACAAGAGGCATGAAGGGCTCAGGTGGATGCTGATCCTGACCAGGACAATTCTGAACCTTTGCAGGTCTTGATCTCTTGGAACTGGATGGGAAGGTGAGTTTTAATTGCTTGCAGAAACAGCTCGAGTGTTTTTGTTATATGAATGACATTAGCTTAATAATAGGGGTGTTACTGGAGGCATTGTGAGGATCCTGGGGCTTAGCTCAGGATACTTTAAGGTCCAAGTACTTTAATTTACCCAGACAGCAAAGTAATTTTTCTGTCATTTAAAATGAAAACAGTAGCAGACTGAGTAGCAGTATGAGTTATGGTCTGGCTGGTCTGCTTTTTCCAATGTGAAATAAAAAATAAAAAAAATTATCACAATCTTTTTACTGTGTTTTATAGCAGTAAGAGTAAAACACACTCAAAAAAACTACTTTTAAGGATAATAAAGATCAAATTTTCCTATTTTTACTCATCTACTTTAGCAGAAGGCTTTTTGTGTTTCTTTTTTTGAGTGATAACAGACATGTCTCATATCAATTTAATGTGCCAAGTTAGATCTAATAAACCTGATTCTTGTAGTCTGTTGCATCCTGCTGTTTCTGCAGCAGGATGCAACAGTTTGTCCCTCATCAGACATGGCTCTACTTCTCTAAGACACAGATATTTTAATACTTTAAAACTTGATACATGACATTTTTGACAATTTAAAAATAAATAAATAAATGTAGCTGAGACTTGACTTGTTTTATCAGAATTGATTCTTGATATTTCGTATGCCTTCTAAAACACAGTTTAACAACATTTATCACTTTTTACCATTTTAAAAATTCCTCACAATTCTTTAACAAGGCATTCAGCATTTAGCACATACATTCAGAAACTGTCAAATACACGACATATATCATTTAATGTAATGTCATATGCTTGAACAAAGATGATGTAAATATAACTGGTGGGAACCGCATGCTCAATAAGGTGCACAACTCATGCATGTCTGTCATATACAAGCCATGCTGCTAGGTTTTGTGACAGACACGGATTTTATGAGACGCAGAGAACAGGCACACAAATCTGCTCAGGTTTTATGTAAACATACAGACCATGCAGTCATATTTTATAGTACAAGTAAATGATTTTATTAGATTTATATTGATACATTTGATCCCAAGTGGAATAGGAGACTCCCTCTCACCCTGCCTGGGTTAGCTAGTATAAACAATGAATGGATGGAATAAGGGACTATTCACTAAACATCAGAGCTGCAGCCTGAATGTCTAGGTCTAATACTGGCTATGGGTAAAAGGTCAGACTTGGTACTGACTCACAAGAATGAGCAGAGAGGAGATTCTAGGATTATTTATGGTGAATCTAAAAGTTAAAACTTTCTTGCACAATAGAAATTTCACAGATCACAAACTGTGTTAGTTTTAAATGCGTACTTGGTGTAAAAAGAAAAAAAAAGAAAGCATCATGACAATTTAGCTTATGCGTTTTTTAATGCTTTTCTACTTTTTGTAAAGTCCTTCTGCTAAAAGTGATCCCCTCTTATGTTTTTAAAAATAGAATAACAGTTTTAAAAAACTTATTTTTAAAGATCTCAATATTGTATTATCCAACTCTATCCAGGCCAACAAGTTTGATGAGTCCAACTAGTTTAGGTTTTAGAATGGAAATGTGAAGTTCAGACTCCGAAATAACCCGTAAACTTAGCACTGCAGTTAGCTAGATGTGCTATGCTCAGTTATCTTTGGTTATGTCTCAAGAATAAGTTTCTTTTATGCTTAAGATTAATAAATAAGAGTCAAAATAAGAGTCTACAAATAAGATTCAGGATGTCAAACTTAAAGCATGCTCCTTAACATTTGTAGCTCATATAATAGCTTAATAAATAGCTAAAACATCAACCATAGAAACTCATATTGAAAGCAGTAGTCACGTTGACAAAATTATTGTGATAATTTAATTCCACAACAACCCTAGTTACTAATGTGAAATGTTGTTGCTTTAGCTGCATAGACTGGACCATCTGAAGAAGACGTAACAGCTGTTAAAGCTTTACTCGGCCAGCTGTTTTTAGAACCTCAGTGTGCAACTATACTATTCCCGAACCATTGCATATCAAAGTATCTTTCATGTTTTGTTGATTGCATGTGGGATTTTGCTTCACAGAACTACAATGAAAGCTGAGATCTTGTTTCACTTACAGCAGCCAGTTGTCTTTCCTCTGAGAGCTCTTTGGAGCAGGTCCAGTCAGAAGACCAGAGGCAGCTCAGCAAGGTCTTGATTCACAGCAGCTTCTGTTTCTGACAGAGCCAAGCCGTATGCCAACTGAGACCAGTAAACTTCATTTACTGTAATTGCACCTTTATTGTTATTTAAATACAATACTTTACTGAACCACAACAGTGAGGTATTTTTAAAAATCATATATTTCTGCAGAGGCATCAGGTAGAGATCAAAGAGTGACAATTATTCCTTAATTGGCTTTGATCAGTGATCAGCAGGTCAAATACAAAACCTATATTTAATGCAAGTTTTGTTACAAAAGATCACCTAATAATTAAGGACATTATGTTTGGATGCATCAATAGAAGCTGCTTCAGAACCTTTTTTTTCTCATTCATACATAATTTTTCTTCTGGAAAAAAAAAAAATGAAATTGTCAAAATCGCAATGGGCAGATATGAAGGGAACTCAAATACTGAAAGTGTGCATCTCAATACTTTTATCAAAAGTAAGATTAGTCCAGTCCATCCTGACTGACCTGACCAGTGGAAACAGCCACAATTATGAGACACATTTAGCAGAAAGTAACCCCGACTCTAATCCTGATGGCAAATTGAATCCACTCCAACTGCAACATTTCTTTTTCCGATTTAAGCCTCTGATTCTTGGAATAATTAATCCAAATCAAACAAAGATTAGCCACAATTTGGGAAACTTCCCCTTCATGTTGCAGGGCCAGATGGCTCAGTACCAGCAACCAGCAGAGTGCTGCGGTCTCACTGCTTCCTCATTCACAGGGTTTCTTTTTGAACGTTCAGATTATTTGCCTCTAATCGCCTTACATTTACTGGTTCACCTTGTTTCAGCATAAAATCCCATGAACACTGTTTAACATTTGTTGTGAAACTGCTTCACTTTGATTATTGTACTTGGGTGTGTTTGAGATCGTATTTAGATGAGACTGTGTGGACTATAAGGTGCTGCTGCAACAAGTCACTAAAAGCAGTGCAGTACTTCCATGCTTATGAAGCGGAAACAAAGGATGAGTTAAAATTCATTTCTTCAACCTTCATATGTGATTTGTTCTTTTTAAGTGCTGGTGAAAATCGGTCCATTTTGTCAGCTTATCTACTACTACTTTTAGTTCAATATCTTTAGTTAATCATCACTAAACTAAACATTTTTCACACCACTGGTGGTCTGTACACTTCAGTTTTTTGAACGTGCAGAGGAGAAATGAAGCACTCCTCACCTACCTGTAATTCTGAGTAAGACTGAATGCGCCCCCAACTCACAGTACCTGCTCCATGCTTTTGCTCCTGCCTCTGGTTTGTTTGCAGAAATCTGCAGCATGTCCACGTTCTGCCATGCTTCTCCAGCTTCACCTGCCTTTCCAAGGCTGAAAATCTCTTCTGAATCAAAACACAACAATTACTCCTAATGGTACTTTTCCAGCATGGGTTTTGTTTGACAGAGCGAGCTGGAATGTTGCACAAGTCACATCAAACGTTTTACATGCCTCATGAATTAGTGTGTAAGAATGCTAAGGGTGCAGTCTTTCTGATTTTCAACTACTAGAGTTGAGAGTCAGAAAAAGGTGAGTCTCTTGCACCTTGCTGACCAACATACCCCGGTTCATATCATCTTTGAACCATAGCTTGTTGTCTGTGAGTGATAAATTGTCCAAATGGATAAAACAACAGATGAAAACAAAATATTAATCACAAGGGCTATTGTTTTTCTACTTTTACTTCTTGGGGCTTCATTTTAACCCGTTTTACTGCATAGTAAAATACAGGAGTAAGTACCTTTGCAATCTTAAGAGGCATTTTGGCATTTGCTCCTCCTAAATAAAGTGCTTGTAGAAAAATGGAATTTATGTTTGTGTGTAAAGTTAGCACTAACCACAATTTTAAATAAAATTACCTTTTCATCTAATTTTAGGTTGAAAAAATAAATACAATGAACTTTTAACAGAAGGGAATGTCAATATATACTTAAATAAAAATATTCCTCATTCACATAAAATGAATAATAAAAACACACATCTCCCCATTGAGTGCTGGAGATGGACACCAGCACCACACTCTGCAAAGATAAGCAGGTAGAATATAGACGATGGAAAAATAAAGAGGCTAATGGAAAAAAGGAAAGCATTTCACTATTTGTTTCATTCTGTTGTGATAATTCTATACCTAATGCCAAACCTATAAAAAGCCAGAACACACAAAGAGATGCATGTAGCTGAGCTGTGGGTTGGGCTCTAGGCTGCTGGCATACACAGTTTTAGAGTTATGTGGTATGAAGCACAGCGTAAAAACATACAAACCCATTTAATTAGACCTCCCTAAATAAATTCATGAACGAGTTAGCATGTTTAATAGATTCTGCAAAGTAAAATAACAGGGAAAAAAAAGCATGAGTGTGAAATCTGTGCTTTCATTTTCACCAAACAAGAAGTTTCTTTGTAGAAATTCTGCAGTTCCCATTTGTGCAGCAGTTAACTCTTCAGATTGAGCTTTTTTCTTTCTGTGTTTGTGTGCCTTCTTTCCCTTTCAGTCACTCATTGAGTTCAACTCTTATCCCTTCTTAAGATTTTCCTTCTTTTCGACAGAGCAATGCATGTGATTATATGCTGACATGGTGCGGACATGTAAATTCCCATCGAAGCTAACCACTCTAACCCTCCTCCTGTCCTCAATGTCTCCTGCCAATCAAAGTGAGCCAAAAGCCACCAGATACCTGCTGCTTGGTATTTGGCTCTTTAAAGTGTAGACCCCTCCTTCCGCCTCACTCGCTCCTTCTAATTCCTCCTTCTCTTCCTCCCATCTCTCCTGCCCTTCATTTCTTGGTCCCAGGGAGGCTTAGCCTTGTTGGTTGCTGGCCAGGGAAACTCTTTTCTCTCTGCAGGCAAAACAATTGTCTCCTTTCTTTCCATCACATACTCTTTTTTTTTTCTTCTCTATCTCTATACGTTTTCATTATTTTCTTGGGACTGTAAGCATGCAAGCATGCTTCAGGCTTCAAGCTTCAAGTGCTCCAATCCCGACGCCTTGTCCTTTCAGAACTTCCCTCCACTTCCAGTCTCACATGCTGTTTTTGTCTCTCCCAGCCTTTTTGGTTCTGCTTTGTGCTTGTAAATCAGATTTCTAACAACTCTGCTTCTTTTAGTTATATATTTATGAACTCATGTATTTTTGCTTTCACCCTTTTTCACAGCTCTTATCATTCCTTTAGTTCTTTCCCTGATATCAGATGGCACCATCCCATTACGTTGTGATTATAACCTGTTTATTTTTATTGTTTAAACATTTCTTTTCTCAGTTAATGTTCCTACGTCTGTGGGGCTGCACAGTGGCGCAGTTGGTAGAGCTGTTGCCTTGCAGCAAGAAGGTCCTGGGTTCGATTCCCGGCCCGGGGTCTTTCTGCATGGAGTTTGCATGTTCTCCCTGTGCATGGTGGGTTCTCTCCAGGTTCTCCGGCTTCCTCCCACAGTCCAAAAACATGACTGTCAGGTTAATTGGTTTCTCTAAATTCTCCCTAGGTGTGAGTGTGTTGTTTGTCTTTGTGTTGCCCTGCGACAGACTGGCGACCTGTCCAGGGTGAACCCCGCCTCTCGCCCGGGACGCAGCTGGAGATAGGCACCAGCAACCCTCCCGACCCCATTAGGGAAGAAGGGTGTTCAGATAATGGATGGATGGATGTTCCTACATCTGAATTGTGTGCTGTGTCTCTATTCCTTCTTGTTTCTGGATCTTTCATTTTGTTTCTTATGCCACTTTACTCAAACTACTTGATCAACAATTCCATATTAATTGGAATAATTTGCTAATTAAATCCTGGGTCAAACATAGACCATTCTTGGATTTAGTTAACACAACAGAGTTGGGTTCTTGACTTTAACCAGCAAATTGAACAAGGTTTTCCATCCAAATGTACTTTCTTTAACAGCATTTCATGTTAGTTATGGATTTAATTAACATATGAGCATAACATAGGTCATTAGATCCTCACATCAGAGTATAGTTGTACAGATGACATCACAGCGGTTGTGAGAACTGCAGCTGTAAAACGGCTACATTTATAAAGCAAGAGCAAACTCTTCCTTATCTGACTATATAATGTCATCCGGATCCTGTAACAGTGATTAGCATAAACCCACCATTTGGATTAATTTGGGGGTGTCCAACATTCATTCTTTGTTCCACCCTGTGAAAGTGAAAGGCTAGAAGTTAAGTTGCTAATATTCATTCACTCATTGTTGTTTTTTGTGCTTCAGTGTTGCACTCTAACCTCTCTCTGCAAAGGCGCGTCTCACCCTGGAGGAGGTCCCTTTGTCTGCCCGTCTTATTTAGGCTGGTTTTTGACAGGACAGCTTGGCCCCTCGTCTCCTCCCCCCCCCTTGAATCTATGTCTGTCTTTATTTTTAATTCATTCCCTCTTGGCATGCTGCCGCTCCATGTCCATTGAAGCCGAACTGAATGCAAGTGTCGGTGAGCCTGTTGGCTTTTTAAATGTTTTTTTTTTTTTATTAAGATGCTTTATGGAGCATGCAGGAGATTTAAGAGTACTCAAGTTCAAGAGTGGGTGTCTGAAGAACAAAGTGCTGATTGGGAGGTGTATGTTGTTCAAATAAGCAAGTTACGGTAGTTCAGAGAAATCATTCTTTTAAAGTGATGATAGCACATATAGAAAACATAATCAGACATACACCCCCCGCCCCACACGCACACACACACATCTCTGGGAGACTCGGAGGGACAATGGGACCAGTCGTTTGGCTTATAAAAGCCGACAGGAGAGTAAGGATTTCACTGGAGCCTCTGTCAGTCCCAGGAACTGTGACGTGAACTGCGCTTGAGCGCGAGTCACGGCGCTCCAGCTGACGAGGGTGCTGACATCCATCTCCCTAAAAATACTGCGAGCATCTTTGCAGCTCTGTGTTAAACCTTGAGCCCATAAACACACACAGTGTCTCTTTCTTTCTGCTTCGCATTTTAACACTTTGTTGCTCGCACTTTAATGTTTTGTTCTACTGCGCCTGTACAAGTGTGCATCAAACCTCATAAAGGCTGGGTCTACGAAAGTGGCGTTACTTGAATGTATGCTTTTGTCCATTCATTACATGTAGGGGTGTTTGTGTGTGTTTATTTACTGCAGGGTACGAAGGAGTTTACGCCTCCTTTCAGCTCTGCCCTGTTGTGTTGTGTTGTGGACTGGCAGCCATGAGCCTATGAGAGCTCTCCTGTCTCACTGCCTCAATAGCTCCATTATTCATAAAACTGAAAGCCAGCCGTCTTTGCTGTGCTGTGTGTCTGTGTGCAAGTGGAAGTTGTCTTTGTGTTTTAATGCTTCACCACAGCATTTGATGGCAGTGTAATAGTGTTTGAAGAAAAACATGAAGGGCGACAAAACTTTTTTTTTTTGGCCCTTTGATTTCTTGGTTTCTGTAAAAGTCTAAAAAAAAAAGAAGGAAATTTAGCTTCCTTTTGTCTGGAAAGTCTTGGATTACCATAATTATGGATTACTGTAATTGAAGAATAAAACTTTCAATTTATTTTTCAACTTTTACTCTTTATTTTTTAGTAGTTATAAACTGACGTTCAGTTTTGAGCACTGGTACAAAGTTGTTTAAGATTTCAAATGTTTTTATTTTATTTTAATCCTTACATTACAGAAGATGTTGGTTCTTAAAGAAGGTAACAGATGAAAGGCAGTGATGAGGAGTGATTGTAATAATAATTTAAGAAAACACTAAAAACCTCAACGCTAACTATGAGGTGCAATATAATGAAGGAGGCTGATTCCAGTGAATAGCTTTACTGTTTTGTCAGTCCAGCAGCAAAGTCCAAAGTACTAGAAGAAAGGTTTGTGTGTGGGCGTGTGTCCGTTTCCAGTATAACACCACACAGATACATTCCTACTGATTAGTTTACAAACCGGTGACCTGGTTACTGAACCAGGTGTGTAGAGTCAAATAAAAACATTTCCAACTCAAGTCATTGTTTCTTCTGGGACAATTTTTTTTACCTTGAATTCTGTAGATCCTTAAATACACTCAAACGATTATGTCATGTTGCGATGTATAATTCAAATTAAATACTTGAATATTCGAGTACTGCTTGGAATAACTCAGCTCTCACATAGTAGTGGTTCCTTTATCCACAGCTGCAGGCTTACCATCAATGGGATGATTTCATGCAATCTGTAAAAGTGGAGAAAGAAAGTGGGAGTGGGTCTTCTCTCTTGGCAGTGCCAGAGACATGGAGAGGTTGTGCCCGGCTTGGCATCAGGCGCTACATATATCTATCTCACACATGCTGTCTTCATTGCTGTGGTCATCTGGCGTGCGTGCGTGTGCGTGTGTGTGTGAGATTTAAACTCTGTTCCTGGTTCTTGCTGTAAACTGAAGGGATTATAGTGTGGCTGCCATAATAGGGGTTGGCATTGACACACCCTGGCATGAGCATCAATCTGATTCAGACTAAATATACCTCACTGCGTGTGTATTTGCATGCGGGCCTGTGTGTGTACGCAAGGGCATCCCTGGCACAAGAAGTGCTCCTTTCTGAATCGTTTCCCTCTCTCTCTGTCTCTATTTTTAGGTCCCTGTGTCCAGGCGGAATGATTTTGTCCTGTCTCGGATGTGAGAGGTGATCTGGGTCGTCCTTCAAAAGAAGACCAGAGGATATATCCAGAAAACTCTTGGGAATAAGTCTGACGCCAACTACAAGCCAGGATAGCTGGTTTTTTTTGTGTTTTTTTTTTTTTTTTCAAATCAGAAGAAACACTTTGCGTGACGATGAAATAAAACTGGACAAGAACCAGATAAATAAATCATCTCTCAGTACAAATACCCAGCACTCAAAGTGGCCAAAGCCACTAAAGACTAGCTTTTGATAGAAAGCGGTTTGTGCCAAAATGATGACCATGATGATGATGATGATGGTCACCTGCAGCTCTCTGTTGGTGCTCGGGATGGCCGCTGCTTACTCTTCTTCCAGCTCAGTAACCCGTGCTTCATCTTCATCCTCCTCCTCATCTTCCTCATCCTCCTCTCCCACCTCCTCCTCCTCACCACGCATGAAACTTTCATATAAAGGTAAGGACATGTCTCCCTGCAAAGGTCAGTTTGTCCTAAAGCTGCACTACTGATGTAAGCAAAAAAACAAACAACCGGACACAACTGAGTACTGTACGTGTGCATTCCTACACCAGCAGCTTGGAAATACAGTGGCATGATTGTTGGATCCATTTCAAGTTTTTTAATGTCAGAGGAGGCAGCTAACTGCCCAGTATGACCACATACACCAGGGATGTGTGCCATCGCTTCAAACTGGCAATTACAGTCTGAAGTCAGTCTGAAGGACAAGAGGTTCATTGCAAGCTGCCTACCCAGCTGAAATTTGTGCCGGCTTCAATTTCAACTCAGGGTGAGATGTAGGTTAGAGATTGAAATGATGAGGACGATTAAAAGCTTAATAAGTAAGCATAATGAGTGATGGCTTCATCGTGTCTCAGTAATATTTGATGTTTTTGTTAGGGATAAAAGTCTCATGTGTGCAACTAAAATTGTTCCAATTCAGCCATAGATTGAAAGAAAATGTTCACCAAATTAAAATGGGAGCTGAATTTACAAACTCTTAGTTTTTCTGCTAAAGTATCAGCAAGTAATGACATGATTGTATTTCAGAGTAAGACAAAAAATGAAAATATAACTCATCATTATCTTTAAAGCATTGGTTTTGTGTGCTTAGTAACTAGCTAATACTATAAGTAAGCTTATAGCTCAAGTAACTAACTTACTTAAACAGTAAGTAATCTTATAGTTTACAAGTAGTAAGTCATAAGCTATAAGCTTTCTAGTAGTAAGCTACTAGTAGTAAGTTACTAGTAAGTAGTACTAGTAAGTAGTAAGCTAAGCTATAAGCTTACTACCTGCCAATAGTAAATGTGTCAAAATGTCTGCTGCAAGTGTAGCTTTAACCAGACAGTTGGATTTATGAGGTTATCTGCACCATTCCTTACCAATTATTGGATTGAAATCTGTCATTTTTTTGATTCAGCACGTCTTTTATTGGAGTCTAGGTTTTTTTAGCCGCAAGATAGTAAGATTGAGTAATAAAGTCCCTGATGTCATGCAGGCTGCCTTTTTATGGCGTCGGAGTTAGAGCAATAACAAGCTAATAAAGCCTTTTAAATGTGTAAATTAATAAGGCTTTGGTCTTGTTTTCTTAAACTCCTTGTGTAAGTTAGGACAATGGGGGAGGATATTTTTCTAACTTCTCTGGCCAACGAGTTTTTTTTTTTTTTTCCATTTGCCTGGGTGGACTGTTGTAACTTAAATTTACAAAGACAAGCTAGATTTTCCAGGGCACCGTTCCCCATAGATTTGTTTTTGCCAACTTTGTAACGGCAGTCACTCGTTTTTTCCATTGAAACCATTACTGATGGAGGATTGTGTCCGTCCTCTTCATAAGTCACTTCCCTTGGGACACACAACCTTGAAATTGTATGTAGATAACAATATATATATGCATATATATATTTATTAATATTGTAGGTCTGTAGCCAGCTGTCTTTAATAATAAGAAATCAGTAACAATCCAATACATTGTTTGGATATTTGATATTTTCCCAAGTTATAATTTAGAACAGAATAGAAGAAATACACTTTATTGATTCTCAAGGAGATACTGCTAGCTTGTTGTTTGTTAAATGCTAGTAAATGTAACAAAGAGCTATATAATATTTATAACAACAAGATCAATTCAATAAGTAATAACGTACTGCACAACACAATGCAAATGAATTGGAGCAATCCTTATTTTCCCACTGCTGACTCTCTTATGGAGCATTTGATCAATATTTATCACTGTTCTTTAAAGGTTTTAGATACATTGCTGTATCCAGTCCTTTATTTGTCTGTTTTTATTGGAAACGTTTCCTTGGGAGGAGGAACTCAATGGATAAACCCATGTTGTGTCTCCACATAACAAACAATATAGTGAACTAAATTTAAACTGGACTTTTCTGTTCCAACTTCTGCAGTTGTGCCGGTAAAGAAGTGCCTAAAGCCCCATTTAGATTATTGTAGAGATGGTAAATTAACACTATTTGAAATATAGTATTATATAATTAATCAGTCCGTCGTATGCACTTTGAAGTTTAATAAATTTATTTTAAATCAGATGTGAATTCCCTACTTCCACAAGATCACCCCTTCTATTTCTTAATATATTATATTATATTAATAATTGTATTTAGAAAAATGCACATCATCTGCAGAGCATGAGAAGTAACAAGTAACAATGAAACTTCTGTCGCTGTTGAAGTCTCAGAATATCTTCTCATCCTGCATAACAAAAACAACCAAATAAATGAATATATATGTATATGCACATTGTAATGAGAAAATGTGATGTTGAAAAGGTTTTTAGTCCAGTGTTGAGTTGGTAGCTTTAGTGAATTTGTCTGCTACACAAAGTTATTTTCTCCCTCTTTGCCTAAATTAACCAAGAGAAGCATAACTTTCTCTGTAAGGTTTGTACAGACATTTTTATTCCCACTGGGATGTGCCACCTAATCTTTATTTTCCGAATGTTTATGCTGCAGATGATAATTTAACAAATATCATCTAAATTTTGCCTGCCATGGTTAATTAATTACTCTTTTTTTTCTAGAATTGCAACAGTACCACGGCGTGCGGCGATTTGAGCTGGAGCGCTCCTGCTGTTTCAGCGCCATGCTGCTGGACGAAGAGAGGGGCAGATTGTTTGTAGGGGCCAAAAACTTCTTGCTGTCACTCTCATTGGACAACATTGCCAAACAAGAACATAAGGTAAGTTTCAAATATGCTTTAATATTGAAGCCCTTTTAATAGATTGTAATTACTAACATGGGTATCAGTTTCACCACCCTGAGATGTACTGGCGACCTCTTCAGAGTCCACCCCACTTCCTGCTCAGTGACAGCAGGCTTTCTGCGATCGTAGACTGTCGCGTACTTAGTACTTTGGATAAAGATTAAGAAAAGCTGTGAAAGTGATTATTTATTTGAACCAAAAAGAGTTGGATTATTGTCATTCATGCTCATCACAAAGTAGATTAACGTGTAATTCTGGCAACAAATTAGAAAAAAGGTCCCACTTGGAAAGTGGGACCTTTTGCAAACTACGTTTACTGTGCACTTTCTGGGAATTAGTTTTTGTCTGCTGTTCCAAAGAAGAACAGACGTGTTTGAAAAGGATTTGAAGGTGAGAAAACCCCCTTTACAGACCTCAGGGCGTCAGATAAGTGAGGGATTGAGAAGATAGAAAAAAAAATGTTTTCAATAAACATGAAAAGAAAACAACGATTTAACAGAAACTTCAGACATAACAACACATAATAGTCATAATCTACTTTTTAAGTTAGAGACTTTTACTTCCAATGTCCTAAAAATACTCAGTGAACTACCAGTGTACTTTTACAATAAGAATGTACAGTGTTACTGACAAAAACTATAGTTATGTGTGCTACATAAGCAGAACACAGTCTAGTGGCAACATGTGTTCACAGCTGTTTGGAGTAAATTACATGTTTGACGTGTGAGATTTGAAAGCTTTGATGGACTTTGGCACGTGGGTGAGTTTGATTTATGGCCAAGCTTTGCAGGTTCACCATAGCTGATGTCTTTTACACTTTGTGGTCACATGTGCAGGGGAAGAAGGTATCTGAGGAGATGAAATCGGAAATGACAGACTTAGACAGAGGGAAGAGACAGGAAGAGAGTTGGGAGCTAAAATGAAGACAATTCACAAAGAAAAGTTTCTATAATAACGACAGTGCCTTTTCTTAAAAAAACAAAAAACAAAAAAACTGGAGTCAGTCTTTACAAATCTTTTAAAAGGCTGACACATTTCAAAGTTTTCTTCCATTTTTCAGATCTATTGGCCAGCTCCTGTTGACTGGAGAGAGGAATGTAATTGGGCTGGCAAGGACATTACTGTAAGTCCTGTTTCCTTCTTATTTGTTTTTCAGTTTCTGAGTCATATAGAATCAGATAAAAGAAAACCTTTTCAAAGTGTCTCTGAAAAATATAAAAATAGCAAAACCTCAAGCTTGGTAAAGAAGTAGTTCAGTAAAAATGTGTTTTTTGGGGGATAAATGAGGTGGCAGAATTATTGTCTTTTTTTTTCCAGCTGGAAAGCACAATTGCAAAGTACAACATCATAACTTCCTGTTTATGAACCTTTAGAACATCAGACTTCTTATGAGCCTACAGCCATCACACACTTTACACAGAGCATGAAAATAAAGTCTATGGAGGTGTCCACTCCTACCCGGACCAACACAATACTACCTTTTAATCCACTGGAGTCATGGGAGTCATCACAAGACAGAATCACAGCGTTCTGTGATAACATGCAATAATAGGTGCAGCACCCGTACTTTTAGACCTACCATGTGGTGAGATCACTTCCTCAATAGCTAGTTTTTTTAAACCTCATGTGACTGAGATTTACACTCTGATGAAAAGTCAAAAACATTTGTTTTGTTTCCTCCCCACACCTAAGAACCCGAAGGTGAAGATGCGTTATAGAGATCAAATTGGAGCTGAGGCATAGCATCTTGTACTATTATTACTGTTAAGCTGTAGTTACACTGTTTCCCATTTTGTTAGGTATAATGGTGTATGGACCCATTACATCAGTCTAAATATGAAGAAAAATTGTGAATTTTATTGACAGACAGAATTAATACTGTTCTCTCTGTTTTGTATATCATATATGTATTGGTATAAATTATGTAAAATTAATTAAAAATATCTTTGGACAAGGTGCAATATTTGATCATGACAACAGCATCTTTTTTATTTTTCTAGAAAATGTAATCAACATGTGGTGTAGTTTCTGTACTTTTAGCAGTCTCTAAGTACCACTGAGTGGTCAAGTAAATATTATCTTCATAAATCCTAACATGGGATATCAAATTACTTATACTACAGAAATTCATTGGAAGACAAAGCAAGACCATTATTTACCTAAAGCAGTATTTTTATAGTGTGCTAGAATATTCATAAAAAACACAGATTTTATGCAATTGTGATTACTGTCTTGAAACTGAACATGTTTTATTTGTTATTCATGTTTAGATTGAATAACATAAAAAAACCTGCAACTCTTTAAAACAAACTATATTCTGTGACCTTGACCTGGAAGGAACTGAATCAAAGCATGTGAAACTTACTGTAATTATTTTTGAGATTCAGTACATTTGATTTGTCATGGACTTAGTATCTTTTCTTTGGTCTGCAGTTTAAATTTAAACAGAGGTTTTTTGTTTTTTTTTAACCCTGATCTGGTGTTACAGCTTGTCATGCATTTAATTATGCATGTAAAATCTGGTTCTAGTTCACTAATTGATTTTACCAAAGACCACCCAGCAATGCACCGCATGCAAGGCAATACATCTTTTAGAGTTTAAAGTCCTTTGCAACATTTTTGTGCATCTTTTTTCGGTTAATATGTTTTATATTTTACTGTCCAATCAGAATGTGGAGAGGTGCCACAAAACCATCTCCATATATATTTCATTGATTTCCCTCTGTGTGTTATAGAGCCTCTGTTTACATTTATTTCCATATGGTGTGTCTAAAGTATCCAGAACGTGTGTGTGTTTCTTTGTGAGTGTGTGTGTGCGTAAAGCAAACCCGTCATCAGTGTGATTACACAGCTGTAGCAGACAGACAACGAGCTCCATTCATACGAAAATCCAGGCTCCAGTTTCAAATGACCAGAAGATGGACTGTGTATGTTCAGGTTTCAGCGGGTTTGTGTGTCTGAAAGAGAAAGTAATGACGGCGGTGATAAGTGGTGAAAAAAAGGATTAAAATTGTTTCAGGAAAAAAGTAAATAGGTCAGACAAAAAAAATGAGAAAGTTTTAAAAACTTGAGAGAATTAAATCTCTTTTTGTGCGATTAGTTTTATTGATTGACTTTTTATTTCTGTAGACCTTTTCTTTCTTGTTTCTTATTCTTTTTTTTTTTCTGGTTTCTAAGTGGAAACTCACCCACACAGGAACAGCCCTGACCTTACACTTTTGACCCAAATTACAGAGAAGTCTGTTTTTCCATCCATCTCCATGGATCATCTCTACCTCACACACTTTTTCCTTCTCTTTGTCTTCATTCTCTGTTCCCCTGCACAAGTTTTCAACTTAACTGTTTTAATCTATCCATCCATCCATCCATCCATCCATCCATCCATCTATCCATGCATCCATCCATCCATCCATCCATTCATTTTCTGTCATCCTTATCACTAATGGGGTGGGGAGGGTTGTTGGTGCCTATCTCCAGCGAACGTTTCAGGCGAGAGGCGGGGTTCATACAAACAACCACCCACACACACACTCACACCCAGTGTCACACCTTAGAGAGACCAATTAACCTGATAGTCATGTTTTTGGACTGTGGGAGGAAGCCGGAATACCCGGATAGAAACCACACATGCACAGGGAGAACATGCAAACTCCATGCAGAAAGACGGGAATCGAACCCAGGACCTTCTTGCTGCACGGCAACAGTGCTACCACTGTGCAGCTTTTTTTAAATCTAAATACTGTTTCCTTTTTTTTTCTCTTGATATTATCAAACTCTTTCATGGTTTTAGGGTGGGAAACTTGTTTTAATATTGCATTTTGGGGAATACCCTAGTGTGGCTTTTACTATAAAAGGCAGTAAGTTGAGTGAAACAATTGCCCGCACCGCAACGGTTCATCACTCTAACAGACTGGCATACACAGGAAAGCATCCAAACAAACAGAGACGTGTTCACATAAACACAGTTAGACAGCAGCTATAAACAGTTGACACTTCACCGAGACACTCGGTCTGACTCAGGACTCTGAGTGACACTCTGAAGCTGGATTTAAATCCAAAGGAGAAAGTGATTGTCACTGCATTTTCTGTTCAGGAAACCTCAGAACCAGGGTAGTTTTCATCAAAGAGTTAGTTCTACTGCTGGAAAAAGCACTGGCATTGCCAGGATGTTAAAAGTAGCTGTTAAGAAGAATATGAGGCTTAGCAATTGTACAAATGATAGCTTTATGGGATTCTAAACCTACAATGGAGACTCCATCCTCATTTCTACTGAGTGACTAAGAATCATTGTGTCATTAATACCTCTTTGAAAAGTTGGAAAATATACTACTGGTCATGTTGGAATGTGCAGATATAACACCAACATATTAAGTATATAGGAGAAACTGAACTGAACAAGGAACCTTAAATTTTGTGTGAGGCGGCTCAGTGGTCAATAAATATGTAAACATGAAACCATGCTGCTCCTGAAAGTCACCAATGTCTTTGCCAAAATTTTGTAAGTATAAAGTTGTATGTCTATTGCAAATTATTATTGCAGAAATAATGTTGAATCGATAAGAAACTATTGTTTTAGAAGGAAATCCATTTTCTTTACAATTTGTACAAAGTCAAAGTCCAGAAAAATCCACCTGCACCTGGAGGAAAATGTCACACTGGTCAATTCAGCTGCATTGTACTGATCGGTAGAGGTGGTCAAAGGCATTCCAGAGCTATTACACTGTGCTGTGTTGTGCATCAAATGGATATCTATAGTGCACCACCAACCCAGTCAAGTGCAAACTCAAAACCCGGCTATCAACTTTATTAAAGGTTCCTGGATTGCATAAAGTTACGGTTTAAAAGGGAAGTGAAGAATGAGCTTTAATTCCATTGCAATTAAAGATATATTGCGATAACCAAAACATGAGTTTTAAACATGTGGGAAATATACAATGTCAGAGACAGCGTAAAGAGAGCTGATGTTCACAAAGAAAAGAATGAATACAATAAAATAAATATGTATAAAACTTATAAAAGTATTGCAGTCAGATGGGAGGACAGAAAACAAATTGATCTATCAAGTTAATAGTCTCCAGAAAAGACAAAAGGTTGGAGGGGAAAACAGACATCCTCAATGGGACAATACAGCTTTGAAAGAGGGGAAGGTGAGACGTCAAGTGAGGCCGTGTTGAGGTCACAGGCTGCTTTCTTTGCTCACTGTTTCAACTAATGAGTCAGTGAAAGGTCGTAGGTTCACTGAGCCCTTAAACATCCCCCACCAGCACATTCACAGACAGATCCTCAAACCCCACCTTTGAGCAAATGTGATTGCTGGCATAAGTTCTGGTCCCTGTCCTGTGTGTCTATTAAGCATCTTTTAAAGGCTGTCCTGTGTCATTTTCTCCCCTGTCACATGAAAGAACCACAGCTATGCAGACTGTCTCACAATGACACAGTCATGCAAACAAAAACCCAACTACACACTAAGGATTAACATTTAGGCTGAGGATGTCAAGCATCTTCCAACTAAAAAAGTTGAACTTTATACACTTACATCTGAATATAGCTTTATCTGTGTTTGTTCAACCTGTCCTTGTGGGATATATTTAATTTTAGTAAGCTGTCTGTAACAAGTTCAAATTTTGGGATATGATACAAAGTAGAGATCAGCTAGATTCATACAGAAATTATATTAGACATTGTGAAACCCAGTTTCACCCAGTTATTTTTTTCTTTTTTGGAGGATCAAAAAGGGTGACTGATTAGAAATGGACCCTTTTTTACTTTTTATAAGTAAACATTAAACATAAACTGCATCATTTTTTCATTCTCCAATTCCGGTCACTTGTGGTCTTCCAGAGAGAATCCCATGAAATAGACAGAAATTTATGGTTTTTATCAGACAAATTAAGGGAAAGTTTAAGGTATCTGAAAATATTTTCATGCAGTCTTTTTAGACTTCTGGTGTTACATCACGGTCAATCACAGGCATGTTTATTACTGCATTGTGAACCTTGAGAGCTTGATCTTATTCCAGGCTAAATAAAACAGTCTATATTTGATGCTAAACCAAGATGGTTTCATTACCACAGCCAACTAGGTTTGTGGACTGAACATTAATAAAAGAACATTTGATTAATTTCAAACACAAATTTCCCAGAAACCTCAACATCTTATTCCAACTTCCATCCTTCCTATCTTAGTGTCCATGCTTGTAGATATTGTATGTGTACTTATGACCTGCATAAGTTGCATCAATCCCATGGACACTTTGTATTTCTGACCCATTATTGCTGCTAAGGCATACAGCACAGCAATTCTTGACACAGACAAATCATATCAGTATATGTTGATGTGCCTCTAGAGAAAAAATGCCATTAATGATAATAATGGTTATGCTTATTATTATGTCCACATTCTCATTATTTAAGGGCCAGCCCCCTCAGATCTCACTGCTCTAAGGTTGCACAGTTAATGTATCTTGTAGTCTCTTAGCGTACCATAAGTCATTCATTAGCTGTCCCTTGAGAACATGTTTACTGTAACTTGACTCTGAGATGGACAGATGTGCTTCGGGGTCAATAACACGCTATCCGATAGGACAAAGAAGGATCAGAAAGAGGTCAAGATGCTGAGAGCGGTGTATGTACAGGGGAATAAATGACAAAGATGACAAGAAGTGGCTTTGAAGGTATCGAGTGTTTTTTTATTGTTGTTGTTTAAGTTAGCTTTTAGTTTAGTTCACTTACATAGTTTATCAACTAAAGACTTCATTTGAAAGTCAAAAGATCTGAGGTAAACTTGTCAACTATAATTAATTTGGATTAGGATTTGGACACGAATAGCTGTAGACACCCTTATAAAAACATTCTGCAGGCATGTGTGTGTTCAGCCAGGACACAAAGAGCGTCACAACAGTGTGCTGGAGTTTGATCTAAGAGCTTGGCCGTGTTGTCACAGGCAGAGCTTGAGGAGCTATGTGAGGAATGTGAATCAATAAGCTGAAGGACAGAATGTCCAACCTTTGCCCAGTACAGCTCCCTGTAAAAACCTGAAATCTGTGGACATATATGTAGTTCATGATGCTTAGAAGAAATATTATTAAACCTGATGGCACAAGAAAAACAATCACTAATTAATCTAAATTAATTCCAGAACAATCTATGTGTGTTTCAGTCTGACTGTGTGAACTATGTGAAGATCGTGCACCACTATAACCGAACCCATCTGTACGCCTGTGGAACCGGGGCTTTCCATCCTACCTGTGCCTTTGTGGAGGTGGGACACAGGATGGAGGTGAGAAACAAACAATGCGCACCAAAACAATTGCACTTCATTACAGTTGGAATCTAGCACTTCACAGGTGAGCTTGCTTGCTGTAGCGTAACAATAATTTTCTTTGTGTTCTGGTTCCCTGGTAGGACCATGTGTTTAGGATTGACCCCTCTAAGGTTGAGGATGGGAAAGGGAAGAGTCCATACGATCCTCGGCATAACGCTGCCTCTGTGCTAATCGGTAACTGAACCCATATAAGATTATCTCATCTGATTATTCACTTTATTGTTTTAGTATGGGTTGGGTCTACCAAAGGTTTTCATATTTTGGGCTGTGTTTTGGACTGTGATTGAAAAGCCTTGCAAATAAGTCCATAAACATTGAGCTTATTCAACTTTTGTCAACTTCAAAAGTTGACTCTATTTTATTGAATTTTTTTTTTTTGTGCTAGACCAACACAAAATTATGCATTATTGTCAAATGCAAAAAAAAGTGCACATGGTTAACCCTATACCTTTTAGCTTAAACCATTGCAACCAATGGCCTTCAGAAGCCAAACTGGTAAGTACCATCTTAGTGGTTTGATAGATAACATTAGCTAAGAAACAGCTTGATGAATACTAGGGATGACACCAGGCAGGTCAAGGAGAATGTTTAAAAGCAAGGTTAGGTTACAGACTAATATCCCAAGCTTTGTTGGTCTCACACAGCACTGTTCAGTCAGTAATCTGAACATGGAAAGACTGCAGTGGTAGACCTATCACAATGTGGCTACCTAAAACTGACAGGCTGGGTGAGGAGAGCATTAATCAAGCAATCTGCTGACAGCACAATCATTAGTTCTCCATTGCCCAAGACTGGTCTGCATGCAAGAGCAGTAAGAGGAAATCACTGTGGAAAAAACACTTTAAGTCCTGTTGACAGTCGTAGAGGACAAAGCAGACATGTGGTAGAAGGTGCTTTGGTCAGATGAGAGAAAATGTTTTCTTTTCAGTCTACATGAATGTATGTGAGGTGGGAGGCTAACAATGCACACCAGCCTGACAACTCCATCCTCCTTGGTTAAACACCTACACTGCACTATGCTATGTTTCTTCATCATGGAAAGCTGGAAAGAGTTGATGGAAAGATGGATGAAGCCAAATACTCGCCAAGTCAGAAGAAAGCCTGTCATTATCAAATGACCAAAGTTTAGTGGGCAGGTTTATTCAGTGCTACAGTCTCTCTTCTTTCACTTTGACTGAACCCTTTTTTTCAATGAGCAGGTAAAACCTTTAGTCTTGTCTTGTACAAAGCTGCTGGGAACATATTCCCAAAGCAATCATGTAGTAACTGCAGCAAAAGGTGGTTCTAGAAAATGTTGACTCAGAGAATGAATGTGTCACACTCTCCAGTTTTAATCACTTTTTTTATTGAAAACCATGTGTGTCCTACTACAAATTACTTCATGTCACTCTGCCACATGTTGAAAACATGTTGAGGTTAATGGTTGGAATGTGACGAGCTGAAAAAAAATCATGTGTGTTCTGAATCTTGCATAGAATCAAAAGTATTTGTGTTTCCCAGGTGATGAGCTTTATGCAGGTGTAGCCACAGACTTAATGGGACGTGACTTCACCATCTTCAGAAGTCTGGGCAAGCGTCCCTCGATTCGCACCGAACAGCACGACTCACGCTGGCTCAATGGTGTGTGTCCTTTTGTTTATCTTGTAAATAAGCTTTAAGCGCCCTCATGGGACAACGTGGTGTGATGACTGACGCTGCGTTACTTGCCTTTAATTCTGCCAACCAGAACCAAAGTTTGTCGGCTCCTTTTGGGTCCCTGAGAGTGAAAATCCAGACGACGACAAGATATTTTTCTTCTTCCGGGAGACAGCGGTTGAAGGTCAAGGTTTGGGAAAGTCCACTTACTCGCGCATTGGACAGTTATGCAGGGTGAGAGATCACTTAAACAACATAAAAACTTTGTTTATGCAAAATCAGATTATAATTGAGTTTTATTTTGTCAGAATGACATGGGTGGACAGAGAAGTCTGGTGAACAAATGGACAACATTCCTCAAGACCCGTCTGATCTGCTCCGTACCAGGAGCTGATGGCAGTGACACGTACTTTGACGAGCTGCGTAAGTATACAGGGCACACTCTGAAACAGAAATACTCAAACTACAAATTTAAGGACTTTTCTAGGTTTAGTATTGTATAAAACACTAAATATATGAAGTCCGGGTTCTCCAGGAAACTCAAATAAAATTTGTAGACTGTTAATTTAATCATGAAGAAGGTTGACCTGGTTCCAGTGCCTCAACTTTTGTTGTAGTGATTTCCAGTCAGCGTAGGAAAAATATGAGATATTTGAAATGATATGTGTACGTTCTGTTTCCATTTCTGACAATATCTGCTGTACAATTCAGGGAAAAGATTATTTATATGGCTTTAAGAAAAGCTAAACAGGGGGAAAAAAAGTTGGAAGATTTTCTGACCCTTTCCTCTGGATCTCTACCCAGAAACACATTCTGGTGGTGTAAATGGAGAAGATGTTAGGAAAACATGATAAATTCCCCAGGATTTAGAAGCCTTTCTGTGTTTAACCTTAAAGGATCCATATTTCAGATGAAATTAAAACGACAGAATTTAAAGTGCAACACAGATTTACAGTAGGATTAATTATTCTTGTATGTCTTAAAAATTTCTGTCCCTCCATTTTTAATCTTTGTAGGAAATCAAAATAACAGAACAAAGCTTAATGTCTAAAATCTCTATTTCATTATAAACTTGATTCACCTTGTTCAAAACAAAAAAAAAAAAAAGAAAATACTTTTGCTGGAGTCAATCAATTTATTAGACGGTCATCCAAAAACATTTGTTCAGTCAGCAATTTATGGATTTTTTTACATTTTTAAGAATCGTTTTCCTTGTTGCACAGTTCACACCAACCCGTTCAAGTCAAACTGCTGCCTTAAGTAGGTGCCAGGAAATTTTATGGATGCACAATTGTAAAATTATGAGTGGTGCCTTCACCGTTTCTTTCATGAATATGTTCTCCATTTTTGCAATAAAGTGAATTGTGATCAAGGCATAAAACAAATGAGAATAACAACTGTCTGAACAAGCATCTTTACTTTTAATGTGAATAATTATAATAAAAACATTGTAAATTAAGTTTTATAAAATTTTAACCAAATAATATGTAATACATGAATAACTGTGTTATACGATAATATTCAATATTCTCCAAAAATTCCTTTTTCTAGTATGACTTTTTGTTATGTAATGTTTTTCTCAGACCTGTTGTTATGTGGTTTTTCCAGCTGCTGCAGGAGTTTTTAAGATGTGTCTGATAAAAGTGTCTGAAACTCTCTTCGGGCTACAATATGATCTGCCTTTGTGCTCATCTCATGACGGAAGGAAAGGTTAACTAAGTGGAAGACTTTGTCCAAACCCTAACCCCGCCTCAGGCTACACCTGCCATTCACATTTCTCCATGTGAACGATGAGTCTCTTATCTAGATGATGAGCTTGGGACTGCACCTGAGGCCAAAAATAGAGAAAGTCTTTCTGGAAAACTGTGCTGGTAATCTATTGGAGCTATCTGGTTAAAAAAAAGGACTTCTTTAGTTTGTAAATTTTTTTTATTTCTATAAAATTGTACCATTTTAAGACTTCTTTGTTCAAGAAGCAAGACTGAGTTTCCTGACATCCGCATTAAGCTGCAGTGGATTCTGTTTCATGTCATGACCCCCACTAATCAGCGAAATGTCTCTTTAAAGTGGTTAGACATGTCCATAGGGCTTTGTTTATCTTTTTCCCAACCTTTGACCTCTGGGCTACCGCCACCTGACCGGGCTGTCTGTGTGTGTCTGTCCTCAGGGGACGTGTTCTTGCTGCAGACACGGGACAAAAAGAACCCTCTGGTTTATACTGTCTTCTCTACTTCCAGGTCAGAGTCTAGTCACATGTGCATGTTTGTTTATGCGCAAGAGTGAGTGTGTGAGGATGCGCATTAGGGAAAGTGAATGGCGAGGAAGCAAAGTGCATACATGTTATGCATGTGTTTGTTGTATCTAACCCTGCTCCTTTTGTTCCCCCAGCAGCAGTGTGTTTAAAGGCTCAGCTGTGTGTCTTTACTCCATGAATGACATCCGGAGGGCCTTCCTGGGGCCCTTTGCACACAAAGAGGGGCCTAACTACCAATGGGTCCCTTTCCAGGGAAAAGTGCCCTATCCCCGCCCAGGAATGGTATGTTAATAACTGCACAGACATAACAGCAGACGCACTGTAATAACATCCAATGGTATCAGATTATTAAAATAATAAAAGCCAATTTTCTTAATAAAGTTATTTCTTAAAATTGATCACACCTCCATCCTCATGTTGCATCTTTTTTAAAGAATATTTTTATATCTTAATTTTTTTACTTTTAAACACATCAACATTGAGTCTGACCAAAAAAATAATAATAATTATAATAATGATGTAATGCCGTTGACATACACAATGTTAATATAACATTTTAATGGTAGTATTTTCACAGAACCCAGTATGGTACTAAACACCAGTTTTCCATGCAAAACATTTCCACAGTTGTCCCAATCAATATGGGTTTCACACTCCACCAACCACAGAAGCCTTCAGTCAGCAGGATTTGTTCATGCTGAACTTCATTTTAAAAGACCACAGCAGAACTAGACATATTGCATAGTTAGCAGGCAAATTATACTTTAAGAATGCAACAGAAATAATGTAAAACTGCATTTTTACTGATTTGGATTTCAGATACAGATCCCACAGGCCTGCAAGGCTTATGGTCAAGCTGAACCAAAGTAAATGAGTTCGATTTCTTCATATGAGAGCACAGAAGAAATAACCTAGTTTTGAGCTCAGATGTCTCAAGGTGCTAAAGTGCACCTAAGTATTCAGAAAATCCAGAGCTGGAATTTTAATTAAAGAGAGAAACTGGACTCTGACCTGGAGTAAATCTCCTCCAAGTCCCTGACAGGCCTCACACCATAATGACCTCAATGCGGCCCACACAACTGTGGTTTGGTGCATTCTTAACCAGCTGAAACACTGATGAGTCAGATGTTTTATTCCACTTGTTTAAAACCAAAGGCAAAAATATTTTTGAATGGAATGGATAAGTTCAGTCATAGCCGTTTCATTTCCATGTTTTGCCAAGTTCTGGAAACTACAAAATGTGTTTCTCCTTTCCTTCTGTTAGTGCCCCAGTAAGACATTTGGGAGTTTTGAATCCACTAAAGGTTTCCCAGACGATGTGATCCAGTTTGCCCGTCACCACCCTCTGATGTACAACCCGGTGTACCCCATGAATCGACGGCCTGTGTTTGTTAGAACCAATGTGGAGTACAGCTTCACACAGATCGCCGTGGACAGAGTCAACGCTGCTGACGGACAGTATGACGTCATGTTCATCGGAACAGGTACACGAAAGGTTTCTTCTTCACTTTGCATTTTTTCTTTGGTGAAATGAAAATGGCAGGGTGCCAATGAGCATGTGGTATTTCAGACAAAGGGACAGTCCTAAAGGTGATCAGTGTCCCCAAGGAGAGCTGGAACAACATGGAAGAACTTTTACTGGAAGAGCTGGAGGTCTTCAAAGTAAGAGTAAAATAAACTTCAATGTACTGTACAAGACAGTAGAAATAAATGCCACATTTTATGATTTTACTTAAGCTGTCTATTTTTTAGATGACATATTGGAAACATTTCAACAGCAATTTATAGAAAAACAATGTAGCCACTGGTTTTTAAGTGACCAGAAAGGCAAATTTTCCAACTTACTTTCAATTGTGTTCAGACAGACATTAAAAATGACGAAGAACAATGTCAAGACAATAAAAAATGCTGCTTAAAATTACAAAAACACTGAAAATTTTATTTAAAATACAACAAACAGTGGCATCAGTTTAGTTCACAGTGTTGACCAATGCAGAATGTAGTGACAGCAAAGTTTTCATTTTGATTGTGAGTTTATGAGGTGCAGATTTATGTTCTTGTTTAGTGTGGAGGAGGAAGTCAGGAGAAAGGTAATTTAAGAGACAGTAGCTTGGAGAGCTAACAGACAATCACCTTATCCAGCAATTTCAAAGAATAGTTTAATCAGCAATAATGGCGAAACAAAAAGAAGAAAAAACATTGACAAAAACAGTGACAATACTGTCATCATTCAGGTAGATGTTGGTGTTTTTAGCCCTTTTAACCAACAACTGTTTCCCAAGAATGCTTTACATTTTCTAGCTGGGCAGTAAATGTGGAAAAATGAGAAAAAAACTTTGCTTTTAATGGTTTTACGTTGGATGATATCTGTGCTTTAAAGTAGAGAGACGTTCAAAGCAAAACCTAAGCATGTTCACCTTTTTTACAGTCATCTTACATGATAATAACATTCCTTGTTTCTAGAGAGCAGTTTTTGAAATACTGCTTTCTAAAAACGTTTGTTTTCCCTAAAATAAAGAAATACAAACAAGTAACTTCAACTGCTACAAAAGAAGGACTTATTTCTACTTTAAGGGTGCTAATTTTTCTTTTAATCCATTCTTTTCTTCAGGATGCCTCATCTGTTATTAACATGCAGATCTCTTCCAAACGGGTAAGTTTACTTTGATTCTCTCCTGTTCCCAAAACACTTTTTGGGAACAGAAACATTCCCACATCCTGACCACCGAGGGCCACATGTTGAAAAAACAAACAGTAAAAGAAGGTGATTAGTGACAATACTAAATCAGAATGGTTACAGAAAGTTCACTTCAAATCCCCTAAAGGCATCATAAATTACCACAGTCGTCGCTGTTCCAGAGATACAAACGATTTGATTTCTGACAGATAACTCCAGCTGTTTTCAATTTTGATAAATGGACATTCTTTAGGCCTTTTTGTCAAACGTTTCCATCTTGTCCCTGCATGTTTTCACAGCAACAGCTGTATGTCGGCTCGGACACAGGAATCGCCCAAGTCCCTCTTCACCGGTGCAGTGTCTACGGGAAGGCTTGTGCCGAGTGCTGCCTGGCCCGAGATCCATATTGCGCTTGGGACGGAACATCCTGTACTCGTTACCTACCGAACACAAAGAGGTCTGTGACAAAATGTCTGTACTGTATGGAGAGGTAGCTGTAAAGAAATTGAAGTCTCGACGGAAGTGGAAATTACTATAACTAGTTGTTTTTTTATTCCATTTAGACGTTTTCGTCGACAGGATGTAAGGAACGGAGACCCCAACACCCTTTGCTCAGGAGGTAAATTTACAACACTCATACTGTAAAATGCAGCCCAGTTAAATTTTATTAGTAGAAGTGTGATGATACATTCAGCTTATGAGGATGTAGAATAATGGCATCAATTTAGTTCACAGTGTTACCTGACCTGACTTGAAGGTAACAGTGTTACAGAACAAGAGAACAGATTTTTACAATATTTCCAGGAAAACTATTAATTGCCAATTTTTTGTTTCACTGAATACAGTGACGCTTTCATTAACCACCAAAAGTATTTACAAGGCTCTGCAAAATATCTCCCTACATGTTTAAGTCCATGTATTGTGCTTTGCTTGTCTAATCCTGATGCTTAAAGTGCATTAAGGTGCCTCTTTTTCTGTTTTAGGAATAAAGCTTTCAGAAATCTCTATTTTTTTGTTTTTTAAAGAATCTGAGTTGCCAAGTTCAGGTGTGATAAGTCAAGATATTTTAAATTACAGTTTATCAAATGCAATACAGGGATTATTGACAACAAAAATAGCCCTTCAATTCTGACTGGAAGCACTGAATCACATACCAACTTTTGCCCAATTGGTTATAGTTAGACAGTTGTGCTATTTGTGTGATTAAAGTTAATTTGTACTTTTGGTCACTGTCACATTGTCAAAAATCTGCTTCAAAGATGTTTTAAAATTGGTGTGAGCTTCTTCAATGCCTTAGCTGATGATGGGCAGTCTGGCGACCAATCTTGTTCCAGTTAACGTTAAACAACAACTAGACCTGTGTTTGGTTTGGTCAGGTCAAAGTTAAATAATTCACATTCGTAGTTAATCATGTCAACATTCTCAGTTTAAAGTTCCAACTTTTACCAGCTGATGCTTTTTTTAAAAATATATTTTCTGAAATTACATTTAAAAATAAATGTAGCTATAGGTCACAGCTTCATTTGTCAGTGCTGATGAGCAGCGTTCAGTTGATGCTGTGAACACAACAGGGCAATTAAAAAACTCCTTCCTTTCTTGCCTCAAAACCTAATAACAACTGCATGGTGTTGAGTGAAAATCACGATAAATGTATTGAGTATTAGAATTGTAACGTTTTTGTGCTATATGATCTTGTTACAGCCCTTTTTGTTAATGGCTAATTTGTGTGGAAAAAAACTAAAATATGTTGAATGTAGCAGGTTTTAAGGCTAGAGTGCTGCATATAAACACTGTCTGTGCCTTTTCCTGTATTGACATGATGAAAGTCTTGGTATTTAACGTCTTACTGTCCTTTTGGCCAATCAGCCAAAACGCTTCACCTCTGGTGACATCTGTCCTCTCAGACCACAAAGAGAGCATTCAGCCCCTCTCTGTGTTTCTGCACCACAACTAAATCAGGCTAATCACTCCAGCTGAAAGAGCTCCTGGGTAATACGATAACGATTACAACATGCGGCATGCAAGCCGAGCAAAACTGATGAAGGTCAGCGTAATTGTCTCAGATGTGACTGGACCGGCCAAAAGTTGCTGGTCAGTCTGTTTGGCAGGTTGCACACCATTGTTTCCCCTTAAAGCACCACGCTGGTGCTGCTAAAGGTTTATTCTCTGCATATATTGAAGAGTTTTTCTTTTTTCTTTCATTCCTTTTAGCCAAAGCTTAGAAGCACAAGGTGTCATAAGTTAGGATGTTAGAAGTCGCAACATGTATAAATATTTTGATCAACTCATTAAGTTCTGATAAATAATGATAAGAAATGCTCTTGTATAGAGGAATAATCAATTTTCCTACACAAGAACTGTCACCTCTAAATACTTTTGTTTGAAATGCCCTTCCAAACAACATAAGCCAAGTTACCGAAAGGCATATATTTTCCAGGCAGTGTTTCTTCTTTTTTTTTTTTTTTTTATCAAATTATAGGGTTATAATCAAGCCTATAATTATACCTTTGTCTCTTCTGCCCCCTTCAGACCACCACAAGCATCGTGTTGCAGAGAAGAAGCTGTATGGAGTTGAGGGAAGCAGCACTTTCTTGGAGTGTATCCCCAAATCCCTTCAGGCCAGAGTCACCTGGACTTATCAGAAACAACCACAGAACCCACGAGAGGAGGTGAGAGGGGGAAGGTTAAGGACGAGTTGGGGAAGAAGGCGCATTGTAACGATGCTGACTGAGGCCACTGAAAATAATCCAATTCATTATTTTCTTCTTGTTGCTATAATTTATGACATTTGACTTTTGACTTGGATGATTCACCTCCCATGACACCTGAAAATGTAATTAGAGAAACTCTATACATAAGGGGCCACTGACTAGATTAGGTTTCCTAAGTGCATTACCTCAAAATACAGATCAGAAAAACATGCTCATTTTTATTCTCTTCAGAATCTGTCAAAGTCTGGCTGCTAAAAAAGATTAACAATTTGCACTATTACACATGGGACCATAACTGACTTAATTTAGGGATTTTATATTAGTTGAATTAAGAGGCTGTTAAAAATCTCAAAATCTGTTGCTCTAAAACACTACATCAATTCAGAATGAGTGGAACTATTTTGCAAAGAAGAATTCCACTAGATTATAGATTAGATCTCCATATATTTTATTTCTGTACAAATGTAATCTTAAGACACTTTGCAAGTCAATAATTTCTATTCATACAGATAAATAGCAGCTTCAATCAGCAGTAGGTATTGTTGTGGCATGATCTTGGAGAGAAAGCTATTAGACAAAAAAATATTCCATATTGTTAGTCGCTCTTTCATTTGCTTTACCCAGGACAGAAATGTTTAAACACAGAAAGGGCCTCAGTTTTTTAAGTAGACAGAAGATATTTAGTCTTTGGCAACAAATTTGAGGTGGGTCATTCCCTCAAGGAAGGTGTCACAGCTGAACAAAAACACCAGGCCGCATAGAGACAGTTCAGCAGACAAATAGAATCATGTTGTGAGAGGTGAACTGAATCATACTTTTTGACTTTAGGTACATCTTGATGAACGTATCCTGCAGACAGACAGGGGCCTACTAATTCGTCGGGTTCTCAAGAGAGATGTTGGTGTCTACCAATGCCACGCTATGGAGCACGGATTCACCCAGACATTGCTGGGCATCACTTTAGAAGTCGTACCATCGACATCTTCCTACATCTCCAATCTTCCCTCCGACTCCCCTGTTCGATTAGATCCTCGTAGCGGAAGTGGTCCCTCACTGACCAATCAAAAGCTTTGGTATCGGGACTTCATGCAGCTGGTGGACCACCCTAACCTCAGCACTGTTGACCAAATTTGTGAGCAAGTTTGGGCACGGAAGCATTCTGGTGCTGACCAGGTGTCAAAGAGTTTTGAGTCTCCAAGGAAGGAGATCGCACCTTTGGGTCCTGCTGTCCGACCGGCCAATAAGAAGTGGAAGCATCTCCAGGAGATCCGAAAAGGGAGAAACCGCAGGACCCACGATGGGAAACCGAGCTCTCGGGCACCGCGTAGTGCTTGGGAGTAACGATGACGAGAAACAGATGAAAACGAGTGAGAGGGAGAGTGAAAGAAAGTACCTGAGAGACCAGATACTCATGGAGGTGTTCACATATACAAATACACACATAAAGACATGCACAGACACCACACCACTTCCTGTATTGTGTTAATTTATCTGTGGATACCACCACTATATGGTATACCATCCCCCTGATTCCTCCTCCCTGTGACCAGCTTCCTGCATGTGCTGCCTTACTGCCCAAACTGATTCTGCACGATCCCTTTACACTGCTTCACTAGGATAGTCGCGTGTACTAGCAAATACGCAAGAGGAAATTCACCCTCATGAGGAGGCAATAAACTGACACACACATCTAAAACTTATTCTACAAGCCATTTACACTACTTTAATAGCTAGTGTATTACCTGTTACTCTCTGGACAACACGCTACAACTACTCATGAACAGTCCTAAAGGTTTTGAGAAGCACTCTTCAATGCATAATATTTCTTTAAGTGACCTAAATACGGACAGAATGGAGAAAGTGACAACTGGAACAATGATGCAAAAATATAGTCTTGAACTGAAAACGAGTAATTATGTTTAAATTGTATGTGCATGTTGCATTGACGTTTGTAAGAACCAGAGTAATTGATGAACATCTTTCTGTGGCCCCCCTTCCATTCTTATCACCACTTGTCATTTGTACAAATTACACCATGGAGCCATGAAGAGTTACCAGCACCTGTGGAACACATTATTATTCTTGAAAATATTATAAATGTGTTGTGGGTTTGGATTCTTGAGTCAGTTTTATTTTTGGAGCTGTTTCCATTGACACATTGAGTTTGTATCATCATAAACAACAGACTTAAAACAAGAGATGCACCGATCAGGATTTTTTGGCCAATTTTTGATAACTAAAGCTTTGACCTGCCAATGCAAAGCTTCCCCAGTTCCATATAACGTTTTAGAGGCATGTTTTGATGATGAGACTTTTGGAAGCAGAGGAGAGACGCTTCCAGGTTGGGTCGACACCCTGGAGGTTTAAGCAGAAGTCTGGTGATTTCAAAAGGTATGACAGTGTCTCTCAGGTGTTTTCAGAAGTATGAGGTACCAGGCCTCTTGATATCAGCTTTAAGGTTCCTGTATGACTGGTGTCAGAACTTGGTCTGTCAGTAAGTCTGACTGGTTTTCTGTGAGAGGTTTCTCTTTGTCAACAACTTTTTTTATGACCTTTCTGGACAGAATTTCTTGGTACAGCAAAGGAATTGAGGGGATACTTTTTGGCGACCTCTGCTTTTTGCACCACTATCTATCTATAAAATAGAAATTTGAGAATACAATTAGGAACCTAATTAGAGCTTATAGCATTATTTGGAAAGTAAAAAATTACAACTAAAATAATTTGGTCGAAATTCAGAACAGTAATTCTTACATACTGTTGATCTTTTTGCTTACAGCATTTTTGGCATTGAAGATAAATAATGAGAACAGTGTTTTGTGGGGAAAGGGATAAATATCGTAGGAAAGGTGAGAGGAAAGGAGGAAGATTTAAGCAGACTCAAAATATGACAACCCATGTTTTTGGGCTACAGAACAGTTTATAAATATATAAATATATCCATATTAGCATGATATTTATGAGTGAGAACAAAGTTTTTCTTTTCTGTAAACTAAACAGTACAACATGTCTTTCACACTGTTCAGTCCTAAATTGTTAGTGATACATAGATAAGCAGTTGATGTACAGTGAGTACGGGATTCCTAGTTCAGCACACTAAATTCATTTTCTACAGATTGTGAAAAAAATATTCCACACTTTGTAATCACTTATGTAGTGTTGCAGTCATTGAAATCATTGGATGCTGGTTGAGGGTATAAACTCTAGCTAAAGGACAGCTATTACAGCAAGATTTTCCTTTTTAAATGTCTTAGTCTCTTGGTGTTTTATTTGTACAGAAACCATATTTGTTGGTTGTTTGTGCTAACATGGTGTGTGTAGCCTGCCCCCTAGTGTTCATTGCTTGAACAGGCTCAGATAAGGAACCTGTCTGTGGTACTTTGATATGTCATAACCAGTATGCAAGAATGGAACTGGTGGGTCTTCTTAGATAAAACATGTGTTCATGTTTTACAGAAATAAAATCTGTACTGATATGTTTTGTGCTGCTACCACCAAATGTCATGGTTTTAATCAAATTATCTTAAGTTAGTGTATTCATCCCAGTTAAAAAAGCAAGGCAGCACAACCCGGGTCTGCGTGGGGAGTTTAGATGTATGATATCATTGTCGTTGTTATTTATGTACCTTTGTTATAGATGTGTAATTAAGACTTTAAACTAAACTCAACGATGACGCCTATGAAAGGGACACTCAGCATTTCGACACCACGTTGAACAGGGCTGGATTGACTTAATGAAGTGAATTTTCAATGCTTAAGGGAGCAGCTGATCAGTGCTTTGGACATATGTGCACCAACTAATTCTGAACCAGCAGTGATGTCAACCATGCCTGAGTATCCCTTTTCAGCCAGCTTTTGTTTGTGCTTGAACTTGCATGACTAAAGTTTGTGGCTAATGCATCTGACAATGACATGATGACATGAGAGATGGAGAGGTAAAGAAAGCACAATGTTAAATATCATTATTATTCCTACGTATTTATGTGGAAAGATAAGCTGAGTTGTTGTGGATTTTTGTGTTTTCCTTACAAATGTAGATTTATTTCTCTAGTGTTCATGTTCTGCTGACAAGGACTTGTCCTTAGCATTTTTTAAATCCTTTACAGCCAATGGAAAAGCTTTTTTCCTGCAGACAGTGTCCAATTAAAGTCTTTTGTTCTAAAACCCCTCTGTTCCAAATCTTCCTTATATCCCATTTCTATGTGATGTAGTGTTTTTTTTTTTTTTTTTAAAGCTTGCTATGAGAGGCTTTTGTGTTTGTATGTTGAGTGAGTGCATGTGTTTGTGTGCAAGATTAAACTGTTCACTTGAACATAATTTGTGTCTTCAGCCTGACGGTTTTTGTGGACAACAGAGCTTTTTGTATAGTGGCAAAGTACAGTGAAGCGTTGGGAGGTCTGCAGCTGAAAGTCTGAGGTCAAAGGCCAAAGTTAATGTGGTGCACTGTAATATACCTGGGTCTTTGTGAAATGTCATGTCAAAATGTTTTTGATTAATACAATAAAAATATGCAGTTACTTAAAAATTTGCTTGACTTTTTTGAACCCCGTCATCTTTGCATTGTTTATTGAATACACTATTGTCCATTGTGATTAAATTAGTAACATAAAGGAGGTCTTACTATTAAGGTCTGTGGTCAGTAAATACAACTGCAAAGCTACCTCTGCCTTTCTTGCTCCTATTCCCATTTTCCAGTCATTACACATACATATAAATAATGGTAAACTCTCATAATTTTGGTAAGTTAAAGTCACCATTCAGTTTATTATGCATGGTTTGCGTTTTTAAAAACAAAGCTTTGGTACCTATAATCTACATCCGTTGTGGAACATTGAAAAACCACCAAAGAAAGGGTGTGTAGGGTCCGATATTATGTGTATAGTCTACACATGCATCTCAATAAATGAAACTACTATCAGGAAGACATTTTTTTCTCTTCAGTATGTTGGGAGAGTGGATGTGAATATCTGTGTGTGAGCATGAGGTTGGGAATGTGTGATTGTGTCTGTGTGCAGCTGTTATCTTTCTGGTTGGGTTCTGGGCTGCAACCTCTCCTGGATCATGTTGGGCCTCCCACTAAATGTATTAAATATATCTTAAACAACCGTTTCCCATCCTTTGGGTCAACAACTTTCTTGGTTTGTAGTTATGGTTCTGTTCTGGGATGAGTTTGGAACCATTGGAGATGATAATACAAAGAAGGATTCTTCATAAAATCAAGAAAATTATGGACAACCCTGACCGGGCTGTTCATAAGACTATGTTGGGAAAACATTGTTTTCAGTCAGTCTTCAAATTTTCTGTAATACAGACCATTGCAATCTTTGAAGAATTGTAATTAATAAGAGTTACAACAACATTTAATTTCCCCTTATTATTGAAATTTGTAAAGTATTTTTAAAATTTGTATTACGTCTCTGGACATCCCTCCAGCAGGTGGTACCATTATGTTTTTTCTTAATTTCTCAGGTATTTTCTTAACGAGTTTATTAACCCATCGACATTAAAAAACAAATTACCTTCTCTTCTAGAAGGTAATTAATCTCAATATCACACCATTGGACAACTAAAACAACTACATTTTTACCCTGTCATCCATTTTAGTGTCTGCAAATTAAATCTAAATAACTATAATCACTATAAATTAGTCTTTGTGGCTTTATACCAATTTATTGCTTTCACTTTTTCTCTCTGTATGTGTCAGTAAATTAAACATCTCTTTCCTTTACACTTGCAACCTGCCTTACATCTTTTCCTGCTCAACTGAGTTTAGAAAATATAACTTTACTTTCATCCTTTACTCCTTTTGTCTCCTCATTTCATTATTTTACATGTTTGAACCACATGGGGGCAGTAAAAGATCTGGCGTTTACAAGCTTTACCATACCACAGAGTATTTGTAAATATTGATGTTAACATACATGGTAGATAGATGCTTGCATGAAGGAAAATGTTAATGATTTGTTGTATGAACGGTAAAAATAGTTTTGAAATATGAGTCTAAATGTATTAATGTTAAATTAAAAGGCTACGTTTTGAAAAATTAAGAGCTGCTTGTAGAATGTGCTATTGCATGCAATGGAACAGAAAAGCATGACTATTATTTTTTTCTTTGCATACAGACAAAAAATCAACAGCCCTGCAGCCAATCTCAATCTTCACCTAATTAAAAAAAAAGCAACTTTATTGCAACCCAGTTGTCTTGACACTGATATAATTACCATGTTGCTATTTACAAGAGTTCCTTCAAATCATGTTTTGTGGATCATCTCCCTGATGTCAACAAACGTGAGCTCTCATGCACCTTTCCTCACAGCTGAGCTCCAGAGCTGAACTGCCGATGTGACGACAGATGTTTTGCAGACCTTTCAACACATTAAACAAACAGAAAAGTACGGGGAGTGTGGGTTAAAAAGTTTTCCTCGTCTCTTTTAAAATCGAAGCATGTGTAAACGTGTCCGACATGAATCATTCTGATTCCATTAAGAACTGCTTGTGGGCACTGGCAACATGTACACACATTTACATTGGAAGAGACTCACAACAATAAGTGAGGTATTCATGAATACTCACATGTGTTTAAGTATTCACTTAAACCTATACAACACGCACAACATGCTGTCACCAGTCATAAAGTCACTGGAAATTAAATAGTGTCTGTAATCCTCAGACTTGGAGCCCTTTATTTCCCCTGTGTTTTCAAAGGCCGTCAGAATTCTGAAAGAGTAAAATGGGTTTGCAATGGTCCGTGGGGTCTTAATTGAGCTCATTTCCGTTTGGCTGATTTTTACTGGTTACCACTAACCCTTATCACTGGGTCTAAGTTGCAGCAGAAAAGTGAGGGCACTTGTGTTTATTTCATTACTCCATGTTTGTCCAGATATGGCTAAGTTATTAAGACCTGTAAAATTGCAGAAAGACAAAGGCTCACATTCTGTCTTTATGTGGAGTAATGTTAAACATCATATTTTATTCAACTTCAGTTTCTGTCCCTGAATTTAACAGAAGTTATTTGTGACATGAACACACATACACATAGAAATCTTGTTTAGGACCAGTTGACATTTTTCTCTGTTTGCTTCATCACACAGAGTATGTGTGCCTTTCACATCATTTTGATTATTTTATTTTGTTTGTTATTGATAAAACTATTTTAATAAATACCCCAAAGTCTTTTAGTTTTCCTGGAACTGGAAACAGCCACACAGTACATACCCTAAAGTGGAATGTATAAGAACAGACATGAAATAAATCTACGGATCCCAACCAAGGACTCTTGAAATCCCTCAGTTATAGAGAATTGAAAAGGGTGTTTGAAAAAAGATGTTGCATTCGCCCAGTGGGAAAGAAACACAACATTTTTAAAGCGAGAAAGAGATTTGATGGAAACATTATTGTCTTCTGAATATGAAAAGTGATTCACATATCTGTGCAAAGAGCTGAAAACCTTTGAGTTTTTGAGTGTTGCTAAATCATTATTTTTCAGACTCTTTACTGGTTATTTGGTTAGTGCACCAAATGATGTACAATATGTGATTAATATGAATAAAATCAACCATCTCTTGCCCACTTTTCTTAAAATATACACAGACACGCATGGCTAGTACCAGACAATAAAACAGCCTGACAGGTCTAATGATTAATGAACCCAATTAGGAGTAATTACCTCAGCGATTACCCACAGCAAGAGGAAAAGACATTTCAACATTCTGTGATATATACAATAAAAAGCTACAAATATGACAAATAATCACATATTTCTTTGTGAGGAAATTAGTGGGTTAGGCAAGAAAAGAGAACAAAGACAATAAGGGATAACATTTTTTTAATTTTTTAAAATTTAACTGACTGACAATCTGGGAAAGTTTATTGTACTTAGATATAAGAGAATCTCAAGTTACGGCTCATCAGGAACAAAGGGTTTGCATTACAGCTTAAACGTTGCTGTATGGAAAAGGCACGACGTACAATAGATTGGCATATCTAAACAGTGTTCTGTTCTCTGCAGAAAAAAAGAAGCAGACTATTTGGACTCCACAGTATTGCTGCTGAGCACTTTGGACCAGTCAGGAACACCTTCAGCCAAAGAGAAAATGTCCCTGAAGGAAAATCAGGAAATTCAATCTTTCATGTCAGCACAAGGTTTTGCTTCCTCCCTGAATCATAATAAGAATAATAATGATAAAGCATCAAATTCATGTAGCACTTTTTAGGACATTCAAAGTCTCTCCAAGACGCTCAAATGACATGAGCCATTTGAGTCATGACTCAAATCATCTGAGCGTCTTGGACTTCATATTCAAATGATGATGACATAGTTGGCACATGATTTCATGTCAGAGGGAAGTACAAACATTTCTGAATGTTTGTACTTCATTAGGAGTCATTTTGGAAATGGAAACAAATTAAAAAGGAATAAAATATGATAGTGCTTGTGTGGAACTTCAGTATCTTTTGTTGTAAAAATAAGAAATATCTTAATAAAATAAATTAATAAATCATAATTTATTAATAATAAATTATTTTTGAATAATTTATTTTTGAACATTTAGACAAGTGTCAAATAACTTTAACTCATTTCTTACCTGCATTAGATAGCTCTATTGGCATCTGTTTCACGTGTAAATCCAGAATGGTCCAGAAGCTTCAGCTAATGGCTAGTCTGACATGGGCCCAAGACCAAAGTGGTCTTCTTTCTTACAACTCCAGTGTTTAAAATAATCATAGAGGCTCATAGGAATGCAATTTCATGAACCTTTAAGTTTTTTTATTTCAAATTCAAAATTTTGTTGTAGAGCAAGACGCAAAGCAATCCCACAATTAAAGAAAACTGGACACCTGCATGATTGACAGCACTAAGGCCTTCCTCCTGTATTTGATTGGTTGTTTCTGCAGACGTTCGAAAAACCACATGGCAGAAGAGTTTTATGTTTTTCACAGATTATGTGTCTCATGTTATATTGTCACAACATGGTGATGGTTTTAACAAATCTGTAAAAAAAATTGCACACTTCAATCTGCTGTGCTGCACCCTCGCAGCCTTATTGGAAAAAGGCTGTGAGTCTGTATTGGAAAAAAGGACAAAACCTGGACATTTCTACAACAAAAAAAAAACAATTTAAATCCAGGACCTGTTCAGTCTGTTGACAGTCAATGCTGGGGAGTGGTGCTTTTCCAACAAAATGTAAATGAACATCATTTGTCCGCAACCCCAGGCTGCTCATCAGGTAAAGGGGACATTTCTGCTGAAAGTCCAGTCTTCTCATTCAACAGGCCGTATCTTTTTCTTTTCATTATTTCTATGTATTTGACATAATTAGAAATCTTGGATTTCTGTAACTAACTCAAAAAGCCAAAAGGAAAACTAATCCTGATGCTCACATGATTAAAAAAATAACTAACCAAAAGTAAATAATATGCAACATATTTATTGTTGCCCACTATTTCGTTTAATATGTTTAGAGTCAATTAAATTGACATCTGTAAATCAAAACACAGAATTTTGTTTTTATGATGATTAAATGTGAACAGGACATTTTTCAAAACTTTTTGTAAGGTGCTTCCAGGTGTTAAATGGATGAAACACCTCTTACTGAATAAACAATAAATCAACCAAGTATTACACAGGTACATCAATGAAAGAATGCATCGACATCTGAAATGCATTACCATAAGTACAAATGAAAACAGCTGCATGAAGAAGTAGGTTTAATTGAGTAGCAGTTAACCTAAATATCAGAGCATATTACTGCACAATGAAAGGCTAAACCTGTTTCTTTGTCTTTTTTTTCTATTTTTGCTTTGCTTTCAACACTCTCTTGCAGGGAAAGAAAATGACTCACAAGATCCGGTTAATCTGCAGGAAATAAAAGACTTCCCAATATACTATATGTGGATCACACACACAAAGATATGTGAATAATTCTTTATGCTTGCATGCACATCTGTAAAATTTGAACACAAAGCAGAACTAAAGTGTTGTCTAGACTGAAAGAAACTGTTTACTGTGAGGCCTCACAAAGGTGAATGGAGGATGACAGGGTGGGATGTTTATTAAGTCTCAGCGTGTAATCAGTTTTTCATAATATCACAAAAGGCAAGAGGGCTGAATGAGACAGGAGACAGATGTTGTAAATTGTTTTTCAGCTCTAAGTCATGAAGAAATAAAGATTTTTAATTGTTTCCTGACCGACTTTTACAACCGTATGCCCGTAGAGTGTAAGTGAGTGTGAATGTGTGGGTACGTCAAGTGATTCACTGACAGTTTTTACAACATTAGCTGTACTGTGGAGTGTGTTTGAAAAGGGTTTGGTCTCAGGTGGGCTGTTCCAGAGGTGCTGCTTCGTCAGCCAGCACCGCACAGCTGCTGCCGCCATCATTCACAATGCGCCGGTCCTGTCAGGCTGCTCATTACCTCCAACACAATCAAGACGATCTGGAAAAAAAGAAACAAATCCAATTTCAGCACTGATCCTGAACAGGAAGAGAACAGGAAATGATGTGAGTGCGGGTAAAGGTAAACAACCAGCAGTGCGTCACATAAAGGCCAGATTTCTCAGCAACCAACTTAATCCTGACCCCTAACCAACCAGGTGTTTGTTTTGCTCAGGGTTGTTTATTCCGTTCAGGGTGGAAGCAACACTTAGTCTGCAGCTCCATCCGTTTCTAATAGCAATGGCATCACGGTTCGAACAGCGTGAAAACATGTTCTTCCTTTTGTTGTTGCAGAAACATCTGTTTAAAGCTGGAGCTGTTTTCCTGGAAGTGTTGAAAAGAATATCACTGCGACCAGGAAATTATCTGGCTGCTATATCATCAGCTGTATTGACTAATGACTGCTATTTCATGGACACAATGATGATTCATTAGGTGGACAATGAGAAGTGAACAGCGGAACTGATGACCTACTTCTGTAAGAATGAGGTTAAAGAGTAGGTACACAGCTGAAGGTTAAACACACTCAGTCTGTATTTTGGCCTAATAATCACTTGTTAAAGTCTGAAAGTGCCTTCACCAAGACTTCAGTGTTCAGTATCTTCATTAAATACTGAACTATGTTTTTTGTTCTGTTGCTGGCTTTTATAACTGCAGCAGATTTTCTGGAAATGCTCTAAAATAAAGCTTCCTTTTAACATCTGCCAGTCCTATTCTGTCTTGTTAAGTTAATCATCAAAGTTGAATTTTTGCATCTGCTCTTGGTCTCCTGACGGTTGTGTAAACTAGTTATTTAAAAGGTCACAAAGAAAGTGTGGGGCCTGCGTCTTTAAGAGAAATTGGCAGTATTTTAAACGCCATGTGAGCAGAGTTAGCAGGTTCAGACTTTGAGATAATTCACAATTATTTTTATCAATTTAATGGCAGCACTTTGGCAAATACTTTGGCCTTGTTTTTCAAGGCTTTGGAGAGTTAATGAAGCATGAAATAGTAGATACAATTGTAGTGTAGCAGAACTGAGTGGAAGGTGAAATCAGCTGATCTAAAAATTGTACAGAAATTAAACAAACAAGAAAACTCACCACAAATATGCTCACAATCAATTTTTGATCAATATTTTTGGATTATTAAGAAATAATTCCCACAGCTTGATTGGGGGGAGATCAGAACAAGAGTCCTTCTGTTTGGCTCACAACATGAGCGTTTCCTGAATAGGCATGTTTGGATTTAAGAGTCTGAACCAAAACTGGTTCACCTTTAATTGTTCCTGAGTGTATTTCAGTCTGCGACTAGAGCTACTGAAGTTTTATCAGTGAGTTACCATTCTAGGTGTAAAACACCGCGTGATCTTGCTGGAAGGATTTTTTTTATTTTACCACATAATGCAGGATTTTAATTTCATTTACGTCAGTTCATTAATACAGCTTCAATTCCCCAAGACAGATTTTAAAAAGTATAATCCTAATAATATGTAGAAATGCATCATCAATTCAATCCAATCACGCAAACAGATTCAAAGCTTAGAATTTAATCCTTGTTATGAAATATTTTCCTCTTTATAAAACATTTTATCTCTTAAAATCCCATCTGACTGCTTTGAGCCTGACTTTGCAGCAATCACTCTTCCTGAATAAGTATTCAGTGAAAGCAGAGAGTCAATTGCAATTTGTTGTTACCAACTCAGCAGCAGCAGGATGTCATAGATAGACAGATAGATGAATAGATAAAAAAAACAGTACAAAAACTGATTGTGGTATAATACTTGACAGCAAATGTGGTAAAGTTCATAGGAATACATTTAAAATGCACTGAAAGGTGAATTTGAAAAAAAAAAAAAAAAAACTCCACCAAAATCATATTTGAAAATGAGTATTCCTTCAGCAGAAACATCAAATCTGGTGAACATATTGCTCTCCTTTACTCATATTCTGCTGCAATGACAAGATTTGTAAAATCTCCCTCCTGTTTTCTTGAGTCAACTTAAAAGAATTCCAAGAAAAAGTTTTACATTTCAATTTACGGGCCACAGCTGCTTTGTAAGCTCCGATTTAGACCTATTAGCTCTGAACCACTGGGCTATCTTTATGTGGTGGAGTTCAAACACCTTTTTTTGTTCAAACATCTTATTTTGTTACTGATTACATCCACTGGAGGAGTCTAAACCCATCGATGCTGATAGAAGACAAGAGGCTTTCTTTGTGAATGCTGGAGAGGATCAGTTCTCACACTGAAACGCTGCAGATCTTGCCCTGCTCCATGCAACATGTGTTTTTCATTTAACAGGCACAGCTCTGTTTGTGGTTTCGCTTGTGACCTCATACTGGTCAATTCTACTTAAATAATCAGAATTAGGTAGACTATTTAAAGTTTTTTTTTTCCCACCTTTACACCTGAAAGAGTTGGTGAAGCTATCTTCATTTACTGACTATGAATGAAGGAAGTTTTTTCCAGTGTCCTGGAAAAAAAAACAATCACACCTCTAAATGTTTTCCACATTTTGTGACACTACAAATATAAATTTCCCCTGAATTTTAATAGATGTTTTTGTACCAGACCAACACAGAGCTCCTAATTGGTTATGAAATTGGCAAAAATTCTGCATGACTTGAAATGTGTATAGCACAGGCATTAAACTGGCCTCTTAGGAAGAAGTCGAAATTAGGTTATCAGAAATCCCTTTCAAAAACATACAATGTAAAAGTTTAGTTCAGACCAAAGTCTAGACCTAGATCGACGCTAAAATCTGTTGCAAAACTTAAAATAATTTCAAAAACAAAGAATAGAAACAAATATCAGCATGCAAAGCTGGTAAAAAACATATCCAATAAACTTTGAATACTTTTCAGATTAGCATATTTTCTATTAGCAAGTCTGAAAATCTGAAGCATTTTTATTTTTTTACTTAACAAGTATATGGGACTTCTCAATTTACGAGACAGCTGTGCCCCGTAAATAAAATACCAATGAAAGGTGAGCATTAGAGTGGTTGAAATGAAAACAAAGTTTCAAAACGTTTGAAAACTTTTGGCTGAATCAAATTTTAGAGGATTTTGAAGTTTTACATTCGCTGGTGTTTTATGTTGTGCATTTTTTATACTAAAGCTCTTCATGGCCATTTAAGAACCTCATAAAGCTATTTGATAAGATTGTGTTGAATACAAGTAGAATGTGTCAGCCAGATGTACTTAAGATGTCTTTTCCCCTTCTAGTTTTCCACATGACCTAAATAATACAAACAAAAAGACACAGTTAAGTTTAAATATACATCCAAGAGACAACAAACCACCTTTAAAATGTCACAGTTTCCATATCCTTTCTATAAAAACATCATAACCTAATTCAAAGATGCTAAACAAGTTCACATATCACCAGTATCCCTCCACTGGCTCCCTGTCGCTCAAAGAATAGACTTCAAAATACTGTTGTTAGTTTATAAATCACTGAATGGTTTAGCACCACAATACATTAAAGATTTGCTGTTGTTGTATCAACCTTCCAGACCTCTCAAGTTCTGGTTCTGGTTCTGCTCTGCATCCCCAGAACCAGAACCAAACGAGGAGAAGCGGCATTCAGCATCTATGCGCCACAAATCTGGAACAAACTTCCAGAAAACTGTAAAACAGCTGAAACACTGACTTCCTTTAAATCTCGACTAAAGAAATTACAAATTTAATGATGGAACTTGACTATATGTCGTGTTTTGATTGTTGATTCTATGTTGCATTGTGTCTTTGTGTTTGATTTGATGTAAAGCACTTTGAAATGCCTTGCTGCTGAAATGTGCTATACAGATAAAGTTTGATTGATCGTTTGATTCTATGCAATCTTATCACTTGTGGTATTAAAGAGAATTATTCACAACCTGAAAAAAATGAAAATGTTCTTAGGTTGAGGCCTACAAAGAGAGTGTTGTAGTTATTCAGGTGTGATAAGATGGAAGCATGTAAGCTGGTCTCTATCTTCAAAATGCACAACACCGAGGTGTTAAAAAAAACACAGCTTACCAGGAAATCAGATAGCACAATCTGCTCCAACAAATTCAACATGATCCAAGCAGAACCATCTGGTGGCCAAGGGTGGAGGGAGATAAAGCATTTCACAATCTCCCTGGCTTTCGGCTGGGGTTTGTTGGGGGCCTGTAGCCTGCTGATTGAAAATCAGGAGGGAACGTTTACAAATGATTGAAGACAGATTTCAGGATCCTAAAGGACAACATTCAGATAAATCCTTGGAGAGCGTGTAGAATATGTTTTCATGGACAGATAAGAAACTACAAAGGAAAGTTTTAAATCCATAACTTTCCAAGGTGGATTCTGGAGATTCCCTGCTGAACTCTGACCGTGAAGCCATTTTTCTTCACACCTTTGGATTTCAACAGCTCAGAGCCAAGAACTGATGCATTTTGCTGTACCATCTGGGTTGGTCAGATCAGTTTGTTTCTGACCAAACTGATCAGAAACAGTTTGATCAGTTTGGTCAAACTGTTTGGTCAGACTTCTCATTTCCTTCTCATAGGAAATGAGAAGTCTCATTTCCTATGAGACTTCTTTCCAATTACTCTGCAGACATTTTGTGACAGCTTTGCCCTGCATATGATGAGCTGTCTTACTTTTCAAAAAATAAATGCTGAAAAGGCAGCATCTATGTAAAGCTTATGAGTAACCATCTTGTTGTGACACATTTGTGCTTACAAACTAATTTTTAACATCTATGAAATCCACTTATAATGACTTTCAAAGTCAATATAAATGCTTAGCAATAATGGAAAAAATGAAACCGTGATAATTTACTTCATAATTTTACACCTTTAAAAAATTTAATTAAAAAAAATGCCCTGTAATGTGTTTGCATAGGCATCCACCCCAGCAGACAACTTTTAAAGCAACTTTTGTCTTGAACACACATCCAACATTGATTATAGTGAGTCTAATTAACCAGAAATAAAGTCTTACTGTCCTAGTAAAACCTTTCAGACATTTTTGTTAGCATCTTTTAGCTTCCCACTACTACACTCTGTAATTATGCTGATTTTTGAACTATTGAAGAGCAGCAGAAGGTATGAGGTAAAAATGAATCAAGTCTGAGATTTTTAAAAGCTCACATTCTATGTTTGAAGCCATTGGCAAGATGTGAATTGCAGTTTTCTTTTCTTATATGATGGCGTGTTCGCTAAAGTGACAAGCTGCCATTGTCGGTCCTGTTCTCAACAGATGTTACAGCCCAATTAGCCTTCAATCACACGTATGGGCAGACTCAGTCACTGGGTAACGTCACGGGTCAGCTCTGGGCTCATAACTCTCCAATCACTTGCACACATATTTGTTTGAAAGTCTTTTGAAGTTGCACACGTGAGATCTGGCCTAACTATGACTTGAATCCTTGTACTGAAATATGTGTGCATGGTAATAACCAACATGTGTCAACCCACTTCTGGGTTAAGTTACCTTTGCAGTAACTTACAGATGATACAACAACTCTGCATGTAGATAACATCAGAAAAATAGAGGGTTTAATTTTCTTTAGTCTTTAGGTTTTCAATCAACTGACTCTTAATACTTAGCCTAATGCAGGCGTACATCTTCGTAATTCAGTGCTGTCAACACTGAAGTTAGAAGACAAGTTGTGGCTTTGTGTGGTTTTGTTCTCATTAAAACTCAACACCAGGAGGATGTTTATGATTCCTCATGAAATCATAAACAAATACGGGGTCAGCCTTTGATTTAAAAACAATCAACCTTTAATTGTTTTAAACAGTATACAAGTTTGTAGCATGCATGGTAGAAACAGACTTAAATAAAACATAAATACATATTTAATTTCCCTCTAACACCCGTTGACCAGCTTACAAAGTTGTTCACAAAGTTCATTTTAATACAAGTTTTTCTTTTCTTTATTAAAACTCTGCATTCAGTTTTAAATACAGACTTTTCTATGAACTTCTAACTCTGGAGAAGAAAACAAGCTTAAAAGTAAAATATCAAAATAAAACTGCTTATTAAACTGTAAAAAAAAAAAAATAAAAATCACTGTTAAATAAAGACAACTAGATTTGTTCATGTCAACAACTGCACAACTTGAGTATCAGAGTTAAGTGTTGATTTAGTCAAGATCTGTTTTAAAATAGAAAATTCAGTTTAAACACGTTCAAACATTATTTTAACGGTTACAAATTAAACAGGTATTAGGTTATTTGATGGCAATAAATCAAGAATCAAAAGATCCAACAAATACATCAACTAAACTTATTCAATATTTAATTACAATTTTTCTTTTCTATTTTTTTGTAGTTCAGGAACACACACACCGATCGATATTTAGAACAAGCCTTAGGGTATTTTATGTGCTTTCTTGTGCTCTACATACCAGAATACAAAGTGTCAATATAAAGGAATAGTTTGTAGGTAATTCAGAATATAAAAAAGTAAGAATTTTAGAAGTTTCAAAAAGAGTTGCATTAGATGCTTTCAGTACCTTTTTAAAGAAACCATTTTAACACCTTCCTCTGTTCTTACCTAGCAATTTTTTTCTATTTCACCTTGAAAAACCATTCACTCAGTGAAGCCACAAAGCTAATCAGTATTATGTTTTTTTCTCATAAAAAAAGGGAACACAATTAGTACAGGATCTTCTTTATATTTACATTTATGTGATGTTTGGTATCTTCATGCCATGGAGTTCGTCAGGGTTTTGCACTTGAGCCAAAAAGTTTTCACACATACTTGTAATTAATGTTATTCATGTATACACAGTGTTGCTTTAAAAAAAAATCATACCTAAATAATTTTAAAGGATTTTGTATTTAAATTCTTTAATGCATTTTTAAGTCCTAATCTCCTTTTCATGTATGCACAACAAAGATGCATCTTTCCTGGCATTTCCCCCACATATTGGAACTGAAGTGAACTAAAGATGAAAGAAATAAGACATTTCTTAAAGGGAAAGAAATTTTACAAAACATAATTTACTGCTACAGATTTGAGTGGATGACATTTCAATTCCAAATACTTTTTTATCATATCAAAGATTTTTTTTATTTTAATTTTCTATCCCTGCTACTCCACTTTTAATGTATGCTTACTTTATAGTGGTGGATCCGTGCTAATTCCAGTTAATATAAGCCCACAAATCATATAAAAAAATAAAATAAAAAATACACAACAGAAAATATATAAAGAATTGCTCTAAAAGTAACATTTTAAAAATAGTATTTACACAACAGAAAGCACAAAAACCTTGAGAGTTATGGTTTCTTGTCATGACTCTGAGGAGCTCAACAGAAAGGAGGAAAAGAAATGACCTAAGAAACCACCGTTCTATGGAAAAAGTCCCTCATGCCTCATGATGGACAAGATTAAACTGTTACTGCATAAAATAGCTAAAAAAAGCAAAAATTGTGAAGACAGATTTTTCAAAAATGCAATTAGAGAGAAAAAAAAAACAATTTCATTGTGATGAATAGGGTTCCTAAGCATGCGGAATGATCTGCGACTCTTATGCCAAAACCCTTAGCGATATATAAATAACATTGCCTCATGTGTAATGCAATAAAGCAACAAAACACAATGTAACGTCCATCTAAACACTGGAGCCGACTGGCAACAACTGTGTTCTAAGAGCTCCATGCAACTGGACAATGAGCTGGTCACAAAGTCATTTAAAAACCAAAAGAACCGACTCGGGCTTCAACGCCCTTCTATCTGCCCCATACTGGGTCCATATCACTGTAGGCCCGCAAAGCCAGGTCCAAAGCTGGCGATCCCTTCCACAGGAACCAAAAGATATGCAGAACATCTCCGTGCTCGGTGGGATCCGTATTTGGCCGCACATCCACGACGTTCACACACTTTTTGGTCTTCCTGTGTCTCCTACAGTCTGTTACAGTCTGTTACCCAAACAATTGACACAGAGAAGTTTCCATCTCTGTGTCGGCAAGTTGGGTCTTTTGATTTTATCTTGTGTTTAAAGAAAAGTTCAGCCCACGGCAGTAAGAATGAAACCATGTGTCTTTGATCCGTTGAACCATCAACAGTCGTCTCAGAAAATGTCATCTTTAGGTACTTGAGGTTATGCGTTCAGTGTTGTAGCTGAGTGAAATTTCAGATAATCAGAGTTTTTGAAGAGCATAGAATATCAATCATTAAATGTATAATGGAACAAAACTCACCCAGGGATTAAATGTTTAAAGGACGTGTGCTAATACGAAAGTGTGTGCAGGAGAATTTCAGATGTTCTTCCAAATTGCAATGAAAAGCTTGATATCCACAAAACATTAAGTGTCATAAGAGTCACTAAGGATAAATAGCAAACATGAAGCAAGGTCCACGCTAAGCAAAATCACACCGACATGCACAAATCTTATAAATCTCAAGTTTGCTGTTTTCTTAGTTTTCTTGGCGTAGAAGGTTGTGATAAAATTTGTCACTGTAACATAAAAACAGAATGATGCAAGTGAAGAAATTCTTGAAGACTCTCACTTGAGCATCCTAGGGATATACTGTAATATATAGTTCAGTATAAAAGTCTCTTGTTCCCATGTGCTAATAACATCTCAGTCTTTACTTACAGACACGTTCATGTCCTTCACCTATGAACTTTATTAAAATCGCTCGCTCACCGTCAAACACTCAAATTAATGAATTCATCTTTTTTCTTTGTTTCTAAATGAAAACGTTCTATTTATTTTATGGCAAAAAACAGACCAGATTCTCATACACCGATTGGTTAGGTCAGGCTTTTAATTGGCTCCCAAAACCAACCTGACCCGAACCAAAAACAAAAAATCTTTTTCTTTCTCTTTGATTTCGAATCTTTCATTTTCTCCTGTGTTACTCTGGCCGTCCTCTGAGATCTCGTGGCGTCCGGTTGCGTTCTCCGGAGCCTTTACTGCGCGCCTTCCTGGCACTCTCCTGAGCTTGGCGGTATTTCTCCAGCATGCTCTTGTGCTTCCTCCGGAGCTTGTCGTTGCACCACATTCTTTCGCAGTACTCCTCAACGTGAGGAAGGTTAGACGGCCCAATGAGCTGCATGATGTCCTTGAACCACGTGCGCGACTGGCCGATTTGACCCCTGCTGTAAGGCCCTGTGCTGCAAGGCATCCAGGGCCTGTGGTTCCCTGGAGACCGGTCTTTGAACCCGTCAGAAATGCCCGCAATGTCACGGGCAATGAGCTCATCCACCGTGTCCGCCTGGAGGACCTGGAGGGAGATGCGGGCCAGGGTTTGGCTGAAGCTGTGCTCTCGGGAGCGGCAGATGTACACACCTTCGTCCTGACGGAAGAGATGACGAAACAACAAACCCTGATCTGTTGACATCACACGATCATCCAGCTTCACCTAAATGGGACAGAGAGAAAATAGTTATTTGTAAATGTTAATCGTCATGTGAAGAATATTTTCTGCCTAATGTTAAATTTGAATTTGAACCTTGATTTAATTTTAACAAAGAGCCGACATCTTACACATGTTTGCTCTGCCTCCTGTATGGCCTATAAAAGTCTTTGAAAAGTGTTGTTTTAAAGTAAAACGTTGAAGATTGCAGGAAAAGCCCAACACTTCCTATTAATGCGAGCTGAGAAAATGTTTCATCTTAAATTGAATAAGAACAAAAACATCGGCTGCTTCTCTTTCCTCAGAACAACTTGTAACAACAAGACCTCCAGAGATTTTTTTTTTCATGTTTGTTTTCTCCTATTGTCCCTTTTATGTTTTTCAGATAACAAGTGGAACGCTCCCTGCTGCCCCCGTATAATTCAGGCTTCCTGTCTCCCACATTTTCACATTCTGCCCTTCTGTCTCTCTAGCAGGAACCTGTTGCCAACCCAAACATGCAGTCTTGTCAGCTGGTGGCAGCTAAATGTTTATTTGCAGGGAAATGGAGAGGGGTAGTAATGCCTTAATACTTGAATGGCTGTGCGAGACATTCACTTGAGCTCAGAGGAGCAGAACCTCAAACGGACGAAAGGTTTCTGTGGGTGTGCTTCCACCCAGCAACATCATTGTCTAAATACAGTTTTAGAAGACTTTACAGCTTTGTGTTTAAGTCACAGCGGCCAGCAGAGACATTTAAGTGACACTTGATCCGTCGGCAGCATGTGGCTGTGGAGGCCAGAGGAGAATTCACTGTTTATCCAAGCGACGAGGCAATTGAGCATTTTGCTTTGAAATATAACGGCTTAATTTGAACCACATGTCAAATGGCTGTCAAATGTGCCAGCCACATGACTAATCTCACTTTTACAGGCAGTTGTTCAAACCACACAAAGGTTTCACCCCGCTCTAACACTTTTCCTCTTCGCCCCCGTCACCCGTGCGTTTCATTTTGATGCCTCCAATGTGTGATTTTGACCGGCTCGTTTATGCAAATCGTCGTACCTCTTCCTTGCGGTCATCGCGTTGGACAAGCCAGGTGACGGAAGCTTGCGGCGAGCGAGGGACACACTCTAGGAAGGTGCTGTTTTTCTCCGTCCCATACACAACTTTGTCCTCAGTCACGTCCAAGTCTTTTCAAAAAAGAAAAAATATAGTTAGAAAAAACTTAGACTGTCAGAAGAAGCATGACAATATAATTTGTCCAAATCACTTATGATTGAGAACTAAATTTCTATGAAAAAATTAATTATTCTTGAAATTGGTTAAGCTTATGTCATGCAAATATGCTGGTGTTTTAGAAAAATAAAGCCTATTATTTAGACTATGAACATGAAGAAATATGGGAAAATATTAAATATTTAAAAATGTTGAAGTATAAAAATGAAATTGGGGGCTATACAAAAATTTTCAAGCATTTAATCTCTGACTAAATTACATGATTTTGTGACCAGTTATATACACAATTTTTTAAAATACTTAACTAAAGTAATTAAACTGATTTAAGTACATGTATATGAAGTGATTTTATTTTGTAACCATCAAATTTAAGTCAAAAAAGGGACAAAATCGTTATGAAACGGCAGCAGGAATTTGGAAAAGGACGAATTCACACTAAGTCACTATAAAATGTCTCCTTTCACACTTTAACAAAAGTCTCCAGCAAAGACAACTCATCCACTAAGGTTCACTGAAAGGCTTAGAAAGAGGCGTCTCTCATCGCTCCACCACCAGACACTCAGGTGTGCGAACAAATACAGACATGTCTCTTTCTGCTAATTCGTAAATCACCATTATGTCTTCCCATCTGTTTTGAACCCTCTTGTCAAAATTATAAACATTGCACTTGAATCTATATATATATATTTTTTTTTTTTTGGCTGTGGAAGGATTTAAAAAGTGGAATGAGTGCTTCTGCCTCTTTTATCCCATCAGCTTTCAATAATTTTTAGTTGTTACATGAAGTAACGACATGTTTGACTTGGTTCAGTCTTTAACTGTTTAACTTTAACTGTTTCTCTACAACTTTTCAGCTACAAATCTTTGCTGAAATCCTTACACCTTGATTTATTTATTTTTTTAACAAAGAAGCAGGGAACACCAGCAGGGGTTGGGGACAGTTTGATGGACCAAAATGCATTCAAGATCTGTAGTTGTGGTATCAGGTCTTCTCGCTTTGTGTCTGATTTGCATCACAAAACCAGAACAAACAGCTTCTATGCTGTTTGTTTCAAATCTGGAACAAACAGCTGAAACACTGAGTTGCTTTAAATAAAGGCAAAAAACACCACATCTTTAAAGATGCCTTTAGTTAGTAGTTAGTCAAACATTGTCTTGTTTAAACTGCCTGGTTGTTGAAAACATGCCAATAAACATGACATGACTGAATCCTGTCAGCAATACTCTAAATGTCACTCAATTTTGAAGGAGTAATCTAGTGTGTTTTGAGGTGTAGAGGGGTGCAATGAAGGATATGGTTGGATGCAGACATTACACTCACACAGGAGTCTAACATTGGCATAGATGGATAGAAATTAATTTTGCAGTTTAATTTGTTTTCCAGAGCACAGGAAGATTAATGCAGCATCTTCTCTGCAACCTTTCGTATCAGAACTACATTAATCAGAGCGCTGTCATGGAATGAGGTCAATGGTTGGAATACTCCTGTTAGGTATGAGAGGTTTTCCCTCAAATTTCTGTTTACACAAGCTAAATGACACATTCTCAAAGACTTCCAAGTTTATCCTGAGAAATGTGGACTACATAAAACAGTCTGTGGCCCTATTTTTACAAGCAAGTAAACAGTTTAGACTTGTGGCACAGGAACACCGAAGAGATACGAGACAGACTGTTTAGATCTACTTAAGTAACATGTGGATTCTCGTTATGAGCAGAAGTCCCGACTGGTTTTTCTCTCTTTCGCCTGCCGTTCTGGTCCCTAGCTTAACTGTCCATAGATACGAGTGTGAACTCGATCGCCGGAGCTATGAAAGAGAACTATCTTTGTATAAACAAGTGTTTAAAAACCAACATTACAATTATCATAAAATTATCTACCATTTTCAATTTAGCTTGTTCCATTTTGAAAACAATTACCAAGATGAGACACATTTTGACCATTTCATCCAAAACTATCCATAACCTGAGGAGATTTTAAATTATATTATTAAAACGGGAACTTGTTTCAGTATTCAAGAAAAAAAAACCCCAATCATTATTTAAAGCCTTCTCATTAATCAGAAGAAATATATTTAATGGGTTTACAGCTGTCAAACTCTTCTTACATTTGTTAACCAGCTTTGTGAATGTTTCCACTGATATTTTACAATTTATCTTCAATGTGCTCCAATCCTCTAAGGCTGGAGTGCCTTTTAGTATCTCTCTCCATAGATTCTCTGACAGATTCAATTTGGGAGTGTCGTCGTTGGGCTACTTTACAGTTTTTGTTTTGATTAAAACCAGGAGAAACACAGTGGGCTTTTAAAAGATTACTTATAAATAAATAAATATTTTTTGGTTTGTACTGTATCCGTGTCCAATAACAAAAGCATTTTCACTGAAATCCACAAAGAAGAGGAATGCACACTTACCGCTAACGTTCTGATCCACACACTGCAGCACCGCGTTTCCATGTTTGACGTCTTGCCTGCGGAAGCGACGTTTGCTGTTCGGAACGAATCGTGCACAGGAGGATCCATCCCATGCACAGTAAGGATCTCTGGCAAGGCAGCACTCAGCACAGGCTTTCCCATACGTCTCACAGCGATGCAGCTTCACCTGCGCCACGCCTGCTGCAGAGCCCACATACAAGGCTTGCTGTGTGGAGGCGAGAGAAAAAGAATGAAGGGAAACACAATATGAAAACAGCTTCTGAAAGGTGACAGAGGTAATAGATTAGTGTTTCAACGCACCCTTTTCACAGATATATCCAGTGAAGTGATTGGGATTGGTACCTGAAAAAATAAAATATTGATTTGCAATGAAATTTGGTGGAAACAAAAGAACAAATTTGAAACATTTTATGAACGGCTGGTTCCATCCCCTATTTGTACCCACATTTCCTATAGCATACATGACATTAAAACTTAACATAAACCTTAGGAAATCTGGATATTTTTTTAAAACAAAGCAAAGTAAGAGGCATACTATCTAAGTGTAGAATCATTAGTATAGTTGTAGAAGAAAAACTTACTTTAAAGACCTGTAGCTCCTCCAGTGTGACCTCCTCTGCCTCCAGACTGTTTCCACTATGTAGGGAAATTACCTTCAAAACCGTTCCAACATCTTCAAGAAGAACAGAAATACATTAATGTTCATGCTGGAGGCAACAGAGCCCCAAATCCCACAGTTTTACCCAATATATCGACAATGTCAGATTTTCTTGAACATAGAAACCGTTTTGCCCACTAAGTTACCCTTGTTGAGCAAGATATCATTTCACTTAGAAACTTTTGAATTGATTTGCACATGTTGACAGTGTAGCATCGATAGTTACTTCCGTAAATGCAGCACATCGCATCTATTTCTTCGTAACTGTCTTTCTATAGTCAATTCAGGCCAGTTGACTGTTCACACTGAAGTCTGATATCACCACAATTAAATTCTAACGCTAAAAATCATGCAAATACATCAGATCTTTGCAATAAAATAATAATAATAAAAAAAAATCCAAATTTATCTTAAGAATCTGTAGTGCGATGATGATGATGTCTGATCCTGTGTTGCTGCATGTACAGGTAAATCTTTTAAAATGAAACAGATTTACAGCATAACTCAACTGAACAAGTGAAATCTGATGTCTGAAAACCAAACGTGCAATAAATAACCCCATGCAAGTTCTGCCTTTTGAAAAAGGCATTAGACCACTTGAGCCTACCTGTACCAATAAACATGACATCATACTGCCCATCCTCTGCCTCCACTCTGTCAACCACAATTTGTTTCAGCTTGTAAGGAATGTTGGCCTTCACCAGCACAGGCTGGCGAAGTGCCGGGAGCACCGGGCGCCACATCAGAGGGTGGCTGCGGGCGAACTGCAGCACAGAGTCAGGGAAGTCCTTCGTGCTGCCAAACTCTTTGCCGGGCTGGTTGGTGATTTTGCTTGGGCACTGGCAAGACAGGAAGAAGGGTGAGAAACAGACGATGAGCAAGAAGATGAAAAAAGTGTTTATGTTGTTCAGCTTTTACTGGCTAACCTAAAGCATGCTGCAAGTGAGAAAGAAATGGATGTGTCAAAGCAAAACCAACAGATGGAAGAGATTACCATGTTCTACTCTAATTACAAATTCCCACCATTTTACACTACACTGTAAGTGTTTTCCAAACAAACTGTAGCCTAATTATGGTCTTAAATTTGACTCAAAGAACCCTCATTAGGAGTTTTATTTCACTGCAAAACTGGATAAAAGTTCATGACCACTATTATGGCTTTGTAGCTTATGCCACTGTAGGGATAGGAAATCTAATAAACAAAGTATTTGGCAAAGATACTGTATCACTAAAATAATCAGGAAGGCTGAAAACTGTCCAAAAGTGAGCATTTACGCAAGGAGCTCTAGGTCTGCTCATAATGCAGATCTGGATTTCTGATGGAAGAGGCCAAAGCCTTTGTCATGCACTGCTACGTTTTCATTAATCTTCCAGACAACTGGTTTGCATTATGCTTAGAGTAAAGGGTAATAATACTGGAATCCTGGCAGACAGCTGGCTTTATTTATTCTGCAGGTGGCAAAAGCCATCAAAAGTGATGCCTCATTTTTCTTTTCTAAAGTTTCCATAATTTCACTCATTCAAGGAGCGCTACCTTTCCAAAAGGCATTATGCTTTCCCACATTATTTTGTATTTCAGTCAAGTTTTACAGTCATTTCAATAACTTGGTTTATTGTCACAATCGTTTGTCAATTTCACATTAGAATGTTCTGGAACGAAAAGGACATCAGGAATGCTGCAACCTGGCTCTCTAAGGCGTGTTGTGCACCTTAAAATGCATCATGTCAACATGCAACAAAAAAAGACCAATTACTGCCGTCTGGCCTTGTAAACACATTTGACAAGAAGGGGCTTGAAAAAGGATCTCTGGAAGCTGCTTGGAGTTCAGGCAACTAAGCAGGCATAACGCTTTTGGGTTGACTCACCAAAAATAATAGGTGAGGTTATTATTTTGGTACACATCAGACCCAAAAAGAAAAAAATAGAATAAGAAAATGGCACCCATTACTTTTAAATGTGCATCTCCTAGTTTAAAATTTGCTCCAGCACAAGTCTACTTTACAGTGAGACAATATTTTGTCTTGCGAGTGACATCTGGAGAAATGAGAGGGAGACTGGTGATTTGGAAATTTGGTTTATATGTCAGAAATAGCACTTTCTGAATCCAAATCCCTAAAAGTGACAGCCTGTGAGTATAGTTAATTTTAAATAAATCCTTCAGTGTGATTTTTTATGTCAGAAATGGATTTCCAGGTTAAGTGAATCACCCATCAAACCTAACAGCTCTACATAGATTCAGGTCACTACAATGAATGACTTTGGGGGAAGCAGAGGACAGTCTATGGTTAAAAGGTTTCTACATCTAAAGCTCTAGCAGGTGTGCAGTAAAATCTATCCCAGCACATTGTCAACTAAAGGATGAGCTCTGATACATATTTAAACAATGTGCTATAAACTAAAAAGCAGATGTAAATATCTCAGGAGGAAAGAAAGCCCTTAACTGCACCGGAGTTAAAATTTTTAGGAGGGGCATAAAATGTACCTTCTACTTTTCATAAGCTTCAGAGATAAGAGCTACACATTTTTTGAAGTTTTACTAAGATAAAATACTAACTTTGCATACGCAATTGTTCTCTAGGGTTAGATTTTTAAGATTGATTTAAAATGTTAGATAAATATTTGAAATCCAGCTTTCAAAGATGTCAAACTTTGGATATGAAACAACAAATCTCTTTCTACATCCTGCACCTCCTCACTATTTTATTCTGATTTAGGGTTTTTTTTTTTCTTTCAATGTCTTCCTTCAAGTTTTTCCTCTTCATTTGAAGCCAAGACATTCCTGTTAATCAGGGAGTCGGTGGAGGGAAACCACAGAGGTGTCTACTCCGTTCTCACATTATTCATCTTCTTCCTCCATGCTCCCTCATTCACTCAGGTAATGAAGCAGAATAGTCCATGCGACATCGTTTTACGTATGCATGCCCTGCGTACATGCGTGTGTGTGTTTGTGTGTGTAACAAGGCTGAGTTACAGCGATGTGTTTGAGAGCTCCACTCAGAGTCAGGATGTAATCCAGGATAGGGGGTCTGTGCCGTGTACAGTCACAACAGCTGCACTTCCACTTACAGTAGTTTACTTTACCGATATGGAAACTTTCCACACCTCATATATAATGTTTTTTTATACCCCTTTCCATCCCATAATATTTTTCTTCCTTAGTTTTTGTACATACTGTGAACCTAATAAACTATTCCTAAAGTTTTAGGCTACTTACACGGAACTGAAAAACAGCTTTGTGTAACTTGCACACGACTGTAGATTCATCAAAATCTGTCAGCATTTAGTTGCACCAGTGGTGGTGAAGCTTTAAGTGGATATTTGAATAGGCAGGGTACCTGAACCAACATAGATTTAACATTTCAAGAGGAAAAACTGGAGTAGGTTATTTAACTATTTATGACTGTCAATGCTTTGTTGTTATCCAGTTTAAGATATAAAAATTGTATTCTAAACCCTAATCTCAGAGTTCAGAAGCCAAATGTAGTGAAATTGTCAGTTTTAGAAAAATTTTAGCATGTGTGTATTTGTCTGTGAACTTACTGTCAGTAGCTAATAAGAAAACAGTCGATGATTGACTAAAATGTATGTTGTGATGTGGCAGGTGAAAGATATAAATAATTGAATTTTAAAAATGCCTTAATTTCAGAAATTCAGATTTTTAAACCGAGTGTGTAAAATAAACTGCAATACAGCCGAAACATTAAGTGTCTTTAAATCTAGACTAGAACTAACCTGTTAAGAGTTGCTTTAGAATCGTAAATGAAACATTAAGCAACAATATCTGATGTGTAGCAGCAAAATGTTATGTTTCAATAGTTGACTGTGTTCCATAACTTAGTATTTTTGTGATGTAAAGAACTTTGAAATGCTCTGTTGCTGAAATCTGCCAAACAAACACAAATCAATTTTGTTTTAATGTTTGTTTAATGAAGCAAACATTAAAATTGAGTATATAAAAATATTTCTATACTCAATCTTCCTTTTTCCATAATTAGTGACACAAACCCCAGACTCTCCAACACTACACAGTAACTTTGTTCATCTCTCGTAGTTTTGCATCTACAAAAGACTTACAGCTGATTCTGTCTTGCATTGGAAACTAATAAGGCCACCACAATAATGCAGTAAAAATGTCTAACAAATTAGAAAAGCACAGGATAATCTCTGCTGTTTATAACTTAATGCATTAAAATGCACTAATGCTTTTCCAATACAATCAATGTTCCATGCATAAAAGAGCTTTAAACCTGAAACTTGGAATGGCTTTTATAAGCTTTTAACTGAGATTTATGGGCATCGAGGTGTTTCCAGTTTATTGGATCACTGATTTGTTTTAAAATGAGTTCCAACTTTCCTCTTGATTATCAAACAAAACATCACAGTGTTTATAGTGATTGAACTGAGCAGTTTCTCACCAATTTAAATTCTCACCTTTGTACATACAGCTTACAAACATAAATCTTTAAACATTTAGATTGCTGAAATTATCAAAGTAAATATAAAAGCATGTCATCTGGATGTAGAGATATGCTGCACCCTAATGTTGCAAAACACTTTACACCTTAAACATGGCAACTGTTGTGTAGAAATGTTTTAGTTAGGACTGTAAATACTTGAAAATGTGAGGTTTACTAAATATGAGCAAATCTTTAATTACAAGAAATATGGCTGGCGATCTATCACTTACAACTCCTGGTCTTGGATAAGGCATCCTGCCTTCATAGGGGCCCCACTGATAGTTAGGGCCCTCTTTGTGAGCAAAGGGCCCATTGAAAGCTTCTCTGATGTCAGCCATACGGTAAACACATACAGCAAAACCCTGGAAAACATTACTGTAGAGAAAAAAATAATAATTGCATAGATTATTTGTATCATGTTGTGTGTTTACACTCTAAAATCAAAATCTACACCAGTTTATAATGGAAAGATGATAAACCAACATATATATGACATAATGTAAGAAGAAATCAAACCTATAAACAGCTTAACTCCAGTCATGGCAGTCATACTTATTAAGGATGTTCAAAATGATCTACAACTTAGTCTGGGCAGAGTTATTGACTCTGGGCAGAGTTATTGACTCTTACAATAAATCACTCCTAGCAGTTTTGTCCAGCTCCGGTTCTCAGAGGGAGGAATCCTGCAGAGCTCAGATGTGTTTCTGCTCCATCTCAGCTGATTCAAATGGCTGAACTGCTTCCCCAGCATGTCGCCTCGCTCTGCAGAGGCTTATTAATGACCCATTTATTTAACTCAGCTGCGCTGAATCAGGGCTACATCAGACATGCAGGGCAGCGCAAAATGACGACAGACTTTGGTCACCACTGAGTTAAGAGTCACAATCGGGGTAAAACATTGTTTAGTTTTCATCCACACTATCTGAGTGACCTAATGTCATTCAGTGGATGATAAAAACTCATTTTGCTGCAGATGTCTTTACCTGATAGTGCTGAAAATTGCATAGATGTCCGGGTTTCTCTCATCCTTGGTCCGCAGTAGGAACACATCCTCTGGTTCAAATTAGAAAAGAAAATATGTGTGATGTGAGTTTGATAAGGCATCACCACTAAATATTTAGCTCGTTAAGAAAGTGGTGGGGCTAAGGAAGGTTCCAATCAAAGTTTCCAAGTGTGTCAATGAAACTTTTGGTGCCTCTTAATTGTCTGTGTTTTTTTTTTTTTTCTCACCAAGCTGGTTGAAGTGTGTGTCGATGCCATGAGGCCCAGGAACAGAACAGACCAGCCTGGCTTTTATGAACGTGCTCCACTTATTGACTAGAACTCGTTGTCCTCCAACATCATTCTGGTGTAAAATGCAGACAAACAACCAAATAAACACAGCTGGGCATTTATTTCCAAACAGACATTATTTGTGCTTTTGGTTTCAATTAAAGACCAACATGTTAGATTAAAGAATGACACATGTGGACTCTGTCTATAATTTCCTGGTTCCTCATAGAGGCATGCGAGGTAGGGTTTTATCAGCTTGAGAGACTCAATTTTAAAGATGGAGATTCTGATCAATCTCATGCACATGGTTTGATTAATGAGATTTTATAAAAAGTCAAACAAATTATGTGTCCTCAAACCAACTAAACAAAATTTTCACAGATAAGTGCTGGAATGGAGAGAAAATAATGCAGAAATGAACAATTTCCAGATTATAAGCAGCTATTTTCTTCACATACTTTGAACACTGTGACTTAAACAATTATGTGGACAACACAAGAATTTTCACCCACAGATTTCTAAAAGCTGGAGTGCATGATGAAGAGGACAGCTCAAGCTCAAGCGCAACATTGTCTCGAGACAAAAGAGACATCAACACCAACAGCAAATGACAGACAAATGACGAGACTAGCAGGCACAACGAATGCCTTCATGGATATGCAAAATATATGCTGGTCAGAAAATAATGGGAGAAGGACAGACAAATGACTCAACAACCACAATGCAATTTAAATCTGAACCAGATTGCTAATTGCTGTTTTTGCGTCTAAATGCACCAAGCTTTATTCACAATAGAAACACTGATGTACGCAAAATTGTAAAATTTTCCTAGAAAAGTGCAGAACTTGAACTTCCATCTGTGATAAACATAAAAACAACAACACAGTAGCGTGTTCGGTTTTATTTCCCTGACACATGAAATTCAGATCATTTTGTCACAATCAGAATAACAGAAGGTGTTCATGTTTACATTCACGCCATTTGCATTATCAGTCTGCTCATACCACCCGTCTCATTCAAATTACAAATTCATTCCTATCAAACTGAAACTGATCAGAAAAGTCCGATTGGGATATTATATGATGCATTCTTATTCCGATTGGTTATTTTTTTCTGATTACTGTACCTATGTCCATGTAAGCGTATCTACTGCGTAGAAGCTCTATAATAAAGCTGCATGTTGATTGCTCTTCAATTTCAAGCTTAAATGAATTAATTGTGCTTTAGTTCCAAAAAACAAAACAAAAAAAAATTACAAGAGGGAAGGAAAGAGAGATGAACGTTTTCAAAGGAAGTTAAAAGTAGGATTTTATGAATATATTTTTAAAATATTTTTCTTTTGACATAATATGCTGCTTTTCAGCCCTGCAGCTGTGTGAATAAGTGAATAAAATAATATGGCTATATGAATACTTTTTCTGCTGACTTCTCAAGGCACATATGGTTTTGTAAGACAAATCAATGCGTGAAAGAATGTTGCAGGACTTGGAATGCGTTTCGAGTCTCTGGTTGGGAAATTTGACAGCTGCATGTAGTTTGGGAGAAGAAAACATTTATCTTAGTCTGAACATAATGACACTTTCACACTCCTGTAGGGAAATGTAAATACTTTAGGATAAATTTGTCCTTTCAACACAAAAGCTTTCAAGTGTCATAATAAAAAGACTTAAGCATTAAGCACATTATCCCCTGTCCTGTAACATTATTTGTGAAGTAAATGGCGTTGTCGGGTTTTTAGATCTAATCACTGACTCTGCAGCTCTGTTGAGGTTTTCATTGGTAAATCCCAGAAGGACTTAACTGCTGGAAGAGAAAGCAAACTCACGGCAAAGCTCCTCTAAAGCTCAGAGCTGGAAACATAATCATTTACTGTCTCAAAAATAAGAAGCAATTATGATATCTCACCACACACACTCGTCCAACTTGTGTATGGATGGCCTCCTCCTTGTCCCCTCCCTCTGAGGCCTTCTCAGTGAAAAAAAAATACACTTTATCATCGTCCCTGTCGTCGTTATCCGGGATGAGGTGGGCAGCGATGAACCGAGGGTCTGGAAGGAGTAAACAGGAGATAGAAAAAAGTCACAACCTCAAAGGAGAATCCTAATTTTAAATAGATTTTTTGACTTTCTATTGACATCTACCATTACTTTATAGGGGGAGGGGGAAACTCTCAAAGTTAGCTGTTTTCAGTATCAAAGATACATTTCCATTGTCTTACTCCTAGATCACACCATTTGTGCAAGCTTTCAAAATAAATAAGTGACATTTTTACCACGAAGAAGCTTCTGATCAGTCTCTGTTCTCATGGTGGTGCGACCTCCCATGCTCCTGAAGATCACAGAGTCTCTTCCAAGAAAATCTGCGGTCAGTCCTGTGTATAACTCACCACCTGTAGGCAGGCAGAGCCAGAGGTGGAGAGAGAAATAAATAAATAAAAAAACCCATTTAAACAGCCAGTTTAATTTTTTTGTGTCTGAAAACCAAAAACAATAATAGTTTGATATGAATCAAAATCATGGAGGACAGGAAGATTGTGCCCGGTGCAGTCAACCAGGACATGTTGACTGCACAGACCGTCACAACACCTCCAGAGAGTTTTGAGCCCTGACAAATAAAGATGTCTGATACAGGACATATTTCCTTAGTGACAAAAACAACATATTTCCTTCAAATGAAAACCCAAACGTCAAGTAAACATGGGTAAGGTGCTTGGAAATAAACGATGGATAATGGATAATGTGGAAAAACTTTGACATGGATTTTTGAATGCATTCCTGGCCAATATGAAGTACTCTATTGAGGTCACAGTCATTTAAAGAAACATGCAGTTGCAGACCTTTGCACATCAGAGTGACAATGCAGGTCAGAATAGAAGCAGAAATTACAAAGGTAAGGTGAACATCACCAAAATCTTTGTGTTTTCCTCTTACATATTTTAGTTATAAACCCTCATCTTCTACTGCGGTGAAATTAAGGCACACTGGATTCACGACAGAGGAACTTCACAGTACTGTTGTAGACTTTGTTTTATGAATTAATGTTGTAGTTTGGCTTACTCAGTACCATCATCACTCTTCAGCAGCTTTAAGCTGTAATCTGTGGCCTTGTTTCCACCTTCTTTTTCCCTGTCACAGCTGTTCTCATGTTCCTCGATGTCTGACACTGAGATTAATATAAAAACGTTCAGCCACAAGCCTGAACACAATTGACTGAGAATATGAGAGCAATTATTTGAGCAAGTCTGTGTACAACTCTGTTTCTGACCTGTGAACATAAACACATTAAATAATTATGTCATTAGCAAATCTTCTGCCTAAACTGTAAATAAATAAATAAATAAATAAATAAAAATTACTTTTTATATAATGAATTGTCATCACAGAGTTTTTCTCAAGAACTCCATGTGTTCTGAAATCTCAGCTGTTTTTAATTTTTTATTTTTTTCCCCCCTGGATAATGTTGAAACTGAATCTGGCCCACGGATTGCTTTTGTACAACATGGTGAAGAAAAAAAACAAAACATTTATTTTCTTTGGCAGTACTAATGCTATCAGAAACACACCCATTCTTCTTAAAATCGCAGAGACAAATACAGCGTCTTCATATAGCTTTGTTCTGTGATGTTATCTCATAAGCAAATATAGAAAGACAGACAAACTAATTAGTGCTGACCATACCACATTGTTTTTTTTTTGTTTTTCTTTTGAGAAAGGATCAAGAAATGTATCAGCTGAGAACTGATACAAATGAGTTTAACAGTTTAAAAAAGATCAGAGAAAGATAAATAATTGAAAGTATTGTACTTTGAAGCAATGCAAGCAATTTTAATTATTAGTGGCACTGATTGCAATTGTTGAAAATCTTTAAGAAATTTTCCGAGATAAAAAATGTAACAAGAAATTAATCTTATTGAACATAACTTTGCTAGGAGGGCAAAAAAGCATCTAAAAAATTCACTGCATCAGTTTTTTAGCCTTTCAATGAGTAATCTGAACACATCACCCTGTATTTATAGTTCACGTTATCAAATGACTCCATCTGGATCGCTCTAAATGTCTCACTATTTCTGCAGTGAGTTTGAACATTGGTGTGCCCATGTGGCCACTGTATAGGATAGCTGGAGTCCACACTGCCAAATATTTGGCTTGGGTTTTAATATTTTCCTGCCAAACACAAAGTACTGCTGGATGATTTCTGATGCTGGAATCATCCAGCTGTGCAGATGTATGCACACCCCGACACACACACTATGCAGGCCTCCACCCTAAAAAGATCCCAGGATCATCTGTCACTGGCATAAATCAGTGTTCCTTCACAAGGTGCAATAAATACTTAATGACGTTTCAAGAAAAACACCCAGAATTGTTTATTCTAGTGGGGACAGTTTCAAAATGTGTGCGTTTCACTACATGTTAAAGCCAAGAAAGGTTTGCTTTTAATAAGGTTTTGTCTTATTGATATGACAAAGCACTTACATACAATGTAGGTTTATTGTAGGTGTACAATATGGTCATAAGTACAAATTTTTTACCTGCAAGTTCTGTCCTTAAATGAAACAAATCTTACAGAAGTTTATAGATATGACAAATGCAGGATATAATGGTGCAAATGACTTGTACTTGGAAGTTGCATTTTCTGGTTTCCAACAGAGGAAAATCAATTATGTTGCCTACTAAAGTAAAAAAGATGGCACTACAGAGTCATCCCGAGTTCAGTATGCAATGCAGTGCAGAATAGAGAAAACCTAATGGTGTTGCAGGATGGTAGAAATCAACTATTTGCCTGACCACTCACATTAAGCTTACCTATAACGCCATCCACTTTCTTTTAAATGTGAAACTATATAAATAGAGGTTTTAAGTCTAAATGACTTTTATCTGCAATAGTTTCTGCTGTTCATTAACAAGAGGAGGAGTGAAGGTTTACAAACAAACAGGCTGAAATAAGTGGAGCTTAAATAACACCACATATCTTTAGTTCAGCTGAGTGAAGACTAGTCACCTGGTCACCTGGCACGCTACTTGAACACTATTCAAGCAGCGTGTTCTGCTCTTTGAATGCCATTCAAGTAGCATATTTAATCTCCCTTTGGGATCAATAAAGCATTTTGGAGTTGAAGTTGAATTTAGTGGTTGCTGCAATGGAAAATGCATCAATGTCACATGTCTAAATCCTGAAACCCTTTCTGCTTTCCAACAGCTACATCATGAAAATTAAGTGAATGAGAACAGATCCAAACTAAAACTTTAAAGTAAAGAGAACAGGTGCAGATCGTCAAGTCAGGCCCAGATTGCAAAAGTTACAAGTCAACATGCTGACCAATTATATCATCATGTGTCTTTTATTAAAGGTCGCCCTTCAGAATACTGTAAACTTAGTTCAGAGTGTTTATGTGCTGAAATACGAACAAGGGTTATTTATTTATAATGGGGTGGACTGGACTCACAGTTATAGTTGCATCAGTTTTTCATCTCAATAAACCAGAGTCAGATATCACACCCCATACGGTTTACATACACAGTTAACATTCCGCTATTAGTTCCATAAACAAAATAATAAAGTGATAAACACATATGGAAAATGAACTGTGACATACCGCTAAAGGTGCTTGTAAACGGAAAGCTGGGGTCATGTGGAACCTTTCCTCGTCCACTCTCCACATTCAGTGGGTTCATGGTGAACACGTGCTGGGGAAGAAAAGGCACAGTTACAAGTGTGTAAATTAAGTCCAGCAGGTGGGCCCCGAGGAGAACTCTATCAAGCTGATATTTATCACAGCTCCAGAAACGCATGAGAAATGCAGATTTACTTCATGATTCCGATTCCAGAGTTGAAATATTAACTGAGTCATATATTCCTCACCAGCTCTTCCAAATGGAAAATCTTTTTATTGACCGTCTACAAACAAGGTCTGCCGGTTGCACCACCTGAAACTGATTATCTTGTTAAGCAAAAGTTCAGCAGGTACAGCAGACAAAGCAGACAAAACATATTCTTTTAAGACGTTACTGTAATTTTATTGCGGGGGAAGAGAGATTCTTCATCGTTGTCGCAACGTTCAGATTAGTCCAACTGGGACGTTTTGCAGTTTCACACAGTTTTTCACGTTTACTCGTCCTTTCATCGAACCCTCGCCTGTCTGAGAACGAAGGAGCCGTCTGAGATAAGAGGAAATTTAGGATTAGCAGAGCTGCCAGAGTTCAGACAAATTTCCCACTCAGTTCCCAGTGCAGATCAGTCCTGGGAGACCTGGCTGCAGGAGAGCCAGCTGGGTAATAACAGAAAATATGCTATCAAATGAAATCTGCTGTTAAATTTTGAACTTTATTAACAGTAAAAAAAAATTTTGACGTTGCAGATTTCATTGTTATAGTTGCAATGCTGGTAAAATGTATTTTTGTAAACCAAAAAAAAAAAAACAAACACTAAGGCAAAATCATCAATTTCTGCTATGCTATGCTAGCAAGGTAACTACCGTAAGAAAATATTCCATTGGAAATATTCTCTCGTCAATCATGTAGAGTAGTTTTCAACAAATATAGAATTTACAATTTGAAATAAAATATCTGGAGATACATTTTAAATCTGGCCTTTCAAAATGCGCAGAAGCAAAATTAAACAGTAAGAGTACATGAACCTCTGTAGGTGAGATACTAAATTTGAGCAGATCAACAAAAACATTATGTTTTTTTAGAAATAACAAAAGTAGTCCACCAAAATGGATCACATTACCACAGAGTTGTACAAAAACAGACCTTAACAGATGGTAGTTTAGCACTTGTTTCTTGTTACAACACGAGCCAAATAAGCATAAAGCTGATTACCTGTTTAAGAAACACAATTCAGCCCAGATTATAAAAAAGGTTTATTGAGTCCACTCTTATTAACTCATGTTCTTTACTTCACATACCAAATATATTAGCCCTAATATTTAGTTAGGGTCATCACCAGAAGCCATTAACATGATTCTGGAACAATAGAGACTGGCACAAAAGGCAGATGTAATTTAAATTCATTGGTTTTACAGGTAAAACGCAATTTTAAACTATAGAAGACCATGCATTTTCACACGGATGTTGTGGTATCCAAACTTGAACAATCTGTTGATTTGGACAAGTTGAACAATTTGAAGGAACCTCACCCTTATTATTTTCTGCTCATTTTGTCTGCATCACCAGCACCAATTGTAGCATCAAAACCACAATATTTGACAGCTGTCTTAAGTTTGAAGTTTGTCTTTTCATTGTGGCTAATTAGCTCAATGTTTATATTGTCTGATCAGAAAATGTATCTTTTCCAGGAGGGCAGCTACAAATGACAGTCATGCTTGAAAGATTGTGGAAAGGGCGATCTTTCTCTCTTTAAGGGAAATGTTTTTCATTCACATGTGGATTGTGAAACTGGTCTTTCAGCACGAAAAGCTTGGCAGCAGCAACATTTTGATAATTCCTGGATTTTTTTAAGGAAAAAGTTTTTATTTGCTCTTACGGTTAAGTCAAATGTTTGAAACTTGGCTCCAACTGGGTTTTCGAACGAGGCACTGATCCCAAACAAACATTGAAACTACTTTTAAAAAGGCCAACATTAAGGAATAGCATAGATATAAACCCTATTGAACATTTATACACTTTTATTAAAAGTAAAAAATAAATAAAAAATAAAAAATACAATGGTATTTTACCATAGAAACTTTTTTTTTTTTTTTTTTACAGTGTGGGCCAAGAAGTAACCAGTGGCACTGATACCAGAAGTTCATTATTCATTGATTTACATTCTCCAAGTTATGGACATTGATCCACATAAGAAAGAGGATTCTACACTTGAGACTTTATGTATCATTTTGTAACTGAATGGATGGAAAGCCTGTGTTGAATTCAAACATGTCTATTCAGCTCTTGGTTTCCACTGAAGTAGTATGTCGTGTGATTTTTCAACCCTGGAGAATAAAGATTCAAATGCATCATTAACATAATATTCATGTTGATATTAGATCTAAATGGATTTGTATTTAAACATAAATGATCCATCAGTGCCTCCTTAAGCAATGCTTAGAAAATTTAGGCAGATGCTAGTAACAAAAGATTAAGTTTATTAATAAAAACATAACAAAGCACAAACCTGGTGAATGCTGGTTCTTTTTTTTTATTATTAATTTATCAATCTTTTTTTTCCAGTTATGCATCTACATGGTTAAAACGTTTTATTCTGGTATTCCAAATAAATTCAGATGCAACATTTTGCAAAAATACTCCTCCTGCTTCCCGACTGGCCCCACCTCACAGCAGCCAACAGATGCAAAACCTCGACAGGGTTTTTAATTTCAAAGCTGTAACTCATGCTGCCCTCTGCAGTGAATTATGTGGCACAAAGCTCAGCAAATCAGCGCACGATGAAAGGGGCAGAAAGGGAAACCTCAATAAATACATCCACAACAGAGCCAGGTGCAAAATCCAATGTGTTCGTGTCTGTCCGGCGTCACCTTCCCATTACACCTCATTAGGACCAACACTTACTCTTTATCCTGAACAGGATCTGTACTCTTAGTGAAAATAAATCTGACCACATCTTTTGTTCTGACTGCAGAAATGAAAAAAACTTAATAAAATACTGAAGAGGGGACTGAAGTAGACGGGGTCTTTTTGACTTAACTCACTGGTTGGTCAAATTGACTTAATGAACTCAGTCCACATCCTCAGACTGTGTGACTTTTTAGGTCAAAAAAGGGCCACTTTGGATAAAAGCCCTTTTGTTTCCAGTCTTTCTACCTCCACTTCAATGCCACCAGAGTACCAGGCTGTCTGTACCAGAAACGTCTCGGTGCGATCAAACGCGGTCTACTTCCAGGAGAAAAGTAGGAATGGAAGGTGACAGGAGCAACTATAAAACTCTGACTTTGATACAAACCCATGTGACAAATTAAAGTGCCCTGGCCGTGAACTCTGTTTCTCAGTCCATGTTCCTCTCATAAACAATAGAGCATTGTTACACGGTGGGCGAGTCCTTCACTGAGCAGAGATCACAGGGGAGATGATGACATTGAAGTCAGCTGCTTAAAAAAAGGCCTGTCGGAATCGGCGAACAAAAAGCGCAAAACCTATTTAGTTTTAGATGTGCAGCAACACACACACACACACACACACACACATGCCTCACAGCATGTTGAGGAACATGAACGAGTCAAAGTGATCCGGCGCAGGAAAATTCCCTGGCAGTCTCAGGATGTTTAACTTTTTTTTATTTAAGAGATGTATAGTTTTTTTAAGTGCTCGTCAAGAGGTTTGAACGACTTTTACAGGTAGTGAAGTGAATATGCAGAGTCCACCAGCACGCACGACGCTGAAACACAAGCTCGCACCGATTAATCTCTGAACTTGCAGTGCCTTGCAAAAGAGTCCAGGACCAGACCTAGCAGGTAGGTTCTGCAAAAATATTAACTCAGGAAGACTGGATACAAATTTTCAACACACATTTTAGATTTTATTGGAAGAACATTTGAAAACAATTAAATGTTTACTTTTCATTTCACAATTATGTATTACTCTTTTGGTCTTTCACATAAAAACCACACAACATGCATTATTAGTGAAAAAAAAAAAAAATCAAGAAAAGGTTTGTATTTTGTCATCATAATCTTAGTCATTCTGGTTCTTTTTTGTGTATTCAAAGATTTTATTATTATTATTATTATTATTATTATGGAGAAATATCTTGTCTTCCCATCTGGATTTCTCCTTTTAAGCATGTAGGCGTGCACGTGTGTGTGTGTTGGCTGTGTTTTGCTCCTTTGTATGTTTTTACACTGCTCATTTGCTCATCCCAGATGAGCAAGAGTCAAGTTTTCTAAGCAATGCTGCGTGTGAATGTCTGTGTCTGAATGTGTTTTCTCATGATGTTCCACGGGACTCGAGCAGCTCATTAGTGTGTCAGAGTCACTCGGGCCACACTCTGTCAAAACAAATACACACAAGTTCTGTGATACATAGGTTTAAACATTCAGAGCTCTTTGTATGCAGTTCTGCCAAGCATAATACGACACACGATTGTTGAACCCCAACAGCAAAATTATTGAGAAAGGTCACAACAAACGCATACAGACGGTAAATGATAAATGGAGTGAACTTGTATAGAGCTTTTTTTCATAAATCCTGTTTTGCTAATTCCCTAATCTCTGCCTTACAAAATATCTTCTAGCCATGCAAATCTAACACTTTTTAGTTATGTTAACTCTCTGTTAAAGTCAAATTCAGATGCCGCTCTCCACTCTGCTGATCTGTTGATTCATCAAGGTCCATTAGGACTCTGTTCAGACATGTGCATGCAGCCCAGATGTTTAGTGCTAAAACAGAGAAAGCCTCCCAGTAGAAGTTTTACTATCGCAATCTGCTGGACTTTGAATTCAGCTCAGTGAATCATGGTTTGTTTTTCAGCCATTTATGCTAATTCTGATGCTATGTTCTGCTGATTTCCTCTCTTTCCAGATTTATCCTGCACGTTTCCTCTCTGCTTTACTTTCTTAGTCCCCACAGCAGTTTCTCATCTGTTCATTTACTCAACTTTGCGCCACTACAAATACCCCAGGGTTAAGTAACTCCAGAGTCAGATGATCTGTTGTTCTCGCTTCATCGACAGGCCTGTGAAGATTCAACCACTATAGAAATGAACCCAATATGGCCAATCTGAACAACTCTCTGTGCACCAAAAAGATGTGGCGTTCCACTTCTGCTCAAAGTGTTTATGAACACCACGACATAAAAGGGCAAAAGGGCGCACAATCTGAGGCAAACGGTGAGTTACAGAGAATAAGATAGCTTTAAAAATATTAATTTGGAAAAAGCTAAATGTTTCCTTTAGGAAAAGATGCACCTCTTCTGAACTTTGATATTGGTTATCCACAACAGATCTGATCTCTGAAACTTTTCAAAGCAAGATTTGAACAAACTTGAGATTTTTTTACAGGATGAAGTCTCACTAAAGCACATTTACCGAGCACATCATCCAAGAACAATGGGGGCAGCCACCAAGTCCATCAACACAGACCTTAATGTTTTTTTTAATTTTTTTATTTCTTACCATGTCTAAAGAATGAATGTAGACACTCTTGGACTGACTCTTGTGGTGGTATTCACCTTTAGACATTGCACTGAATCAAACAACGACACATCCAATTTTCAGTTTAGGATCAGAGAATAAAAAAATAAGAGATTGTTGTGGTGTGTGCCGCAGTAGAGTAGACGCTACATGTTGGGATAGTCCTCGATGCAGCCATCAAAGGTTCAGTTTATATTAGTCTTTAACCTGCTTTAACAATGTTAGAAATAAGTTTTAGAAATATTGTTTGCATTTTTTCCTTCAGAATTTGAGCCTAGAAAGAGTTTTGAACAAGGAAATATTGAGCTTCAACTTCAGGAATTCTGAGTATGCAAACATTTACAGTGTATTTCCCAACTCTTGACAGCTATTGTTTGTTGCAAAAACGTAACTCTTCTTTGTTCTTCTTTGTGGGGTTTAACACACAGCTCATTTCTTTTTATTTGTGTTTCAACGTCCATGCCTTTCATCATGTTTGTGTATGTTTCTGTCGGCATCTCTGCATATTTATGTGCTCAGTTTGGTGCCATTTGTTTTGCTGGACCGGCTGTTTGTGTATGTGCGTGTGGTCTTGTCCTCCTCATGTCGTCACTGTACGACGGAGGTTTATTTGTACGTCTGTGACTCTCCTCAGGCAGTCGTGTCGCTCACTGTGGGGACTCCAGCCTACGTCCATCTATAAGTGTCAGGTTGTAGTTAAGATCCCCAGAGGAAGGCCCTCACAGACTCACAGATGAATACCATATGATCCTAATTAATTAAGACACTGGTTTTACTAAGACCTTGTGTAAATAACGCCATTTTTTTAATTAAGATTTTAATTGAGTCTCATAACAACCATTCCAAAAAAAAAAAATTAAATAAAAAAAACTTTCTATGGCTTTGAACTCCCTTTTCTCTGTAGCCAGATATCACTTTTGTCCATCATGAGTGTGTGTTTAGTGTTTAATGGACTAGAATGCTGTCAAACACACTCTTCTGTTTTTATCCCATAAAAATACTGTGGGATTAGCTAATACAGAATAACAACAAAGTCTCCAATACTAACAGATTTTGACTAAGCTGTGTGAAGAAAGGCCTTGACCTTCACTTCACCAGCTGCTTTCAAATAAATAAAATCCACAGTTCTCACACAGTTTTATAGATTTTTATGTGAAATTTTGTGGCATTAGACAACATTGCAACAACACTGGCTGTACCAGTTGGCTGATGTGAGAGCAATAGAAAGTAAATGGGTACATCTGCCCCTAACAGAGATGAAACGCCTACTAGGTTAAAGGTCATCCCACCCAGCGTCCGTTCGAAGTGCCTTGGAGACTCATTTCCTGGGAGAGGTCACACAAACAGGCAGTTGTGTGTTCGCCAGTAAACGATTGGTTCAATAAATGGACATGCTACCTTTGGTGCTCTTCTGTCAAACAGCACAGTGCTTTTAACCTCTACCCTTTACTTTGTACACCACTCATATCAACTACAACTGTAATGTCTCATGGAAGAAATTCTCAGAATATACTGCAAGTTAGGGATAGGAGGGGGAGTACAGAAGACTGGTGGAGGACTTTATGGTGTGGTGCAGGAAGAATAGATGTCAGGTCAAAATCACTAAAACAAAGGACTAGACTTTCAGAGGGTAACGCCCTCATTACATCACATTTCCATAGATGGTAAGGATGCAGAAGTGGTCAGCACATACAAGTACCTGCGTGTACAGCTGGAATAAAGGTTGAACTGGTTAGCAAATACAGATAATACTTTTGCATGTGGTGGTATGTTGGAGGGTTGAGGAAAAGGGGACACTCAGAGGCTGGACCGTCTCATCAGGAGAGCTGGCTCTGTGGTTGGTACAAGCCTGGAGTCTTTTGAGACGGTGGTGGAAAAGAGGAGTTGAAGATAGTTCAGGAAATTACCACCCACCTCTTGAACACTTTTTTCTCCCAGTAGAGCCCTTACAAAAAAATCCCATGAAAATCACATGTGACTTTCACATGTGGTCACATGTGGTTCACACACATTTTACATATGAATGATGTGAATCACATGTGAAAACACATGAATATGTGTGATTTTGGAACGTTTTGTGGTAAAATCACATGTGAATCACACATTTCCACATGTGATTTTTTTGTAAGGGAGGAGTTCTCTCAGATTCCTGTCAGTGGGCTGGTTAACTAAGAGGTTCAGGAATGTATTTATGTCACTGGCCATTAGACTCCACAATGCTCTCCTGGAGGAAAGGTGGGAAATGGGAAAATTCACTTCTTGATTTTTTTTCTTCTATTGTCTTTGAGTTTTTATATCCTAATTGGTCACTTTATCATGTTTTTAATGCTTTTATGGATGTGTGTGAGCAAAAGACTACCACATAATTTCCTCTAGATTAATAAAGTAACACAAATTTACAGAATCAACTACCTGAGAGGACTAGACTTACTGTTAGAGTGGCTAAAGCACACACACACACACACACACACACACACACACACACACACACACACAAGCTGGAGAGAGATATAGTTAGCCCAACTGAAGAAGTGTGAGATTCGAGTTATTTTATGCACACTCTGATGGACAGAGCTGCAAAAATGAAAATAACCTGTCAAAAATCTGCACAATATGTACGTCAACTGTAGGAAGAGTTAAAAGAAACAAGGAATACTTTCTCATACATTCCCAATATGATTAAACAAGCCTATAAATTTTTAAAATGTGGAAGCTTTCGCTCATGTTTCCATCCAACTGTAATGCAAATTTTGTCAAAATGTTTAAAACTGGAAAGGTTCTGAACAGATAACCAACCTTTACATGAAAGCCCTACCAGTCTTATAGGGATTCTGCTGACTTGTTTTGTGTTCCTGTCTTTTCTTCTACTATTCCTTGAAATCCACAAAGAAGAAACCACAATGAAAATGACAGATTGGAAGTGAAAAGGAAAACTGTACCAGAAAGAAAACACACACGGATGACTAACTAAATACTTAAGAAAAAAAATTATGTTTTACCACACTCAATTTCCTTTACATATGCTAACAAATCAATGCATTCGTTCGCTAATGGTTGGCATTCTGCCGCTGCACTTTCCCTTACACAGCTCTACCAATGTCAGCCAGCCCTTCTCTGAATCCAGATTTTGACCCCCTCCTGCTGGGTTGTAGCAGGAGTGAAAAACGTGAAAAACTGCCTTGAAACAACAAAATGCAGGATTGCTTTAATAGATTCATTCATAGGTTCTTGTCCTTTATATGGCTTTGACTGTGAGCCGAGTGGATACGAGGAGGGACAGCCGGCGCAGTTAAAAAGATGTATAGAGAGAGTTATGCTGTGGCCCTTAAACAAAACTCATGCCAGAGCTGCCTGTTGAGACCCCAGTGATTTGTACCCAGACCCCCAGCCTGTCTCAGTTTATTTTCTTTTTCCTTTTGGAAACTGGAAGCAAAACACACTTCTTTCAAGAACATTTCCCTAACAGAAGCACTTCAGTGCCACCCAGTAATTCTTCAGACTGTCCAAATATCTCACTTGGAAATCCTTTGTGTTTCATTATATTTCTGCTCCATTATTTGATTCAACACAAAATGCAGCATTGTATTTGACTCTGCTATACTAACCTAGAGTTTCCAAGAGTAAAACATCATCTCACAGACACCACTCAGCTGCTGCCCTTAAAATGGGTCATTTTCAGTCGAAATATTTCCCAGTTGAAGAAAAAGACTAACATTTTGCATTCAGGTTTCATTAATTCTTCCTCAGCTTTGCATGTATTTGTATATGATTCTGAAGCCTCTGTTTTTATGAGACACTCTGAAACTGAAATGATATTAAACCCTAAACCTTGTGAATTGCTGCACGTAATATTTGTTGCACTCTTTCTTACTCACCACCACATACAAATAGTTTTGCATCCACAGACCACATCACCACTTTCTTTAGTCACTCAGCAACCTGCACACTAACACAACACACATAGCAGCTGTGGTGCCAGGAATGTAACAATAATTTTGTTGATGTTGCACCTTTGGGCTATATGGAGCAACCAATCTAGCCTCAAAATCTCTGATCAACATTTCATGCTGTGTCATGCTTATTCTCCTTTTCCCACTTCCAAGTGTCCCCAGGTTGCACCACCAAAACCGTTCTATAAATACTTCATGCATAGCAAAAAAATAAGTTAATAAATAAATAAACCTCTCACATCCTTTTGAGTATTATAGGAAACCCATTGTATGCTTGATTAGCCAGGAAGACCTTGGCTATTCCTGCAAAGGTCCTCCATATTCTGTCCACTTTTGAATTTTGGGATGCGGTTTTGGTACAATTTAGTTTTAATGAAATATTTCTACATGTCTATGAAATTACATGTTGTTACAATGTACTCCCTCCATCATATAAAAATATGGCACCATGAAAAAAAAATACCTATTTTCTACCTCATAATGTGATACGTCTCCCATTCAACTGAAGTGAGAGAAAAATAAAGCTACAATTACTTTATATAAATGCTTTTGTTGATGCGTCTTTGAGTCAAAGATATTTGTTCTCTTTGCCAAAGTTGATTAAGTCCATCAGATTCTGAGGTGATCTCTGCTCTACAGTTCTTCTCAGATTACAACACAGATTTTCCTTCCAAAAATGTAAAAAAAAAAAAAGACAAACCAAAAAAAGTCAATCTATAATTTTTCTTCTTAGCTGTCCACTACTGTAGTACCTTGTATGTATCGCCCTTCAATAAAGAACCTGCACTGTGAAAAGTGTGTAAATAAAAAAGGCTGATTTAATCCAAAATGAAGTGAATCTTTGACCTTTTATTGTAAAACTGTGTTAAAAGCCCTATGCTTCACCCCAAAGACTATGGTTGCATTTTTGTGGAAATTTTGGTGTTTTTTCTTCTCTATTCAAATTAACACTTAAAGTTCATTCGGATAATGTGATGAAGTACAGCCTAGCATACATTCACCTAAACATGATTTTTTTTTTTGTTTAGGTCATAGGCTTTCTCAAAAGTCCTGTTATTTGTTGCTCCATGTGTGTGCAAAATTGTTTTGATTATATCCATCCAGACAAAGAACAGATGCACAACGTTCCTCCACTCACCTCTCCTCTGTGGCCCACATAGATAAAGGCACACATGGGCTGGAATGCACCGGTACCACAGGCCAATAGGTGAGTGCGATTGTACGGCTGCAGGAGGCGAACAAAGTTGGCACACTCCGTCTGCAAAATAAACCCACACAGACTAATTAAAGCTCTCTTTTTGTTTTTTACATCTCTGACATGAGTATTTCATTAAAGCGTCTGAATGCAGAAAGCCCTTAAGTGCTCGCAACATATAAAAAAGGAGGCTAAATGTTTATGGTATGTCAACAGGAAACTTCTGCCCAAAAGCATGATGAAAGAATGCTTTGTTGTGCACACAAACACATCTGGGCGAATAAAGGGAGAACCAGACAATAAATCAAATCATAGTGACTGTCGTCAAAATGCAGATAAGCTGATTTCCATGGCCTAAATGATTTTTTTTTTTAATGAGGCTTATTGATTGCATATGTTTGCTGTGAAGGCCAAGAAGAATGTCATCTGATAAAATCTAAAAGTTTTCCAACTACTCATATTTTGGATTGAATTTTGGATGGCAGCCATGACTGGCAAAAAAAAAAAAAAAAAAAAAACTATGAAAATATCAAAAGAACTTCAGAAACAGAATGGATGCCTGTATGCAAGCGTAAATACGTCCATACTTTTCTCATAAAATATGACTGATAAAAACAATCAATCCAGCCTGCAGAATATTTTAGTTTCCTGTAATGGTTTTTTTGGAAAAGCAAAAATGCCACATTAAACACAGAAAATGACAGAACGTTGAATCACAAAAGATTCAAAAGTTAATATTTTACTGAAACAGCTAAAAAAGGTGATGGACAAAAGGCTCAGATAAAAAAATTAATTAAAATCAGTGACACAGAAGACTAGAACCAAAAGGCTTTATGTCTAAGAATATAAGTATGATATTTCTGCAAGCATTCAGATGAATGTGGAGGTATAGAGGAGCTATAAAAACAGCAGCTGACCAAAGATTGTTTTCTACCGAGAAGAAATTGAATTGCCAGTTGTCATTTCTTGAGGTTAAGCAGATTAAACTCATTTAAGCACAACAGCTCAAGTATGCGCTTCATGTGTGCGTTCCAAAATATTCAAGATCAAAACAGGTTTAAACAGTAAACACAATGAACTCGTCTTCTCCATACTAAAAGTAATTAAATTTGAGTAAAAACAGATTTTCATGTTTAAAAGTTCACATTGAAACACAACTGGTTACAATTACAGCTTATTCCATTTTTAATGTAATTATGTATAAATACTATAATTACATTGAACTTTTTTTACTTTTTCTTTGGATAAAAAGTGACCCGTTTTGACTGTGGCTTTCAGCTCATTTTAAATATTTAAAAAAAAACATGTGTAGAGAAAAAATGCAAAGGAGGCATTTGAGATTCTACCTTTGACTTGTTGATTTGGAAATCTTCAGGAACATTTCTCTAGTGCATGTGGAAATTGATGCTTGCACTTAGTAATGCAACCATGCATTTCAAAATGCACAATAAGCCATTAAGGTTGAGGGTTGTTTAATGTCATAAAAGCTTTAGCACTGATAGTCTGCCAACCAAAAAAGAAAACATTGGATTTCACTTTGTGTTTTGCAACAGGATGCATAATGTCCCGCTGAGCTGAGTGGACCCAACATGCGTAAATCTGCCTCATGTTCAGCAAGAAAGTTGTCTTAGAAATCTTAGGTGCCTTGGAGACCAAAACGTGGAATGAAATGTTGAAAAACTGAAATATGCCTCCAGCCTTCTACTCAGGGATTTGGAGTATTACAATTCTGTGTGGTCTTTCAGAGAAGAAGTGGCAGCAGAGGAAGGGTGGTTCAGCAAGAAATGAAGTGGTTTGATTTCTAACACACTCAGGTCTCAAATCTCCTGGCCAGAATTGAAAATTACAGCATAAATATCTGGTGAAGACAAAGGCCAGCAATGTTCCTTTTATTTAGCTCTGATTATTAGGAAAGATTTGGGTGACCACAAATATTCCAGCACAGAAATACATGCTACATTATTATTATTTTTTTTAATGTTGCCCACAAAAACCACATTGGCATGCATAATAGTTCTGACAAGAACAATTTTGTATCCAAAACATTGTTTTATTCCTTTTTTGCCATTTCAATCATTAATAGAAATAAATAGGAGTAATATCATGTTGTCAAGTAGGTTTCCCCAGGCCTTTGCAATTTACAGCATGAAAAAGGAAGAAAATGTGTTTCCATCAATCACTCAAAAGTTCAGTTACATGTGAACACAATAAAAGTTCATCCCCTGATGTCTTAAAACAGTAAAACAATTGCTGAACATTTTTTTTCTTAACTGTTATTCCATCTTACTCTGGTGGAAGTGTAGATCCGTATGAGTTCACAGCGCTGCGTGGAGATCCAGATATAAAACTGCAGTGAAGCAATACTGAGCTTAATTGTTTTGGATGCCAGAGAGCAGGCAAATAGTCAGTGTGTAGTGAAGTTATATGGCAACCTCACTGCTGACGAAACCCAACTGTCTGGCCACATTCAATCATTTCGTGGAAGTTTGACTAACTAATCCAGTGATCTTGCAAATAATGTTACAGTACTAAAGTTAACTGTGACAGACTGGCGACCTGTCCAGGGTGAACCCCGCCTCTCGCCCAGAACGTAGCTGGAGATTGGAACCAGCAACCCTCCTGATCCCATTAGGGACAAGGATGAACAGAAAATGGATGGATGGATGGATGGCTACTAAAGTTAAAGAAGAAAAAAAAACAAAGACTACTGTTGGCAACACAAGTCAACAATTATGTATTTTTCTGCACTCTGGATCTGAAGAAATATTGCACTGAATTGACCAGCTGTGCACAACTGATTATTTGAGATACAAATAAACAGTTTATAACCACAGCCATCGCCAAATCTTAATATTCATATTTCTGCAGTGTGGGAAGAAGCTGGGAGAGAGAACACATGAATGCATGTAGAAAACATGCAAAATCCATGCAGAACACAAAATCCCTGTTTTATTATGATAAATATTTCTTATCATAATAATTGCCCCCACCCCCAATAACATGAATATGAATATTATAATTGCCAACTTCTAACTCTGGTGAAGAGGCATTTACCCAAAAAACATTTTTCTACCACACATCACCCAAAGAGGGAACACAATGTAGCAGCTCTTCTGTGATGTTTTACCATAGAAACTATTGGATTACAGACAATAATAGTGTTATCATTAAAAAATTTAATTATATATAAACAATAACAGACTTTCTCTAATGTTTTTATTTTTTTTAATTAAATGTCATGGCTTATAAGCATTGCAATACTACATTTTGGGTAGGTACTAGATTGCATTACGTGTCTAATTTTCTCCGCTATGGAAAGGAGTATGTGCCCAACTCATTTTCAGTCAGCTTCCAAGAGTAACATGCAAATCAATGAAATGGAAAGAAATAGAACAGGGAGAACAAGGCAGAACAAGTTTAGCTGAAGTCACCAAATGCCTTCCCTCTGCCCGGTATTTATTTGTCTCAGCAGTGATTAATGATAGTGGCAGCTGTGAGGTTTCGACTTGGATGCCAACGCCCTGCTTTTTATGCCGCTGACTTGTTTTATGTACATAAATGCATGTACATGTTTTAAATATTTTAAATATATGTATAAACCTACTATTGGCACTCAAACCAACGTTTTGTATACTCTTAGTGCCGTGTAAGACTCCAAATATCTCTTTTACATCACAAAACACAAACATAAAACAGAACAAGGTGAAAACCTTTCACCTTTCAACCTTCCTTCTGTCTGTGTTAGACGTGCATGGCCAACAGACGGGTCATAACACATGTAGACCAGCGTGAATCTGTCAGTGTTTGGTGTCTGAAACCCTTTCACTCAGCTTAAAACCAAACAACTGACAAAAACAGCATTTTTGAAGGAATGCAGGAAGACATCAACATGCACAGCCTTTTGACTTCTCTGATAAAGTGTTGTACCTCCTCTGCACACAAACGCATCTTCTCCTACATGACTCTTGAGAACAGCATATGAGAAATGCACAATAAAACTGCTATAAGACACCCTAGACACCTGCCACTTCAAACAAAGCTTATAACTTATACGTGAAAGCACAGAGGACACACAAAGTCTAACTCGTTCCAGATGCGATGCCCGTCACACTTCTTGTTTGAGAGCAAGAAGTTGCAAAAATTTCATTATTTTTATAACTCATTCAGCGTGCATTCACTGTGCGACTAAAAAAATAGAATAAAATTAGAATTTTGTTTCCAAAACAATTCTAAAACCTACTCTGGATTTTATTTGCACCAACATTTTTTTGCAGCTCCACAAGTTAAAGGGGATCAGATTTTTTTTACATTTTAGCATATGTTTCATTACATACATTTGCTTTATTTAGTGTTTATGACATAAAAACTGCGCAGAGTTTTACTCTGCAGAGGAGCAACACATGACACTAGATATTGCAACACTTTGATGGCTTTCATAAAAGTCTGCCTAGCAGTTATCGAGTTCCATAGATAATTGTACCAGAGGTCACGAACTCTTGGGTCAGGCTCTAGATCTGAACCTAACATAGTTTTGAAACGTTTAGTTTGAGATTTGTGAAATATTCACTCTGTGTCAACCGAAAAACGTTTAACTTTTCTAAATACTATTGCTGAAATCTTGTCTTGTTCTTGCAAGCTTCATCTACCATTACTTCCTAGATGAAATAGTGCACATCATGCTGACATGAGAAGGTCTAAGTACAGAACAGTAAGTGAAAAATATGTGAAATGTGAAAATAAATAGCAATACTGTTAACAAAAAAGGTTCTTAAAAATCTTAGGAGAATTTGGGAACTTTTTTTTTCTGAAACATTCCAATTAAGTTTGCATGTTGGAAATCAAAATAAAGAAAGTGGAGGTGGTTTAAATCTTTTACACATAACTACAGTATGTTTGTAAGATATAGCATTGGGAGGTACTGGAGAAAAGACCTTACAATAACTGTTAAGCCCCATGTTTGTTTTCTCTATTAGAAAACTAGTTTCTTAAATATAATTGTTCCTTAGGGATAGTTCAGAGGCCAGAAAGCTGTAGTTTTAGATTTACTGAAAATAAAACACGTATTTATAATCTGGGTGGAGTTAAAACCTTGAATGCTTGAATGAAATATTGAAGACTCATTGTGTTTAAATGTTTTACTCAAGACAATTACACACCATTTTGTGTTGGGTTTTTTTTTTCACATTAAACCTAATAAAATCCATTGACCATGTGGTTGTGATATGTAAAGATGTTGAAAAGCTCCAGGCGTTTTAATTCTTTTACAAGCTGCAATTTTTAAAAGAGGTTGAAAAGAGAAGAAGTGCTCACCTGTTCCTTCCCTGTCTGAATGCAGTCTTCTCTGTTTCCAGGTAACGGGGGCCAGTAGATCTGTGAAGGAAGACAAAGCAAAGGGGCATTTAGGATGGATGTAAGAGAAAAATACAATTGGATAATTAATAGCTTCATAACAGTGAAACTATACAAACACCCATTTTATTTGACAATATAGCTAAATGTAATTGCTTCGGGGAGTCAATTACTAATTGATGGTAAAGTAATCAATTACCATCAATTGACTGCTTCACCGCAACTTTCTGGTAAACAAAACAAACATGTACTCAGCATTAGTACCATTAAATGGAAATTATTATCCAAAAAGATTAAACTTCAGATAAATCAAGAGCAATTTACTAAGTATATCACATACATAAGATTTTTAATGAGCAAAGGGGGAACTTCACGGTAGACAAGCCAAAGCTTTATAGTACGTACTGAGGTAATATCTGAAAATGGTACATAAAATTTACAGGCTTGAAACTGATGTAATTTCAGACGAAGCAATAAAGTTTTTTATGGGTCTTATTAAATTCTGTTCAGTTTTCGCACCCATCTTTAGTAATACAGGGTTCTTTTTAAACAAACATTAAACCTGTTCTATGATCTCATGTCCAGGATTTTTTTCTATTGACAAATGTTGTTGCTCCCTGGTATGTAAAGATTAGTGAATTTCCCTTTCTTTCTTCAAGAGTATGGATAAGGTTGAGAAAGTGTGCAACAAGAATCAAAACTATTCTCAAAATACACTAAATATGACATAAAAAAACATGAAGATGTAAAGTAGGATTTTCTATTCCTTTTTCATCTAGATTCCCACTGTAACGGTTCAAGAGGCGTGAATGAGAAAATCTGTTGGATTCCCGGTGACGTGTGTGAAATGAAAACTGTACCCAAGACACTGAGACTATTCTTTCCACTGCTGTCTGCAAATGTAGTGTTAATACTTGCTGTTTCTGAAAAAGAAACGTCCAGGCCTGCCTCTGCTGAGGTTCAGTGACGTGGGTAAAACTGTTGTTTTGTACCGACTTCTAAAGACAATAAGCATTTGTCTGGTCCAGTAGGAAACTGCCTTTGTTTTGGCTAGCTGAGATAAAAGCAACCAGAGGGGAAAGAAAACAATTGATCCAGACTTGCATTAGGTTGCCTCACTGACTCCAGAATATGCATGGAGAACATGTGCATGTGTTTAGGGCTCCTGCCGTAGCTATAGGGACAGAGTGAGAATGAATCAGAAGCAGTAAAGTGCCTTGTTGGCCTCAAAGCTGAACCACATTCACTTCTTGTACCAATTACACATGGGTTTCATGTCAGCAGTAAAACTTTAAGGCACACTGTATATCCTCTGACATAAACTTCAAAATCACCAAAATCCTCCCAGTGGACTTGGTGTAAATCAGAATAACTTAAAGCATCCACCCAAAATTGCATAAATCCTTTATATTTTATGTTTCATTTGTATTGATAATGTGAAAACTGAAAAGCAAGAGGAATCAATAGCCCAGTCCAGAAGATCTGGACTATTGAGAAACGATTGCTTTCTGGAGGTGTGGACTGTGTTCAGGTTTTACATTTTACCCATTCAGCCGTGACGTATGCAATGTGCCAGTTCAACGGTAAGAAGCTTACCACAAACTGTCCTCCACTGCAAAGAGAGAAGTGCTGAGCCGAACAAGGCGACTGTTAATGTTAATTCAATATTTGGAAAAGTGGCCGACACGGACTGAACGGCTTCCTTCACTTCCTTTGCTGCCATTGTTAAAACTACAGGCAAACTAAAACGTCACAGAAAATTGATGCTGTTGTTCACACTTCTCTTTATGTTCACTGATTGGTCCGGTCAAAAATCGTCCAGAGACAATCTGAGTTGAGGAGTGCGAGTCCAGATTGTGATGAAAGTGAGAACTTTTTCCAAGAGGAATTGCACAGGAAGACGTTGGCCAGGATAATATTTACCATATCCATTTAACAAACTGTTGTCCTTAGAAACATGTCTGTGGTAGTCAGTCTCAACTATCAAAAATTTAGCAATCTTTGTCTAAAAAAAAATATTTTATATAAAACTAAACCAAGAAAATATACATGGTTTTCCAAATGATTTCCAGAATTGGTTCAATAATTTTATGACAATGCTTACCGGCCTCAGCGGCAGTGATATTGATATTGATATTGCAAATATGTGAAACTGTAAAAACTATTTTATGGTGAAAAACTTAGAAAAAAGATTTAGACTGAGCTGAGGATAGGTTTATGTAATTTAATAGTTAGAAATTTAACCAAAACGTTTTATTTAAGCTGGACAAATCCATCCATCTTTAAGCAGAAAATTAAGAAATTATTACTTTTGGTCTCAAAATACGTCGTTAAAGATCAAGGCTCAATTAAACTGAATGAGGTTGACAAACCTGAATGCGTACAAGACACGTATCATTATTGAGACACAAATTTGACATTCTCATAAAGTTTAATCTTTAGACAGAATGAAAAATATTTGGCAAATGTCAACTTTCACTCAAATTCTGTATAGAAACTGGGAGATCTTGATTAGGCTGTAATATAATATGGCAAAGTTAACATAATTTTGGTCAAACAGCTCCATCTTCTTATTAAAGGATTGGATATTATCTCAAATTATCAGATAATTTTTTGTACAACTGACCCATCATTAGGGATGATATGTTTTATGTTGACTGAAATAAAGTTAAAAATGGAGGTGGAACCAAATGAGTCAGCTCTCTAAAGATCTTTATTTGGCATGATCCAGAATATTCCATACTAATGTGTGTGTACGTCATTGCATCACTACAAACTGTGACCTGGCACGTTTTACTGATACTGTTATACTGCTAAAATCCACCCGGCCCCAATTTTAGGTCCCAGGGGTCCAAGTCATTGTGTTGCAATATTCAATGCATTGTCTAAATCTCTGGGTTTGCACGGTTCAGGAGGCCAGCCAGCCCTCACCTGCACCGGCTCTCTCATCATGCTTTGCTTCTGGCTCCAAAACATGCCGTTTGATTTCAAATAGTACTTTAATTTTTAAAATGTATAAATAAAAGACAATCTTTTTAGACTACTGACAACTTTCCAGGGTCAGACACAAACAAGTCATGAAAACACACGGTCTTTTGACTTTAATCTGCTGCTGTAAATAAATTACGCAAAGATCAGTAGATCCAGAAACAATACTTTAACTTTCAGCCAAGATCAGAGCCGTGATAATCGCCAATGCTTTAATGAACTCCACTTGCAAATAAGATACAACAAAGTAGGCATAAATCTCATAAGAAATAGAAAACTAATCTTAAGTTTTGTCAAACGCTGGGACTAAATTGCACAAACTAAGCACAACATTTTCCTTTGGGTTTGTGCATTAAAACCAAACCCAAGACTACGACCATTAAAACTCACTCAAGAAATAAGAAATGCGGTCCTCCAAGGAGAAACTTTAACTTTCAACACGCCCTCTGCTTTTATCAACACAGCAGTTCCAGCTCTGTATTGCTTTCACACCGAAAGGATTCCTGTTGAGTTGAGCAACGCTAAGTGAGCCAGAACAGATGCCATCACGAGAATCACCAAGGTAGCACAGTTCACACTATTCAGCACACGTAACCAAACACTGGGCAAAATAAACGAGTTGTCTGAACGTGCAGAAACATATAAAACGTCTGTGACAGCCAGTCCCGATTCCAGGCCCATGCAGGAAAGGAAGACTGAGCATGTTATTTATGCTGCAATAACCAAAGGTATTATATTAAATACCACTGTGTATACATAACACTGATGAAATGGACTATACCAAATAAACATTTTCATTGATTTACATGATAGATTGTGGCTTTCATGCAAATTATAATATGGAAATTTATGAACTTTGAATTAGTGATGAATTTTCTTTTTTCACATTTTTGCCAATGTTAAAGCAACATCTTTCTGTATAACAATGAAAGTACCAAACATCAACTATCTCTTGAAATGACAGCCACATGACAAAAGTCAATAAATGGATAACAAACAACACTACAACTTTTGAAGCAATTACATGTGGTGGTTTTAAAATGTTACTAAGTTGTGGTTCTAACTTTTTGTTACAGGCAAGAAGTGGCACGTCTACGTTTCAGTGTATTTCACTTCTCTACTCACACATTCAGTTTGTGTCAGTCAAGAGGTTTTTCTTCTTGTCAAAAAGTGAACATTCACGCTCATGCATCTGTTGTTTCTGCTGCTTTCAGGAGCGCAGTGGGGATATCAGTTTTAAAACGTTACCTTTGTTCACCACAAACCATTTATGGAACATATGTAAAGGCTGCACTATTGTAAGGTACAGTATGAATAGATGTAACATATGCAGCATACTTTCCCTTCAACCAGTCTGGAAGCACATGCTGGTGAAATTAAATCTTGTTTTACACTGAACTCATCAATTTCCCTAAGGACTTAGTCTTCCAAAAAAAAACCAAAAAGACGTGCATGCTATTCGGTACAAGTTTCAGGACTCCACCAGTAGTACCCAAGAACATTTTGATTTACTCGTCCATGAAACACATTATATTAGATAAAGAACACCATAACATAACATGACATAGGATTTGAACCACTTACTGCAGTGTATGTATAACGTGTCATAATATACAGTACAGACCAAAAGTTTGGACACATTTTCTAATTTAATTCAATTAGAAAGTGTGTCCAAACTTTTGGTCTGTACATGTTTAATAAGTTTTATTATTTTAAAAAGTTTGAAAAACCTGAACTCTGATCTGAGAGTTTAGTCCACTAATCTTCACCTCTGGAGGGCTTTTTACAAGTAGGACATCTGTGGCTTGTTGCTTGATTGTCCTATTCTTGCATACATACAACATTTCTACATGAAATTTTTCAGAATTTGTCACGTTACAACCACAGGTTTTAAGGTATTTTTATGGGATTTTGTGTGACAGACAAATGAAGCTGAAAGAAAAGAATACATAGTTTTCCCAATGGGTTCAATAATTTTAGAAAGGTTAAAAAAAATTTTGAAAAGTGCTGCATGAATTTTGTATTCAGCCTCTCTGAGTCAACACTTCAGATCCACCAACACCTGCCACTACAGCAACACGTCTTTTCGGTTTGGTGTAAAAAGAGCATTCATAGAACATTATTCCTGCTTACTCTTTATCCAATGTCAAGTGTGGTTAAACTTGATGTTACCTTTCCACTTCATATTATGCAATACTTTGCACTGAACTATCAGATACAATTTCAGTAAAATACATTAAAATTTTTGGTGACGTTCAAGAAATTTGAAAACATTTGAAAACATTTTGTTGAAAATTTGTTTCACATTCATGCAAAAATATTACATTACTGTATGGCCTTGACTTTGGTATTGGCTTGGCAACAGTTTCTTAGTTTGGATACATGATTATGTAATATATAATGAATATTTAAACATCCATAATCTTTTTAGAAGAAGATCTGCTTCATAGTTTAGCCTTCCTTGTATCTTTGCTGTTAGTATATAACAATAATAGCTACTGAAATGATTTATGAGGAGCTTCCCCTTTACAGGTGTTCAGGTATCAGAAGAAAAACATAAAATGTGACAGAATTGGCTGGAAGGTAACTATTCACAGAGTAAAATAACATAATGCTAAGATATACACTGTTTATAGGGTAAACAGAGCAAAGGAAGGATTGATGGACAACAATAAATTTACCATGAATCTGGGATTCTGCCATCCTTTGCTGTTTATCTGTAAAGTGATCTTTTGTTGAATTGTGTTTAATATTTTCCACATTTCACCTATGATGCAACTGCACTAATATTAAATGATATGTCTGCCCAGGTTTGACCCCCCACTCCCTATTTGTGCATGATTTATAGCAGAATTCACTTAAACAGATGTTCTGTATAGAAGAACAGTTCTGGGGGAAAAAAAACAACAAACTAACCCCACAGTGTCTCATTATCCAGATATCATCATTCTACAGACTGAGACCAGTTGCAGAATGACTGCAACTTTTATAAATAAGTGACTCAATGTGTATTAAAAATGCAATGCTATGTCAATCTTTACAACCGAAAACTTGATATGAACATAAATATCCTCAACACAAACGGTCTAAAGCCTACTGAAAGCTCACCTCTTTGGATTCACTGCTGACAGGACTCAGCATGAGAGAGTACAGGACATCTTTACCTCCCAGAAAGAGCCGATCACGGTACTCATCAAGAAGGACAGCGCTGAGTGAGAGCTGGCCGTCATGGCCGCTAAAGATGGACGACCTGTTGGTGGACAGCAGGTCTGTAGAAAGAGCAGAGAGAAAAAAAATAGTTAGCTGGAGTGACACGGTTTGTTGTTTTGATGTCCCTGTTGAAGGACAGAGGGACACATTTCATCACATGAAGAGTTTTCCCAAGCATGTGTTCCTGCTCTCATCACAGTGTTTGGAACACAAACATGCTCTCAGCTTTTGCAAGGAAACGTGGATGCAATTATCCAACAGTTCAGCATATGAAGCATCTTAGTTTTGGGGTTAAGAAGTTAAGTATCAAGCACTGAAACAATTTTCAGATGGTCCCCTTATATCATCTCTTATGTTTTTTTTTAGATTTACCCATTTATTATTATACTACCTTTCTCCTTCAACTATCAAATGTAACATATTCCCCTTGGTCCTACCACAATCAAACACTTTTTTCAGAACCATCAAAATAGTCTAATTTAAATCTTACTAAGACAAAAAGTGTGCATTGAATAAAAATAGATACTTAGCAGGTCAGTGTTTCCATTAAATATGTAAATGCTGTTGCTTTACAAACCAAATCCCAACTTTCTGTATAGAGTTAGCATTTTCTTCCCAAGTATGAAAGTTTAGTCAGGGTACTGCAACTTCACTGTTCAGTTGTCATGTTCCAGAGTGTGAGAGTAGAGATAAACAATGCCAGCATGTAGTGTCAGTAAAACAACATGTTCCAATCATCCACAAGTCTTTTTGTTTTAAAGTTAAAATCCGTCATTCATGTACGATACAAATAATCATTAAAAATCTAGCATTTCATATTGCATCAACCATACAGTAAAGCCATTAAATACTTTTTAACACGTGTGCTTATCTCATCTCTTCGGCTTGCCTCTGCTCTTTAACATTTTGACTCCTTCTCTTTTTGTCCAAATGAAGACATGAGGAGAAAAAAGTTGCGCGTGAAAAGATGTCAAGTGACTGTCAAAGCCCCGCTGACGGAGATGCGGGTCTGAATCGACTTTCTGCCCATCTCTCATCATCCATCTGTACCACTCTCTCGCTCGACCCAATACACCCAGGCAAACATGCTCATGCAAACACAGGGATTGTGAGAATGGGGCTCGAGTCACTCAGCACTCAGCAAAGCATATTGACAGAGTGAAGCTCGAAGGCCCCGTCACACCTTGTCAGTCACTGCGGATCTGTTTTTAGTAGAGATCTCCACTTCTCACCCTCACACAGGTTCAGAGATATCAAACCTTTGCTGTATGCTCATATTATTTTATGTATTTATTTCCCATCAATTTGCTTGTTTTAGAACACTTGGTTTATTGTATTAGCAGTCTGCCTTGTACCTCTGTGCAAGCGGCTCATTTGGAAGAGTCTCTCCAGCCACCACCAATTATCACAAGGTAAATGCAGTGCCTTGTAAAAGTAAACATTGCACAAAAAGTAGAGAAAGTTGTGTTTGGTCAATGTTATCTTTGTTGTATTGTTTCTTAGCAACCAGTCTGTTACCACTGTTTGTTAATTTCCCTTGAAATGGGGCAACATTAGGGAAAAAATATCTGCGAGTTACATGGAAGAGTTGATTAGTTGATTACACATGTTGCTCCCATTAAAAAAAAAAAAAAATCCAAATCCTGCTTACCAATACAAAACAGCTTATTCTGTAATTTACTTGATTGGTGTTATTTATTGGCTTGGATGAAGACATGATAAGACATGAAAACTCTAAAGGTGTTTAAATATTTCAGCAAAACACTGCAACTGTTGGCAAAGAGAGACCTCGTTAACCTTCTGGTGCAAGTAATACTTGAGGTTTTAAGTGGATAAAAGTAAACATTCAGCAATTTGTTAAAACTTTTATTAGGGTGCGATGTGATAAATCAAATCAACCAAAACAAACAAACAAAAACAGAAATGCTAGTACATTCAAAAATTCCCTCATTAAACATAAGGAAGTGGTTACTATTATGTTACCAAGACCTTTTTGGCATTTCATACATTTCTAATATATATATATAGTTCAAACCAGCTCAATTAAAATTGGTCTTATCCTATGTAATTGGATGCCAATTACAAAGACATAAATTATAATAATTATTTCTTTATTAATAATTATATTAATCTAATAATATATTATATATATGTATAGAAAATGTATATCTGTATTTTTGTAACGTTTCTTTTTTGAGTGATTTGCATAGCAGTGCATAACTTTCAATGGACTATTTAACTTATTTATTGTCTTATTGGCTAGATTGGTAATTTGTGTCCATAGTGTATTTATCACGTACGATGAAGCAATAGATCTATATTCTTTTATGTTTAAATTATGATCGCCATTATTAATCTGCATAAAGTGGAGTGTATGTTCTTTTCACAGTAATATATATACTGTTTTTCTCCTACAAAGACATAAATTATAATAATTATTTCTGCAAAAAGACCCTAGTTAGCCATCAATGAGAGGAAGGCTTTATAGCCGCTGGCAACATAATAATGAGGAAAACGAGGCAACAGGGATTTTCACAGTAGGAACAAAGCGAGTTAGATTGGGAAGAACAGGATGATAACGTGGGTTTTGAGAGCAGCAGAAAGTCAGACAATAATGAGCAGAAAGATAAAGACGCAGAGGAAATCCGAAAACAAAGCACTGTCCAAAGGATTTATTGGACCTCACAACATGAATCATACAGAAAGACAGAAAAGGAAAGCAATATTGACCTTACTTTGCCTCTGATTATTTGTCTCTGCCCTTTCATATGTCATTGAGTTTATTTCACACATACCTTTAGGGTTTACATTTTTATAATTCATACAAAATGTAATTGTGCCAAAGGAAAACATTACCGTATGCCTTCACAATATCAGACGTTTATGAATTTTAGGTATGTCCAAGTGTCAATGAAACCTCAGTGTTCTTTTAAAGACCGATTCAACATCTTACATGTCTTTGAATCTCTTCTTTGTGATCACACAAGAGAGACCACAAATAAAGGACCATAAGTTATGTGGCACATGAATGGAGTTCAGTATTTTAAAGACTGAAGACATTATTACTGTTGGCATTTTAATGATCTGGATCCAAAACCTTCCTCTGTTCTTGGAAAAGACATGCGATTACCTCAGAACGTTGAACATTTTCCATCCATCTTTCTGGTGGTTGTTTTGGATTGCTACACAGCAGTCCGTTGTCATGTCATCTTAAATGCTTAAGCCAGATTCTGACATAATGCAAAATCCCAAGTCTTAATGCAGAAGATTTTAGAAACGTATTAAAACCCCCAAATCGTTTATGTGCTAAGCAGGCAGGTTTATTACTTCTATATAGATAAACTGCTGGTAACGTATCTTTTAAATTTAACTACATTCAAAGGATGTATTTTTGTTTAACAGTAACATTTTTGCCTAATGTAACACACTGTGAATGTTGTCTGCAAATATATATAAAAAATACATGTGAGCACTATATGTACTGGGTTTATAGAAGATTAGGCTTCATTGCTAAATGTTTCACGTGATCCATCTATTTACCTCAGTGCTTAATTAAATGCTGTGTCTCTATATAAGCATTGCCCTGCAGATATACAGTTGTTGTCAGTCAAAACAACACAAAGACTGTCAGGTATGTGTGGCATGTTTCAGAAGATTGTGAGAAACAGTTTTTTTCCTCCAACAACACAAACACTGTTGCACATTTTCCAGCTGATGAAACATCCAGAAGATTAGCCATGGAATGTTAATATCATCATCCCACTGTGTATCTCCTGTGCATTTCCAAGGCACAGGAGGATATGGTGCCTTATGTGAAAAACTCTCCAAAAATCACCTCCGTATGCATCTGACACCATAGCATGTGCAATTTGAGCTCAGCCTAAAACAGGCTGCCACACATTTTCTGGGTTTTCTGCAGGATTAATGTCCTGAGAAGCCATATGTACTGCACATATTTTCATAGTTTCCTATTATCTCATCTCACAAATATCTGACCACTTGGGAGCAATCGAAATGCATAGAACTTTTTTTCCTAGATGGTTGTTTGGTCTTTGACACTGTCACAGATAAAGTCATTTGATGGTTGAAGCTACAGTATGTAACTTTTATAAAAAATACAGTTTCAACATGTTTCTTTTACTGTCACTGTCATGATGGCGAAGGTTTTTGTTGAGTGGACTCCACTTCTGGTACCGTTTCCCTCAAAAATGTCTCGTACTACACAGTGTAGTATGAAACTCTATATGTGTCTCATACTAGTAGTATGAGACAAAGGTTTTGCTGCTCTTACTTCTCCCAGAGCTCCCACTGCTAACTAGAAACACTTAGTGCTGTCAATCGTGCCTGTGTGTGTTGCTTCCTTCCTCCCTGCTGCCTTCACTCCCTGATATGATACAGCTTTTCCCCTTCAGCAGAGCCTCTCATGAATGCTAAGCCTAGTTAGCATAGCCACCGACGACGGCGGATGAAGAGTTAAATTAAGAGTTAATTTAGGAGCACGTTCATGACATTTATTGACAGCGCCAAGTCCCTCCTCCTGTCTCTGATTGGTTGTTTTTGACCAGGAGTGTTACATTTCTTCAGACAGCAATAGTACTACTTGGAGGAGAAGGACAAGATTGATCTTTTCACAGATTACCTGTATCATATTATACTGTCACAATATGGTGATAGTTTTAGCACAGGCAAACCTTAAGGCAAAGAGAAACTTATGGTTTGCACCAAACCACTACTTGTACAAACATTTGGTTAGTATGTTATTTAGAACTTCCTTAAAACATCCAGTTACCTCCCCTTGCATGCCTTAAAGGATCAGACATTAAGTGGCTCCTTGACCAAACTCATGATGTGTGACTTTCATCTTTGTGGCATTTGTATTTATCCTAAACTCATTTGGAAGCATAAGCAAAATCCTCTTTAAAGCCGCCTTCTCTCCGGCTCTACCTGTAAACATCATAAATCACTGATATATACACGTTCCTTCCTAACCAAAGCAAAAAATGTAAGCACACAAAAGTACATTACACACAGACACTAAAACAGGATAAAAGGTGAGTTAACAGCTTCCATCTGTGGCTTGTTATCGCTCCAGCAGATCATCGCTTCACTGCTGAAGTCACACCATCGTCTAACATCTCACAAGCCACATTTCAGCTCCTGCTGACTTTTCTTCTGCGCCTCTCTTCCTTCAATAATTCCCCTTTTCTCGTCTCCATCACGCTCACATTCATCCTTAATTCTCCGTCTCGTTATTTCTTGTCTCTTGAAGTTGCTTTCAATGTCATATCTGTAGTTTCATCTCTCCTGCCTGTCTAGATGTCGTCCCAACCTTCTGCCCTTTGCAACCTGATCTCTTTTCCTACTTTGTGCCATTTTTTTCTTCAACCATCTTTTGCCTGAAGACCATATATAGCTGCAAAGTTCTGACAGAATCCAAGGTGAAACATCTGTCTTCAATGTGTATCGTTTCCCCGCAGGCAGCGGGCCAACGCTGCATCCACAAACAGCAGACGTGCCAAACCGAAGCGACAGGCGAAGCAGCATCTGGTTTCACTGTGTCCAACCTAAGCTTTTGCATCACCCCACTGTGAGATCTGCGGAGATGTTTATGCAGTAATTTATGCAGCGTTCTGCTTAGTCAGCCTGGCCTGGTGAGATGCCTGTCAGAACTGGCGGAGGGACATGTGGACGTCTTATTCACTTGTGCGGTTTGCGGTTTTTCTTTGATGTGGGAGCTTACAGGATTTCACCATTACGCAAAGAACAATGAAATGTAATCAAACTTCTGAATGAGGATTAGAAGAAATGAGTTGTGATGAAAATGACACCAGCAAACATTTGAGTTTTCCCTTCCAATGAGTTGGAAATGTTTTCTCTGGAAACTCTTAGCCGCAGCTGATTTTTTTCCATCCTTCCTGTGTTTGTATAATCTATTTTCTCTGTGTAGGTGTCCCAGCGCTGTTATAAATGATTTGACAGTCCAAAAACATGCAGCTTAGCATCTCTGCTGACACTAGAGTCGGTTGTTTTGTGTCCTGGATTCCTATATTTTGGATGACAAACAAATGCAGCCATTATTAGTAATATTGGAAACTGATTAACTGTCTTCCCATCAGATGTTTAGAAGTTTTCCAAAGCTTTCCCATATACAGAAAAGCTGCATAATTTTCAGAATGACTAATTTAAAAATGTTAACGATCAAACAATACTCCTAGCTTTTGAATTAGCTTTTTTATTATGACAATAAATAAACTGTTACAAACATTACCCTGACATCTGGTAAATGACTGTATTCTTTTTCTCTTTGTTTGTCATGCTTGGGGTTTTAGCTTCTTGTTTCGATCTTATGTGATTTATTCTGAGTTTGGAAACTTGGCTCCAGATTTCTCAATTTCCACATTGACTAGCTCCTCTTTTTCCCCACCTTCTGCATTCCCAATCAGTTCAGCGTCATCCACTTTATTTTATTTTATCTCATCTTCCAATGTATACTGCATGTAGTTTGGATTTTATTGTCATATTTTTGAATTTCCCTTTTTTTTTTTTGCGCCATCAAAGATACAGCATCTTTCCATGTTCCTGCACACGGGTCCAAAACTATTTATTTAAGCTATGACACTTTAATGAATTCTAAAAAACACTGCAAATAGGTATTTATGAGTCCATTTTATAGGTTGTGTCTAACTTGATTTAAACGCAATTAAAGTAATTGTATTTAAAAACGTCTCAATGTCCAAGGGGGAAATTCTATAATGCCAAAAAAAAAACAGTTTAAGAAATACTTACTTGTTCTAAAAGCAAAAAGGTAACACAAAACTCTTAATCGTGCGCTGAAATCTCCAAAGTACAAATTATTCAGAGGCACAGTGTAAGCTGTATTAAACCTCAGACAGGTTTACACCCTTGCATATCTACACCTGTGTGATTGTTATCAGTGTTATCGTTGGCTTAGAAAGAGAAAGAGAGGGGGACACATCTGAAGCCTATTAGACCCCCTGCATTTCAAAATGTATACCAGACCCATGTCTCGCATGAATAAATAGCTCCCTGGTTCAACCACATCTTTCCACTTCAGAGCTGACAAAACTGGCTGTTTCTCTAAATATTACTCCTCTACGTTTAATAGTCTTGAGCTCTGACATGCAAACACACTGACGAAGTTTCATTAGACTCATTACACTGTTGACTGACTTCCCAGGGTATCATTAGATCTCGGTTGTATATTATTGCAGAGTGTCAAATATTTCTGGAATCTGCTGTGTGGACTAAAAACACTGCACACCCTTCCAGTCCTTTTCATCCTTTTCTCCCAGGTTTTGTATTACCTTCCATCCGATACTTGCCCTGTTTGCATTATGTTAAGGTGTGTTTCGCAAAAGAAAAATGTAAAGCATGCAATATTTTTTTGCTAGTTCTAGTGTTCCTAAATATACATGTGCTGTGCATTCTAGATAAACAAAAAAAAACTTCTTGATTAAGCTCCTCCTGCATCGTTTTCTTGCCATGTTACCAACAAGGTTATTCTATCTTGAAAATGATTTCTATATAACTCTAAGCGAGACAAAATTAAGCATTAAGCAGTACCAGACCAACCCTGGACTTAGATCATTCTGCACTGATTACAGATTCTTTAATACACAATTTTGAGATTTGAAGACTTTATTTGTAAAAACTAAAAACTAGAGCTTGTTCACTTTGTTTAGCCCAAAATGTGCCATGTGACAGCTGTCAAATATACAGAATTATACCTTCAAACAAAAGAAGTCAATGGGCCTTCTGATGCAGTCATTTAAGGTCGGCTAGTCTTGTTCTTCATTCAACCCAGAAAGTAGCCATTAAAATAGATCCGTTAAGTTTACAACTGCTGACAAAATTTAGCATAAACAATTACATCAAATTTCAACCTACATCTCCATCTTTCATACATATTTTTACATGAGCAAATTTGTAACTTTTCAACCACATTTTTACCTTGTCTGGATGGAAATCTTTGCTGTATCGATTTGGTAAAGGCTGAATCGACAGATGATGCAGTATGTGCGTCTGTTCAAGAATAATGCTAAAATTGCAAAATATGGTGAATATGATGGTGGGCATATTTTACTCTGACATTTTACTCCCTGAAGCACATTGTCTTTAGTTTTGTTTTTGTTTTTTTAAATGATGTCAGATGCCATTGTTAAGACTCGTGCAGTTGGCATGAGTCTTAAAACTTCAGCAAACAATTAGTCATTAAGGTTTCAGGGAATTGCACTGGCAAGAAAACAGCAGCACATATAACTGATGACAGATTTAATTAGACCATGCCAAGTTGTTCCTGCTCCTTGCTGGAGATGTCGCATCTCATTATTCATCTTAACCAGACACACAAGATCATTTAACAACAACAAGTGAGAATCATAACCACAAAAGAAAAGAAGAGTTGAGGTTCTTGTCTGTTCTGACTTTTAATGTTGTAATCACCTGCTATTTTTTAGACGGAGAATCTCTCCGTCTATCTTTTTCTATATTTTTCTATCAGAAATCCTATATTTCTTTCCCCTTCTCTCTCTCACACAAAATTAGTGCTGATAAATATCCCTCTGTCCTCTAAAGATGCTTGCTGTTATTTGATCTTCTCTCTCTCTCGGGCGAATTGACACACAGCGTAGGCTGTTGCCTCATCCTCCTCTATTGAGTCAACTCCACCATCCCACACAGATTTACCATTCTCTCTTCCCTGATTTCATCATCATCATAACCAATCTTCCTTTTTCTCTCTCCTCTCTGGATTTGGTTCTACCCATCCCTCTCCTTAACCCAATCTAATCCATTTTCCTGCTCTTTATAGCTCCTGCCTCTGCCTTCATTCAACCACTCTGTTCCCATCTCTCTTTCAAAGCGATTTAAATTCCAGTCTTTGTAACCTCATCCCCACTTTCACTTTCTTTGAACACCAGTCATTTTTTCCCCATGTCCTTGTTCTCAATCTCCCTATGAAATGTACATCCTAACCTCTACATCATTCTTCATAAGCCACTCTTAAAAGCGACCAATCCTCCATTGTTTCCTGATTTTCTTCTTGGACTTCAGTCTTCTAATTAACAACTTTACTCACAGCCTTCACTGCCGTCGGGCTTGATCTGAAGCTTTTATTCTGTCAGTGAAGGCTGCTTTCATGTGCTCAGCTAAATCACCACCGGCCTCACACACACACATCCACCCACACACACACACACACACACGCACTTTAACTGAAAACAACTCAAAGCAGATGCATGTGATATTCCACTTTCTCACTTCTTAGGTTTGGCTAATTCTTAACTATAAAAGTTGAAACACTTTTAATTGCAACCAAATCTGAAATCTGGTGTCATCTTTTATTTCAATTTATTATAATCATAAATAATTTTTATGTCCTGGCCAGCAACATATTTCTCATTATTGACATCTATTTTGCTTGCTCATTTGCATCTCTGTGTTTTCTGTGATGGACTTGCAACCTTTCCAAGCGACATTTGACTGTGGTTTTATTTCTGGCCATTACTTAAGACACTGAAGAGGATTTTGTTGTTGTTGTTTAGAGGGGGTGATGGTTCAATTGTTGCAGTGAAGGCAAAATGTGTTCTTTAGAGATTAGCTAAAATTAAATAAAGGTGTGAAAAAGGAACAGTCTGTGTGTAATTAAACTACATCATGAGTTTCACTTACAGAAATAAATTAACATAATGAATGTTGCATGAATGTTGTATTCTGAAAGACTTGCTCTTTCACATTAAACATCAGAAAAATGCATCTATTCTTCAAAACCTCAACAGAAAGGAGTGTCTAGAATATTAAAGTTTTGATTAATGGTTCAGTTCCTCACTTTGTGCTTTATATATTTGAAAAAGTAGTACACCATAGTAATCATGGTACAGTACAGTCCCTTTTCAGATGCCTCTGCAGAACCAATTGATTGCTACATAAAAGAATGTTTTTGTTTCCGTGTTTGTAACGTTCTCCATCATCCATGTTTCCCACCATCATTATTCTGTTTTCCATCACTTCACATTGGCTCTGAGCCAAAATGCTAAATGGCTACATAGGACTACGAAACGATATGACACAGAAAGTCCCACTTTGCTTTGGTTTATCTGTCTGACCTTTAGCGTATGTCATGGATAAATTAATGCTGCAACAATTATGGGTAAGAAAAAAATCCCTTATTTTGACCAATATTAAAATAGTTGTATGACGTAATTCTGTTTGGAAACAAAGCGCACTTGTTGCACTTTAAAAAAAATGAGTGTCCAGATTGTAGCCATTAAATTTAATAGTCAGATTTTATTGTCCATTACATCTTAACCTGAAATTAAAACAGATTTGGGTAATTTCACATTTCTACTCTACAATGGCACAAGTCTTTGATATGGCTTCTGTCAGCTTGCTGACATTTTGTGGGGAAGCTAAGGATGATCCAGCCAACAGATTTATTTCAGTCTGGGGACCATGTGGGCTCTCTGTGACTCACTAAAGAATTACACTTTGGTTTGAAAGACTTCCAGGTTTCTTGTTTGCACATGCACATGGACATGTCCGATTCAAAAGAGAACATTGTTTTATTTTATAAACCGATTTGGGTAAATTGCCTAATTTTCCTCCATTCTGAGATTTGACTTTTATGTCTTTACTTAAACTGTGGGCTGATTTGTTATGTCAGTGATTATTTAAAAATAGTGAAAAAGTTCTGGTGGTTCTAGAAGGGCTGGGCTATGTTGTGTTTTTTTTTTTTTACTTTGGCTAAGAAAAGTTGTTTCCCATTTGACATCACAAATTTTCCTGGCAATTAGTTTGGATTGTTCTTCAATTATATTGATCTTAATTATATTCCAAGAATATGACGACAGTAAATAACATAATTAATTTTTTGACAGATATTTGAAAGCAGACACTGAAAAATTTAAAGTAAAAAGAATAAATAAAATTAAACAGCTAATGTCACTTTTTTTGAGGATGGAAGACACATTTGGCAAACCAAATCAGCAGATCCTATCCTTTTAATTTTTGCACAACAACATATAACTACCACAGTAACACTAGAGTATAAGCTTTTTTTAGTGCCTTAAAGACATGATGCAATGAGAAAGTATAAGGCTCACAAAATGCCTTAACCATTTATCAAAGTAGCTTGATCATCTTGGCTGCCAGATGCCACAGATTCTTTTGGAAATATAGAAAAATGTGTCCATATGGATACCACAGCTCTCATATGGCATGCTGCTTCACATGTGCACCCCTGCTATAGAATTAATGTAACTGTGTCTCAAACGTCACAAATGTTGCACAGCAATAAGGTCATGCTGCCTTGTTAAAGTGAAACTTAAGAAATCCCTTATTGTTTGAATAGCTCACTAATTATCTAGCACTTGGATCACTCAAAGAGCATCAAAAAAAAATAATAATTCTACATAGTTGATTGAGTAATATGAAAAATTAAAGCAAAACGGTGATGCTATGGAAAAGCGATATGTTCAGTCAAGATGCAGCAGAACCCTGTGAGGTCCAACCCATTGGTCTCAGCGCTCTGCTAAATAGGAGTGCATAAAAATCAACACAGGCTTCAAAGACATCAGACTTGATTTCCCACAAAGTCACATTCATTTCCTCACATTAGCAGAAATTTTTCAATGGCAGAATTCATGCCAACAGTGTAACAACCATTTTAACGCCCAGTTTTAGAAAACTGTATTCCAAATCCCAACTTTTGGCAGACTAAGTAAAAAAGGAACATGGAAAAGGACAAAATGTGATGTGTTATACTTAGAGTAGAGAATTTCTGTAATCTAGCAATTTAGAATGGGTATTTTATTTATTTATCTTTCACCAAGACAACGTTTTGTTTTTGTTTTTTAAAATGGTTCCACTACACTGTCTCTGCTGGAGCTGGTACTGGATTCTCTGATGCAATTAAGCTACACAATCTCTAAAGACAAGTTAAAGTGGCAGCTCAATGTTGCTTACATTTAGTGACTTAGTAACTTTGGAGCAAAGTTTTTTTTGTTGTTTTTTTTTAATCACCTAGATGTGTTTCAGGTATCTATGCCAACTTTGGTTGACTTTTCTAGAGAAATTAACTTATATTCTTATCTATTTAATGCAGTTAAATTTTTGTCATAGCAATCCACCATTTTCCTTCTTTTTTCAGCTATGTATACATTTCATATCTGTATTTCAACGCTCTGAAACTGATCTGAAACAAATCCACAATAAGGCTCAACATGAAGAGTCTTAACAGCATGATGATCCACAAACGAGCAAAAACTGAAGAACTTTTTAAAAACTCATAAAACCTCCAACATTATCAGGGAACTTTTGAGAGCAGCTGAGAGTGAAGCTGGTGTGTTTCTTTAACTTTACGGGTGGGGTAGAGTTTCGGGAGATTAGATAAATACTTTTTTAAAGTTTTGAAGCCTCCTTGCTCAAGGTCTACTACTGCGATATGTGTGGTTCGTGTTAAATTCACCACCATGCTGAGGACATTTAGGTTGTTGTTGGCTACATGTGCAGCTGAACTATGCGCACCCTTTTTTCTTTTTAAATACTAACTGAATCACAGTGGACAGCCATACATATTTCCCAATGAAAAGAGACGGAAGGAATAGTGGGACTGAATGTACACATAGACACGCAGACATGCAAGTTTCACATAGTGTTTTGCATTTACTTGGGGTCCCTAGTAATCTGCATGACAGATGGTCAATGCCACATTGTTGGGACATGAACTCTCAACCTTTGCCTGTCAAAGGGACCAGTGTTCCTCCGCATTCAGGTTGGCTCTTCTTTCCTCTGTTACTGTCATTCCTACACTACTTTTTCAATCTCCTGTATTTTCCCCCCTTTTTATAAAACCTTATCTGCAGCTCGCTATTCTTTCATTCAGTCTTCTTTGTTTTGACGTAAATCCACACAATAGTGTAAACTGCTTCATTTTTGCCACCTCTCTCAACTATTTGTTTTAGATGTTGTTATACAGTGTTGTTTGAAATGTAAAACAAAAAATGTTCTTCCAGACTCAGAACTAGCCTAAACTAATATCAGCTTTTATCTGCCTTTACTCCTCACTGGACATAAAAATAAACCATAACGCAGCAACATTCTGATGAACTGACACAATCTGACAAAGTTAATGAAGGTATTTATGCTGTATCCAGCCTGTTTTTTGTTTTGGTTTGTTTTGTTTTGTTTTTAAAGAATGAAAACAGAGAATAATGAAATACCTGGAACTTGATGAGCAGGAACTTTCCATAGTTAAGGACAGAGATTTTACAAGTTCAGGAGGTCAACATACACAAAGAAAGTTATTCAAAACCAGCCAAACTTAAATCAGCCAGTGCATCTCTGCATTTAGAAAATTAAACAATTACACAGTCTAAACGGTTGTTAAAATCCAAGGCTGATTAAGTTTCATGGTCATAGTTCATTATAAGTGCTGCAACAAATGAATGCTGCATTGTCTGTGTTTTGGCAATGCAGTGTTCACATAAAGTTTGTTTAAGATTAATTTTCTGAAGATTTCTCCCAACATTAAATAAACCAACACATGCCATCTATACTTAATCTTTTGGCTATGGAAGAATAACAACTTGGAACAACTGACCAGGATTTTAAGGTGAGTTAAGGTTTTCTTTGCCAAGTTATGGGCTTCATTTAATTTTCTTTCTAGACAAAAAGAAGTTGGCAGCACTGATGTTTATTTTTTTGTCAGCATTGTAATTAAGTCCCAAAATAATACAGAAAAAGGAAAGGTAATCTGTTTCTGAGGATTCTGTAGTTCTTTTTATGCAGATCTCCTTGTTATAATTTATTATTATGAGTTCCCACCTTTTCTTCTCAGCTTCAGATAAATACTTAAGCTGATTTCACTCCAGCTCCCTTTCCATCTGTCATCTCTGATCTGACTGTGTTTGTCCTCAGCTCTCTCTCACATTCGGTGTCGATGTTGTTGTCTTCAGTCGCCAGGCCGCCATCTGAGAGCCGTAACAGGAGAAATACTGCTGACACGCCACACAACTGACACTCAGATGTCTACATCAGATGCGTAAACCCTGAGTGACTGCAACAGTGTCACGGAAACTTTAAACAAACACATTCAGCAGCTCAGCAGACACAGATGTCAGTCTGTGACATCTTAAATAAAAAGGCTCAGGAACACAATTAATGAGGCTCATCAGCAACAGCAGCACACAAACCAGAGCTTGACTGATTCAGAAGCATTAAGCCAGCAAACCCAAATTCCCTGACAAGTTATATTCTGCTTTCTATATACTTTTAACATTCTTTTCTTCACCAAATAAATAATCTCATCTCACCACACCAACAAGTACATGTTGCATATTACTGTCACCAGCAGATCCACAGGTTAGATGAGTGAGACATCTCATTGAAACCTGCATGGTTCTGTAATAGGAAACTAATAACAATGATGTGTTTACAGCTTTTAAATAAATGGCCAGCACTAATTACTTGAGCGCTTTGAGCTCAGCTGTGCACCGACTTTTAATTTAGCGCAGGTATCTAGAGTCACACGTTGTATTTACCACGTATATAAATAACTCTTACTTTTGTGTAACTTACAAAAATGAGCACATATTTTGTATCTTCTTGGACATCCCTGTCAATCTGTTCAGTCAAACAGTGAGTTTGTTGTAACGTACAGTGTGTGTTTGCAACACCAAATGAGCAATTTGGGCTCATTTATACAAAAAAATACAGGGAAAGATGTGTAAAATAAACTTAATTCAAAGCTGTAGGTATGTCCTAGTCTCTGGCAGTTTCCTGATGTATGAAAATCAACACAGATTTATTTTACTTTCAAGGCATGTTTTCTTGGCTTTCTGATTTTGAGAAGTTTTTCACAACAGACTCGTTGTAGCATTACTCTAAATTGTCATTTTAGATTTAGCATACAGTATAATGTTTCTAGTTTTATTTAATTTGACACAAATCTTTAGGGTGTGAATATCTGCAGTGCTGTGGATTTTGTGAAGCATATTTAATTCTTAACATTGGACTTTTTCTTTACTATAGTGGGGTTTATATAAATTTTTAACAGGAGATAATGCAAATATATATACCTATACATATTTTACTGTGCATATTTTCAATGCCTGCCACTAAATGTCAAAGTTTCTGCGTTTGTGCATTCAAGAAAATGTGTTGCCAAATATATCAAGCCAACCTTTAAACAAGCTCTCATTTTGCCTTTACTATTGTTCTGATGATTAACCTGATCATTATTTATTGGGGTAACTTTCTGTTTGCCTGATACTGGCCTGATGTTTGGTCTGCCACCTGCTGTTAAAAGCAGGAATTGCATCATCATTACAGTTTGATGTGAGGACATACAGTAACTCTGTAATGTCTAAATGATATTCAGACCTGGCAATTCTTTCGTTCTGCTTCTGCAGAACATAAACTGGTGTAGTTCTATGCATGACGATGCCAAAGAGAGGTTAAGAAAAGACAATGGATCAAAATTAGAATAAGCAATATATTCTACAAACAATAAGTTCATTTGAAAACTCAAAGAACAATAAATTTATTTTTCAAAATAGGACACCTTGCTTTAAATCAATGAATAAAACTATACCACACATCAGCTTTCTTTACAATTTGGATTTCTTTTTATGTATTTAGATTTTTACTAATTATATTGTCTAATTTAGGTTTTTATGCACTTGACCATATGTTTTATATTGTCACCCCTATGTTTTACCCCTAATGTTTTATTTTAAGCCAGGTAAAGTTCAAGTGGACCTACAGTCTTTCCTCCCAAAATTTCTTACAGCTGAGACATCAAAAAAGGAAAACAAACGACTGAACCAAGCCAGTTGGCCCCTGGGTTTGGCTGTCGACTCTTCCAGCTTTTTCTCACTATTCTTTTTTATTCTTATTCTTTCATATCAAGTCTGAGTCAGTATGAGGTTCGGAAGCACAAGTCAGCTGAACTTGAGAATTGCAGACAGACAGACACTGCACTGAGTGATTGCAGAGAATGAGTTGTTACATTATTCACGGCGCAAAAGAGATGGATGAAGACGGATGGCGAACGGACAAAGAAAAGAGCTGAAAAATGACAGGACAAGAGACGCCCTGCATTCCAGCAGGTCTGGAGTCTCCATCTGACTCCTGGTGACGGTTTTCCCAGCCCTGCTGCAGGACAACTCACGCCCAGCGGTAACGGCGATCGAGCAAGGCCAACTGAGAAAGCACACTCATTAATTCAAAGGGTGCAAAAACAAACAGACCCCTTCCTTTTGAAAACCAGCGCAGTTGGATTAAAACAGGACACTGATGTGAGCCTTTGAGTTTTCAAGTACGCCCCCATGCCTCCCCCTGCCTTCAGTGAGACAAAGTGAATATTGTATTGGACAGAATGTGTGTTTAAGGCCGTGTGTGAGCTAAAAAGCAGACACAGACACTGTTTGAATGAACAAAAAAGGGAAAAAAATAGAAGAAGTGAAACTGAAAGATGCATTATTCCAGTGAGATAATCTAATATGAACTCATGAAATGCATAGAGAGGCCTGGTTAGGTGCTTGACATATAAAAACTATTTATAGTGAAATTGTACATAATAAGCTTTAAATTGAGTTAAAGGATATTTACCATCTTTATGGGATGACCTCCAAACTAACTTTTTTTTTTTCAGAAAAGTCCCGCTTTACTAAAAGTGAAGGTGTCAAAAATTTAAATCACTACAAAGGAGACACAAAGCACATGCACTCATACAGTTAAGTGGAAAAAACACTCGTCTTCCTGCTTCAACTTCAACCCACTAATTGATTGAAATGAGATAATGATGCCTTTTCCTTCCACTAAATTACTTCCACATCCTCCTGGCAGCGCAAACACCCCGAGTGTTTCTGAGAATTAAAACTGAGAGCGAGGCAACTAGCTGAATACACAGCCAAACATATGCAAAACGATGAAGGTTTGAAGACAGGAAAAAGGCATTCATTAAACAGACGAGGAATACTGGAAGATAGGAGGAGATTTACGCATAAAGGCTACAAAAGAAGAGAGCTAACGCTAGGGGGAATAATGCATGGGAGGGCAAACTGAGAGGTCAAAGTAAAGGTCAATGAGACAGGAAGCAAAGAGCTGTGTGGTCACTAATGAGAATCTTCAATGCAAGAGCTCTTCCCACACTCCTTGAGGGGCACAAGTGGAGAGATCCTTTCATATGTAAGGAAGTTAGAAATAACAAATAAAGTTGTTTAATTCATTAAAAGGCCATTTTAGTGTGAAGAGGATTTGTGTTTGTGAACGCAGTGCCTCAGAGTGCTGGCACAGAGGTTTGAACTTATTGTGCCTTAACTGGACCTGGTTGCTAAAATCTCACTAGAGCTTCTATTAATAAAAATGTTGTATATATTTCAGTGCTGAGTAGGAAATCTTTAGTTGGAATTTTTAAATAAATAAATAAATCCCATTTCATTTAAAAAAAATTGAACTATTTTTCATATGTCTAATTTTGGTGAGTCGTAGCTTGTCCAGGTGGGGTAACCACTGGCAGCTGGATGTTAAGTGACCCAAGATAAACAGCTGGTGGCGCCAGTCAGTAACCACACCACAAAAAGCAGGCGTGATGAGATTAGATCATTTAACAAGCGAGCAGCAGTGAAAGCCCAAGCAGTGGAAATTACTTTGATTTGGTGATGAAAATGTTATGTTTATGAATTGCATAAACAGAAATGATTGGTATCTATTTACAGTGTTTGTTACAATCTGAATAGGTAAAAATGTCAAGAGTTATTAGTGCAGTTATGTATTATACAGTGTTAAAAATGGTTTACTTTACACTGTTGCATAATTTAACTTCAGTCTACAGAATTTCAAACCAGTTCTTCAATACATTGAAAATTTACAAAACTACAAACATGTTGAATGAACCATAACAAACAAGCACTGATAGACTTAATACCAAAGGCAAAGAAATCCTGAACAAAAGCTCATACTAATGCATTCTCCAAGTTAACCTTTGAGGATATCAACTTATTTTTTCAAACTCAATTGTATTTCCACATCAAAGATTTCCTCTGATATAAGTTTAAATAAATACTGAGTCTAGGATTTTGCAAAGGCCTAAGGAGATAGAATTTACCAAGACACTATTGTAACTTTTAAATGAGCAATTGTTGTTTTATTCACAAAAATGCAAGTTACCTTCCTACACTTAATTCTTCTATTCATTCCTTGCCAACCCACTGAGCTGTGTTTATTTGCAGTGCGGGAAGACCAATAAGCTCAGATGGTGGCTTTTCTCCTGAAAATTGAACAGGAGGAAATCCTGCGAGATATCTTGGGCCAATGATAATTGCAGAACTGCTTCGGGTGAAACTGGATGAAACAATGAGCCAGACTTGGCAACAACAGTCAGCAGTACTTACGCACTCTTAAACCCACTCATTATCTATGAATGACTCATGGACAACAACTGTGTCAGATTAGAGGGAAGGAAACGATGTAAACTGTCCAAAAACAGACTGCATAGGCATCTATACCCAAGATATTAAGAATAAGGCTTATATTATATGGGTCAAACAATGACTTGAAACTGCCTAGAAAAAGTTAAGAACTGTCAAGACATGTGACTAAGTAATTTTCTGCATTAAAGCAAGATGGCATTTTATAGGCTTTCAAAAAAGGTATTGAGGTATTAAAATGTGTTTACTTTTTATAAAGATAACAAATATGCAGTAGATATTGGTACCATATGGTCAATATGCCTGCATTTCAAGACGTCACTGACCCCACTTTAATCCCCAAGAACATCAGATGTGCCAGGTGACATTAAACATAAGCTTCACCTGTCCCATTATATGTTTGCATTGTTGCAGTGACTATGGAAAATCACCACATTATGGTCAACGGAAACTCTAAAAAATATGCTTCTAGATATTATAATTTGTTTATAAGTAAGTTTCAATGAAAGTGAATACAAACAAAGTTTAGTTTGACAGATAAAAACATCGAGGTGGATCTTTTGTCATCAGTTTATAGCAGTCTGCAAGTGTAGAGGGTAGGGCACCAAAACTGGCTGCAGCCAAAGCCCCCCATCCTCCTAAATACGTCCCTGATATGGTATTAATTATACCACCTCGTCATAATACATTTTAAAAAGTTACTCATTCAGCAACATTTCTAAGCTTGTTAAAAAAAAATTAAAAAATCTTCTTTTTAGTTTATACTTGTTAGTTGATAAAGTACACTTTTAAAATTGCTTCACCTTGGACAAATTTATGCGCGTGTTTACTCGCTATTGGGCAAACATATCTTTTTCTCATAAATTCCGACTAAAATCTAGCCAGACCAGTTTTATTTGTGAGATTGTAACAGTCAGTTTTGTCCGTGAATGAGCTGTGTGCAATAACCATTACGGTCAGTGCTTCTCCCCTCAGTGCTTGAAGCAGTTTTAATGTCAGTAAAGTTACTTACTTCCGAATTCCGACGCGGTTGCCGTTCCTAATAAACTCTTTTAATAAGATGGTCGCACCCCGGTGGCTCTCACCGCAGAGAGGTGAAGCTCCGCCAAAAGAACCTCCTCTGACTGCGCCGCAGAGCATGTGCTCCTCCTAAAGCACGTAAACCTCCGAAACAGTAGCCAAATGAGCGACCCGGATTAAACGCTTCCAGCTTGAACCACCACAAGGAGAGGAGAAAAAAAAACAAAAACCCGAAAACACCAGCAGGACATTTACAGAAAACTACAATACAGAAATATTCCTTATCTGATGGACAGTTCTACCAATTAGTGTCACCTGCTGGAAAGCGCGCAAGCAAGCCACGATGACGAGAAAAAGCTTTACCTTTATAGGAGAGTCTCAGGCGCGGCACGTTCATTTTGGTCGCGCAGATGCTGGTGACAAGCAGCGCAACCACAACTTTGTCGAAGACGAAAGGTGTAAATCCCATAATTACTAACAGATGCGCCTCTCCTTCTCACTGAGATTTTCTTAGACTAAACGTCAAAAGTCCGAAGGGAATTTTAGCTTGACCCTTCTCATCAAGGTGTTTGATCTTGAGTGTGTGTTAATTCCCGGAGCGTCAAACTAAAGACGCACGCTGTCCTCTGTGTGGAGTGACTGCCGCTCGCCAGAGCTGCAGAGCAGATTCACTGAGTCTGCTCTGAAAGCTTCCGCAGCTCAGTTCCCACAGCAGGCAGAGAGAGAGCGAGAGAGAGAGACAGAAAGAGAGAGAGGGGAGAAAAATGGGAAGAGAAAGAGAGAGAGGAAGAAAAAGAGGGAGAGAGAGAGGGCGTGTGTTGATTCTGGCTCATCCTTTTACGCAGAGCGCAGTTCTGCCCTGGGGTATTAGTTCATTGTTACATCAAATAGGCGAAAAGTGACTTACTTTGAAACGTTTAAAAATGATTTAGAACAACACATTTCACGGATTTTTTAAAAGGTTTTATTGGCTCTAGTGGTTTTTATATATGGGTTGTGCTTAACCCACATATAGATGTTTATATGTGGGTTAACCCTAGTCTACACCCTCCGCAGTTCACTGATTTAATAGTTTCCCTTCTCATTGATGTCAACTGCAAATTTTGGTTTCAATTTGAGATTTTTTATTAGTTTCAAAGAAGACATTTGTCTGCTCATAGTAAATTAATTAGCCATCAGATCGGTATCTGATAAATGAATGTAGAGCTTTTGTTGTAGCATCATAACCCCAATTACCTTAAAAATCTGCTGTCATTTCCTGACAAAGAGCTTTGGAGATAATATTAGTTTCATTTTCCTTCTATCACCTTGCCATGTCTGGTAATCGGGTAACCTTTGGTCATTGTCCAGCCTTGTTTGTTTCTTTTCCAATTGCTTTACACTATTATATAAAAATCTAGACTACTCAAATGCACTGAAATTATTGGTTGGATATTTTTATTACATGTTCCAGTTGGAGATATGGCATAGCAATAAGAGATGGAACGTCTTTACTAGAGTTGCCAATGAACATAAAAGGGGGCTTTTTTGTTGAATATAATAAAATAGAAATACACATTTACAGTAGTTGGATATTCATGTAAAACTTCTACACTTTTACTTTACTTTTCAGTGTTGAGACAAAATTAAATGCCATTGAGTTTATGGCAAAAAAAGTCACAACTTGCTGTGTGTTGCATGATGGTCAAGGAACCAAACACAGGCAGTGTTGAGTGTTGAAAACAAACTTTAAACATGGATGCCTTATGCTCAACTGGGACATGAAGGGTCCAGATAAAATGAACTAAAGTGATATGAAGCGAACAAGGTTCATATTATGAGAACGAGGGAATTCCTACCTTCTAGCTTAGCTAAGGCAATAACAATCCCATAAATTCATGAGTTGTGCTTGAACAAAAAAGACATCCATCTCGACATTTCTCTCTCCCCCAAAACCTCGGAACAAGTGACCTTCTTTAACCCCTTCCTAGCCATTGTCACTATCTCAGGGGTTTAATTAAGTTGTGCCGTACCTTTTAAACACTCCCCCCCTCTCATACATGCATCCCATTCACATGCAAGTCTATAAGTGCACACAGGGGTCACGGCAGAATGAGACTGAGCCATTCAAGGTATCAATGCTGCTGTGGTCCTGCTCCTTCTGGGAGCACTTTTTTGCAGCAAGAAAAAAACTCCCATTTATGGTTTATATGGGCAGAAAGGCCAAGGGTGGGAAATGAGACGGGTGTGGCGATTTGCTGGGAACCCTTGAGGCTTCAAGTAACAAAGTGTTCTGAGATAACTTGCATGCTGTTGGTTGTTGATGTGAGCTGTTATCATTTTTGTGAACTTGCCATGAAATAGCAGACTTCTGGAGCCACAGAATAGTAAGTTGTAGTTTCGAAGCAGCATCCAACAGGACAACAAGATATTGGATGTCTTCCTAAAGGAGACCTTCCAAAACCTCTTGATGTAAATATTTATGTATCACTGAAGAAAATAGCTTCCTCCAGTCAAAAGAGACCACAAGTCTTCTTGACAATGGGTAGCAGTGCATTGCCCGCTGAAGAGATCCTTTTCTCCTTGAAGATAAGATTGTATTTCATCTAAACACTGTGCTTGTTGATGGATAAAAGATGTTGTTTCGTGCCAATTTCATCTTTTTTTGCATCTTTTGTGGAAAGACATGTTTGAAGGATTTTTTATACATTTGAAAATCTTTGGCTTTAGGTTGCCAGAAACTCTTAAACATGATCTGTTCTGTCTTCTCTGGTTTTGACCCATGAACCAATATAACTGATACAGGACAAAATAAGATACAACTGAGAGGAAAGCCCCTGCCTTGGAATAATAAACCCATATGCAAGATCGAAGAGGTATCCAGTGATGGAAGTTAATCCTTTTCACCTCTTATATTGCAAAAATTAAAAGTTTATAAGATGTAGTTCTCCTTTGACATCATGTTTCTTTATGAAGAAACACATTTCACTGTAATAGCAGCTTCAAGTCTTTTCAGGCATGTGTCTACCAGCTTTGAATATCCAGTGAATGCCCTTTCCTCTCTACAAAATTCCTCCGATTGGATAAAGATTTTCTATAAACACCTACATTTTACTGCCTTCTCAGCTGGTTTCCTATCTGGACATTGAGAAAAACATCTTCAGCACTAATGTAGATTTTGTTTCAAGGCCATAATTTAGCAGATTTGCAGTAGCGTCGTGTCTCTTTAGATTTTTTTTCATGATGGATTTTATAATGCAATGTGAAAAGTTCAGAGGGTGCTAAAAACAAGCTTTATTGAAAATTGCTGAAAACCCGGTATCTTTTTTCCCCTACTTGAGAATTGTGCACCACTTTGTGTCGGGTCTTCAATTAAACACTAGTAAAAATAAACTGAAGTCTTGTTGTTACATGAAAACATTTCAAAATGGTGAAAGTGTATGAGTATCTTTGCCAGGCACCATCTATTAAAAGCATTTACTGAGGTACTTTTTGACTGATGCCCTCTTTGAAGTAAAGGGCTCTCATTCCTCTGAAGCTTCTGACCGCACACAACTTGTCTGTAGGACAAACAGACGTGGGAACCCAGCAGAAGAGGCCACAAATGGGGCAAGTGTTCAAGAGTTGAATAATTGATTGTAAAAGCAGCAGCCTTTCTGCCATCTCTGTGAAGTGTTCCTTGCATCAAACAAAGGAACTGCTGACTTTAAACAACCTACGTCGATGGTTGCCTCTTCAACCACAATCAAGCTAGCTGGAGGAACATGAGGAGTCGGGATGATTAAGCAAAGTGAATTTACTGTGCTCTGATTTGCTCTTTACTTTCCTAACCCCGTTTCTGACTTCCTCTGTGTCATTTCTAATCACTGACAGCACTCATGTGGTTTTCTAACCTGCGTGGTGTTTTCTCTTAAAAATCCCACAAAGGATCGTCTTGTGTCTCAGGCTCTGCTTCCAAGGCCTTGAACGACGTAATTCATTCTGAAAGGTGCGCCAGACTTTTTAGGAAATACACTGAGTGCCTGAAGGACTTTCTTTGCACCTCTCTAAATTCCCCCAGAATTAAATTATGCTCTCTAAGCTGTCAGTAGTCATGAAACGTGAAACTCTTTACAGCATTTTGACGCAGTGTCATTTTGAAAAATCCAGCTGAAACATCTGGAGTGGTGATTGGAAATGGCAGCGTAGAAGTTCATGAATTCACAATGTGGGAGGTAGGGCAGAAATAATGAATGGAGAACAAATTTGAGCCACAATACACCAAGACAGCTGGTTTGTTTGTGCAAGTGCTTCAGGATTCATAAATGTTTAAACATTCTTAGGACAGACAGGGAAAAAAAAAAGCCACGTACAGTAATTGAGTTTTCCTGCAGACAAAGTAGTACGAAGTGATTCAGGGCAGGCATTGTGAGAAGATGAGAAAGGCGGCGTATACCCTAGACAGGTTGCCAGGGCAGCACAGCACAGAGACACAAGGGTCAAATAACAATGGACACACACGCACGCACGCCCACGCCCACACACAACACACAACACACTAATACCTAACGTCAATCAGAGAGACCAGTTAACCAAACAGTCTGGTTTTTTTTAACTGTAGGGTGGAGTAAGTCAGATTTCAATGTTTTCTGTAAATGGCCCCAGATAAATAAACACAAAATAAAAAAGATATATTATGAATGTGTTATTTTTGCCCACTGCAGAAGAAATGAAGCAGATAATGGAAATATTGACTTTCATGTGATGCTAAATGAAAAGGAGCAAAAAATATTTTCATCTTAAAAGGTTTTGTTTAATTTTAATTATGTAAATTAAGAAATAATTTTAAAAACCTGTGCCTAAAACACAAGATACAAATGTTTTTAAAAAAAAACACAAACCCTAATCCAATTAATCAAATAAATAGACATAAATAGTTATAAAGCAGAAATTGTAAAAATTCTTGTTACTGGTCAGATTACTTGTGTTTTAATTGTCATCCCTCTTTAAGAGTCTGTTGCAGCCTCATATGTTATATATTATCTAGCAACAAGGTTTACTGACTGGTGCTTTGACTTCTACAGCTTATTCAGTGTATGGAAAGTTAGTTACATATCAACTAAGATTCACTGTGGTTAAAATGGATTAATCTAAAAATGTAAAATTAAGTTTAAAAAAAAATTAAAACAGATCGTCTTGCTGGTGTCTTGAAAATATTTACCCTGTTTGCTGAGATTCTTCTCAGAAAGAGAGAAGTAAAGTAACCGCTTGCCTCCTTCTGCAGCGCCATGAGAACGTGCCAGCCCATAAATAAAGGGTATTATTTGACGGTATCAAGGAAACTTTGACAAAGAACAAAAACACACATAAATGGATGAATCACTACCGCAAGCCAGGGCAGCTGGCTCACTGTAATGCCAGCCTGGGAACCTGTCCCAGGCTGGCATTTGGCAAGAGATGGGATACACCCAGAAAGGTTACAATCCGATATGCTGAGGCCCATTAAACCCCCACACGCACAACCATAAATGAACCACACACAAATGTTCCAGCCAGTTAGCATGATTATACCAGTAACATTCTCTCTCTGCTGCAACAAATTTCAGCCATATCCGAAAACTGCTGGACACAAATTGCTGAAGGAAAATCTAATTCTCCAGCGTTAACACAACATTTTATTGAATTAATGGTTTTAGTTAGTCATTTTGGCACTGAAATATTAAAATACATTCTTTACCAAAGACACAAGGGTGCATAGTGTTTTTTTTTAAAATCTATTAATCAATTGCTGGGTTTTTTATTATTATTATTATTATTATAATTTTAATGCACAAGGAAAAAAGTAAAGAAAATAAATGGCACAAGACCAATTTTGCTGTCATGGCTCGAGTCTGCAGTGGCTGTGTGCTTTTATTTTTCTTCTCTGCTGTCTCGTTTCCTCCCTCCCCCTCTTTGCAGCTGATATGTACCAGAGGTGAGGATGTTCCTGCTGGGCTGCTCTGCCACCTGTAAACCATCCTCTAATCAAGCCACTGTAGGAAGACCAGCAGGGTTTCCATTCAGTGCCAGATTGTTCCTGTTAGTTGGGGCAGTCCAACTGGGATAGCTGCTCTGCTCTTAGTGAGAATCTAAAAGTTACTGACCTTTTTTTTCTTTTTTTTTTTTTTCTTATGCCCATGGATGCGGTGTGTAAAGGGATGTCCTCAAAATTTTGAGAACAAAATTTTGGAGCCATTCATGTTTTGTAAAATAGTACTTTTAAACTGAATGATGTGCTTTTTTTCCCGTCAGTGTTCAGGTCTCACCTCATAAACTGTATTTCCATTACAAATTTGCGTCTTTAACCTTCCTTAGTAACATCTGACAGTTACTTTCTCATTTAGATTTAGTTCTGGTCTTTCACTGGGCCTTTCTAAAACATCAGACTTAATCACACTTTGAGTAGAAACACCCACTGACATCCAGGCAAAGCATTTTGCAAGTAGACAAAGGAATCCTCAATTTTAGTCTCCCCTGACTAGAGCAACTTCTTCATACGCCTGCTGTGTCCTAAATGTGGCTTTTCTATGGCTTTTCTTTCAGCAATTGCTTTCTTCTTACCAGTCTTCCATGAAGGCCAGATTTCTGGAAACCACAACAGAGCTGTCTTCATGAAAGATCCTCGCAGCTGTGGGACCAGCCATTGAACTGCATCATAGTGTGTAGCCACAGTAGATTGTGTATATATAATGCCACATGTTTGATATTTCATTATATTCAGATATAAAAAAAAAAAAAGACTTGAAATTCTAGCTCTTACATTTTGCAATGTTTTCCTCACAGGTTCTACTTAGCAGGAATTGTAGACTGTAAACTTTACTTTTATCCATAACCAAAACGAACAAAAAAAGCATCAGTCAACAAGAAACTGTTGTAATCCACAATTCAGAATCACTGCAAGTAACTCTGTACACACCCTCCATGTGACGGCACATTATGGAGAAAGCATCATGGTATAGAGATGCTTCTCTTTCTTAGGGTCAAAAAACGGTTCACTTGTTAGAACGTTTAAATCACAGTCGAGACCTAAATACAATTAATGGATCGTGGCAGAACTTTGAACACTGATTGTCACTGACGTTTTTTCTTCCAAGTGAACAACTGCAAAGAACAATTTCCAAAAATTTCAGTCACCAGTCAAAGGCTGGCAGACTGTATTTCAGCCACAATCACAACTTGCAACAAAATTTAGTTTCACAAATAATCTTCTCATGTCATCTAAATAGACTGAGATTTCACACTTTTCAGTTTCTGCATTTTTGCTAAAATAAGCAATCATTTATTCATTATTTTTATATGTGCTCTCTGTTGGTCAGTGATGTAGATAGCAAATAAAGCACACTGGTGTTTACAGCGGTACTCAAGTACTCTACAAGGTGCTATATGACGTACAAGGAGGGAAACAAATTCAGATGAATGAAAGCAACCGCAAAGTTAATAGAATATGGGATCACAAAACGATAATGGTAAGCATAATAGCGGAAGTGAGTAAATAACATGAACAAAGAACAAAGAAAGTGAAATGACAGATTATGGTAATGTGGGAGCCAAAAGTGGAGAGAAACAGCAGAAGAAAGGAAACAAGTGAAAGAAAAATGTGGTTGGAAGATTAAAGAAGACTAAGGCAACAGGAGCGAGTTGCTGGAACCAAAAAAGAAGAGAGAGAGGGAGAGAGGGAGAGTGTTGCAACCAGTCACTCAAAGGCCTTTTAACATGTATGGTGCAAAGACGACCAGCATTTGTGGACTCGCTGCTTTTCCACACACACACAAACACACAAAGAAAAACTCACACAACATGCACCCTGTCAGGACCTTTAGGTGCCCCAAGTCTCAATTTAGACTGATTAGAGGTTGACCTTAGCAGTGAACTCCCACGTTTACACACAGTGAGGACTCCTTGCTGTCCTGATTAAGCTGTGACCCTGCCACTGACCACTGGATGCTAAACACTCCCAGACCAGGATGAAACACAGCTGACATACTTAAAAGACCACATGGGGGCTTCCATTCTGGGGAAAGAAAATGGAAACCCTTAGCTGTGGATCTGCATGAGGGAGTCATTTAAAACTCCTTGTTATCCTCAAAATGGACGTGAGCTCACTTAAGGTTTAGAAAAAATGAAATGATGAATGTTTTTGTGTTTTGAGGTGAGGAGTTTGATGTACTTGTTGAGTCAATAAATATTCAAATGCTTTTCGTATGTCAGTAAAAGTAAGCATGTTTTAAAACAAGTAGTTTTGACATTTATAGTGTTAAAACTGCATGTTAGAACACAAAGTAACACGGATCGGTGAAGTGGAAGGAGAATCTTACATCATGTGAAACAACCTGCGTGGCAGAAAACTAGAAATACAAATCACCCTGAACACATCATCCCAGATTTGAAACATGCCAAACATAAGGTATTCCACAAGATTACTGTCACAATTACATTAAAATATGGCCCAGTGAAAGATTATGAATTGAACTATTACTATTATGAAGTTTACATGCTTCATACTATGAACTATGCAAACTGGTAATACTTTTGTAAAAAGTATTCATGTTAGTCACAGATTTTTTTTATTATGCAGATTAGTAGTCAACATGTGGTAGGTTCTGTTATATACAGTATGTTGCAGTATCCCCACAATCATCTTACTTTTCATTGGCACAGCAGTTCAAATTCAGAATACGACAGCTTGTTTGTTTCAAAATTCTTATATATTTTTTTTGTTTCATGCTTTAATTATACTAAAGTAAATAAAAAGGTGAGCAGGGGAAGGTCATGCAACACATGCATTTTTTCGTCCTGTTGTCAACATATATTTCCTTCTGAGCTGAAACTTTAAATCCAGCCTCAATAAAGGATCTGAAGTCACTGACCCCGCTGCAGATAAGAAGAGATAACGGTGGCGAAATCTCAAATCAGAAACCTCTCCTGTCGTAACTTTCGTTTCCTTCGTCTAAATCATCCACTTTTTATCCCAGCCTTTTCCATCATGGTGCACATTTCTTTGGCTTCCAGCTGAATTCCTGCAAGGAGACGGACTACCAGTGGCTTCCTTATCACAAGAAATGTCGACATAAATTGCCCTTAATAGTGTGTTAGGACAACGTTTACTGTTGCTTATGGAAGTAAATATGTGCCATCAGAATTTGAATAAAAAATACCTCTGAAATTTGAATGTTGTATATTAGTGCTTACTTTTTCAGTATTAAAATAAATTCAGAATATATTTTTAACCTAAAAAAAAATTCAATGTCATTATTTTTGCAGTAAAAAAAAATTCGGTGTAAATTTTTTTACATGGTTGCAATTTTCAGTTATTAAAAAAATTCACATTCCTATTTCAAAGTGATCAAATTTTCAATATACATATTTTTCACAGTTTAAATTTTCAGTGTTAAAAAATTCAGCATATAAAAAATTCAACTTTTCAAAATTCGTTGTGCTCAAATTCGCCGTCTCAAATTCACCGTCTAAAAATTCGCTGTCTCAAATTCAGCGTCTAAAAATTCGCTGTAAAAATGGCCAAGGTTACTTCAGGTCACAGACATTAGCAATGGATGTCCGATTCCAACATCCACATAATCACGTGACACAACCGTCATATTGAAGAAATACCAGCATCACCCAGGCTGGCGACCATGGAGGCGAACGCAAACCCAACGGTGAGTTTAATGCTTTCATATTTCTATAGTATATTTTATTTTGTGCATGAAGTTTGATACATTATCTTAAAGCCTGATTTAAAACACGGGTTGGGCCGTTGTTAATCTTACACCGTGTAGTGCCGGCATATTACATCTCGCTACCTCCTAGCACCCCCAGCCCCTCTCCGCTGTCCCACGTCCAATTTCCCAGTTTTATTTCAAAAAGAAATACCACTTGGGTCAAGTCTAGAATCTTTAAAGAGAACTGATGGGTGGCGACATTCTGGGTTGTTTGTATGTTGTCTTAGGTGAGACTGAGACAGGCAGTCTTAGTAAAGTCGTAATTTTTCAGGAGATGCTACCGCTAATATGGCTGCCTTGTGTGCTTCAAAGAGGGGCTGTGAACACTTTCCGACATTAATTATAACCACAACCCCATTCTGATCAGCTACCGTATTGTTCAGGTGACTTCATTACAACATCATCCAAAATACTGCTTCTCTTATCTGACAATTGTTGATATACAATATTAATTTACATTCTTTTTACTTTGCCTAAAACCTCGTTCTGTTACCTAGCAACACTATAAACAACCGCCTTTGTTTTTTCAGTTGATTTTAACTAATTTTCAAGAAAATATATGCTTGTAAGTACATCTGTTAACTTATTTTAGATTAAATATCATAATTTAATTTAGATTACTGTGACTTCTCAATGCTGACCTACTGATGTCAAAATACTTTTTATTTTACTGGCAATTTTTTAATGTTTTTTCTTTTTCAAGGAACTTTTGCTGAATCATATTTTTGATAGACTCCGTGATCGTTTGGAGCAGGAAGAAGCAGTTTTATATCTGGGAAGAGTGTGCACAATCAAAGGTTTGTACAAATGACAAGTTTCAATATGTGATGCTTTTGAATGTCTATAGTAACATTAGCTTTGTGTGGTCTTCAATATGATGAGATTTGAAGGGCAGTTTTTAATCGTTTATTACTCCATAATTGAAGGACTGAGCGACTGTGGAGAGATCTGTGGACGGCTGTAACATGCATCTATTATGACGTGCTACACTACCTTAAAGAAGAGGGATACCTGGACATTTCAAATGAAGCACTCCTCTTCTGTTGCCATTATGTCTTCCTGCCATGTCTGCAGGATGATCTGGATACTTTCTGCAGTGGCTGGGACAATCACCCACTTCAACTGAAGCAACATGACTCCTAACCTGCTCTGGGTTCTTGGTCGTACACATCATCCAATTCCTGAACCCCACGGTGCCTTGACAGAGGTTATAAAGATTATAACGGAGGCTCAGATGTATTTGCTGAACATTTTATGTTCAGATTTTTATGTAATAACAATAGCTGAATAACGGCAAACGGCTGTTTGTAACCAAGCAACCAAAATCACCAGAAGGCAATCATGTTTTAACAAGATAACTATCACATTTTAATAAGATACATATGACGTTATAACGTGATAGCGCTCAATTTTTTTTCCTGTGACAGCAATACGCTTCCGTGCCAGTTTAAAAATTCACCATTTATGAAATGTAAAGCAAAATGCTGATCATGTTACCACAGAGGTGAATTTCAGGTCTTTTATGGTAGACATGTTAGAGAACAAAAATGTTCTAAATTTGTAATTTGTTTTTTTCTTTACTCAAAAGGAACCCATTAGGTACATTTGTACATTGTTGTATTGCTTTACATTACTTGAATTATAAGAATCAGAAAAAGTTTTGTCTTATGTTGTTTATTTTCTAATACCTAAAGCATATATGAACTCATCTAAGTACATTCAATAAAATTTTGCATAAAAAAACAATTTCAGTTTCATATTTAAAACTGCCTGTACAAACAGTACTGACTCAGAGAAATGAAATATCTACTCTGAACATTGTGTTATTCTAGTTCCTCTAGTTTTGAATTTGACAAAACTAGAGAAATTAAATAACAAGCAATGTTGTCGCTCTAATGAGTAATACATATGATCACATTTAAACATATGTATCGAACTTGTGATCTGACAAAATCAGAAAATTGAATTGATTCTACATTTCAACAAAACTGTTTTGTTTTAACAAACTGATTCACAAACAAAGAACTGCTACAGCTTAAATGTAGATTGTTTTTTATTTATTTATTTTTTTTAACAGGTCAATCACTCAAAGCAAGCCAAAGCCAGACTGCGTAGAGGAAATGCATGCTACAAAATCCTCACTGAAAGAGTTGTAATTCCAGTAGTGACAAGGAATTCTTAGTGTTTTGTAGCATGTGGTGTAGTTTCCACGAACAATCTCCACAGACAGACTTGCTGGCAGATTTTCCCATCCAGTCCAGAATTTCATCATGTCTCCTCTTCCTCCACTCCGTGGTCTTTCAGTTAGTAAATTAAGTAAGTGGCTTGCAGATTCAACAATAGCATCCTGACTACCCTGTAGTCACAAAATATATAAAAGACAAAGTAGCAGTTGAAAAAGGATTAGTTAAAAAGAAATTTACACTTCATGAGAATGATCACTTTTACTCAGGAAAGCTCTGTGCTGTAGGGTTCCCACCTTTCAGAAATTAAAATAAGGATCTAGCAGATGGAAAGTGTCATTCTATTTCACTAGAGAAACTAAAACTGCAGTACCATAAGTTTTAAAGAATAAAGAGACAGTATAATTTCTTCAGTTTCCCTCTTAATTTTTTTACATTGCTAGCATTCATCCTCACTGACACTGTTCAGCCTGGCATGTGTGTCTTCCTCGCCTGTATCTTTGCTAGGACATGGTAGAGTATCGGTTGAGGACGTTTTAAAAAGACGCAGGTTGAGAGCGGCTCACCACGACTGCTAACCATCTTTTGCACCTAGTGTTTCTAGGCAACCGTGACATCATCAATGGTCCAAAGCGTTCTGGGGTCCTTACTAGCTCCCGCCACATTAGCTGAGCTTAACATGTCTTGTGTTTTATTTTTGTAATTATTGTTACACTAAATGTTTATATGCATGTGATAGGCGTTACTGTCGGACATACAGAAATACAGAACAAATCTCGTCTCGTTGCAGGCGATTCCGTATTTTACGAAAGGGATGGCAATCCTACTGTGCTCTTCTCTCATTAAAATTATAGAAACTATATAAAACACAAATAAATCTACAATTTGTAAGATTAACAACGGCCCAACCCGTGTTTTAAATCAGGCTTTAAGATAATGTATCAAACTTCATGCACAAAATAAAATATACTATAGAAATATGAAAGCATTAAACTCACCGTTGGGTTTTGCGTTACGCCTCCATGGTCGCCAGCCTGGGTGATGCTGGTATTTCTTCAATATGACGGTTGTGTCACGTGATTAGGTGGATGTTGGAATCGGACATCCATTGCTAATGTCTGTGACCTGAAGTAACCTTGGCCATTTTTACAGCGAATTTTTAGACGCTGAATTTGAGACAGCGAATTTTTAGACGGTGAATTTGAGACGGCGAATTTGAGCACAACGAATTTTGAAAAGTTGAATTTTTTATATGCTGAATTTTTTAACACTGAAAATTTAAACTGTGAAAAATATGTATATTGAAAATTTGATCACTTTGAAATAGGAATGTGAATTTTTTTAATAACTGAAAATTGCAACCATGTAAAAAATTTACACGAATTTTTTTACTGCAAAAATAATGACATTGAAATTTTTTTTAGGTTAAAAATATATTCTGAATTTATTTTAATACTGAAAAAGTAAGCACTAATATACAACATTCAAATTTCAGAGGTATTTTTTATTCAAATTCTGATGGCACATATTTACTTCCATAGTTGCTAGCATTCCTCGGTTTGCAGCGATGTAAATCTATCCTCCAACAGAGATATACAAACAGGGTATCACTGTAATTCACAGAAAAGTTTACTTTCAGCTTATCTTCATATTTGAATATTAAAGATAATTATTTTCAGCTCTTGGATTTTCACATTTTAATCACCCTTAGTGTCATTTTTAAAGGTGGTAAATCACGTAATTGCTCTCTCATTTTTAATAAGGCTCCAGTTGTTTGTCAAAGCCTATTTGATCAATGCAAAATACATACAAACCAATTTTAAAAAATCCCTTCCAATCATTGCTGTGAGTTGAGAACTCTTCCAGTTTGTGTAAGAGCCTCACAGTATCCTCCCAGTGGTTCCCCTCCAATCTTATCACTCATCACTGTTTACCGTCTACTCGAGCAGAAAAGAGTTAAACAATTATCAGCAAATTAAAGAAAAACACGCCGGTCGTGTGCGTCCACTCTGTCGAGACAAAGTGATGACTGTTGTGAGGTTCCCACAGCACGCCAAGGTCAGGACCCTAAAGTGGCTGATCAGTGTGATTGTGTCATGAACACACAGACCCACACACAAACACACACCGGCCACGGTCTGTGACCTGCGTGACCTCGGGATCACAGTGGCAGATGTTTTTCTGCTGATTTCTTCCATCCTTAACGGCATCCATCATCAGTGTCAGGGTGGAGGAGTAGGAGGAGGAATGCACGTGTTGGGGTGTGCGATTGTGCACATGCTGCGTCACTGGTGCTGAGTGATATGTGGTTTGTCAATATTTGGCTCTATTAAAATTTAGGAGGTGACCTGGGTGGTCGGAGTGAGGCCGCACTTGTCCACAACAGCTGGAGGATTAGACTCAAGAGGGAGGATAATGCAGGGATGAGTTGTTTAATTTGAGAGTTGTTGTGTAACCTGGAGAGTTTGAAAGAGGGTTTTTCCAAAGAAGAGCTTATAAAAGATTAGAACTAGCAGCGTTGATCTATATTGCTTTGATTCACACAAGTCTGAAATGAAATACCATCTTTACTAATCACTCAGTAAAGACGGTATCTGACCCCGAGTGGTTCAGCTTGCCAAAACAGAAATTAAGTTGGAACACTTTTCCTGGACTTGTAGAGACAAGTTTTTCAATATATTATCAGTCATGTTTACTTTAACAGTCAAGTGATGCACTTGACCCGTTCTTCTTTCAGGCAGCAAGTGTGTATTTCAGCAAGTTTAGCAAAGCAGACTTCTCAACAGGTTCAAACCTTCTGAGGAAATTTGCTCCTTCAGGCGTCTCCTTCAAAAGTCCCGTAGCAAAGAGAACGAATTCAAAAGGCCAGCGTCATTTATAGGGTTTCCGACGCCAACGTCGTTTTCATGACTTTCATTGACAAAGGCTCAATGACGAATGCACGCGCTGCTGCGTGAGAGAAATTGTACTACAGTAGTTGCAAATGGCACTAGCTAAATAGTAAAAGATTCATGCAGGGCACCTTGTGTTGAAGTGCATAGTTCAGTGACAAATCACTCTTACAAGGCAAAACATATATTAATATATATAATTATAACATAAGTTAATATTTTAATATTAATGTTGAATTGTTATCTTGATATAAGTCATTGTAAGGTGTTATAAGTGTAGCTTCCGTTCTTTGCTGCCACAGAAATGTTGCCACATCTATGATCGAGTAATGCCCAGCATATGGAGTTAAAAAAACAGCCACCTTCCTCCTGCTGTGGCCTCACCACAGGATCCAAAGGACTCTGTTTAATGTCTCTTAACGCTGAAAGTGTTCTGCCTTTCAAACCTCTGAATCAAACAGGAAAAGAAAACATGTCACCATAAAATTTATGAGACATTTCATTTCTTTCCATCAAACCTCCTTCAATTTATCACCATTAAGACTTAAGAAAAATAAGCCTGAAAATGATCTAAGTCTTTAAAACACCAACTGGTAGCTCGCCTGGGGCACAGGAAAGGGCTACATGTGAGAAAGAGCTTTTACAATTGATCATCTGTCACTTCCCTTTTCTACAGTTTGGATGTGTGTGTATGAGACCTTGCATCTGTCTCTTTTTCACTTACAGGTGTTCAAATTTCTCCTATGATGAAGATGAAAACATTATGCCACCTGGGCTCCAGCATCTGTGTTCTGAATTCACCTAATCAGCTTCTGGCGTCACGATATAACAGAAGTGAGATTATGATCTATTTTTTATCCACTATAACTCGACTCATCAGAGGATGCATTTAGATTTCCCCCATGCAGCTAACCTAAATTTTTGAGAAAAACCAAAAAAAACAAAAAGAAAAAGCTATCATTGCTTTGTGGTAAAACATAGTGGGATGAGCCGAGACAGAAAGAGGATGTAAACTAAAACAGATGGTCTAGTACAAGAAAACAGAAAAAAACATGAATTATTTAGGATTTTCCCAATTAAATTTTTTTGAAGTTAAGAGATATAAGAAAAAGCATATACTCAAGCTTTTTACTGTGGGTGACCCTTAAACACCTGGTTCTATTGGTTAAAACCGATCAATGCGAAATAATTGCTTACATTTTTATAACAAATGACTGAACCCACTTTTAATTAATAATTTAAAAATCATCTGGGACCTATTGTGTTCTCATTAATTTAATTAGAACACAATTTTACTTATGCAGCAAAAAAACTCATCTGAAGAAAAAACAAAAAGAGAAACTGATTCCTCAGTAAATACTGCTTTGATAGTCTGATGGAATTGCTTCAATTCAAAATGACCTTTTCCCCTTCTTTGGCACAAATCACTTATAAAACAATGACATCTGCTCCTACCCATTTGTTTCTCATCTTTTTGTTGTGTATTACATACTTTGTATAACATGCTGCTTTTTGTTTTCTGTCCAGAGACTTTGAAGTCCACTTGGGTCCTCTTGGCTATTTTACAGCTTTCACGTTTTGTTTGTAGCTGCTCCAAATTTCACTGACATTTAACTGGGGAAGACAAAACAGAAAGTGTTTGCTGTGTGCTGCGCTGAATTACCAACTTAAAAGAATCTCATTCTTCTTTATGTTGCTACAAAGGATTTTTCCTTTGGTCCATCGACCCACCATGTTTTTCATCACTCAGCCAGGTGCAACAGCTTGAAGTCGGCAATTTCTTTACTTTAACAACACCTGGCTAGACAAATGATCTGGCTGCCATTCTACCATGGAAAGCTCTAAAACAAAATCTGTCATTTGCACCATCATCATATTTTAGTGCAACTAAAGTGTAAGCATTCTGTTTTGACATTCCTATTTGTTGCTAAGCTAAATGGTTTCATCCTTCATTTTGAAGGAACACTACTTGCCTGAATGACTTATTCTGCACTGAACAGAAATTCTTGCAGTCTGAGTTTGAAACTTATGAAGACTTAATTGTTTTTATGAAAATACAAAGAATTTTTCTTGTATTTTTTTGCATCAGCACAGCACAGATTTAGAATAAAATGAACTGCACTTTATAGATTGGACAAACCTGGGCTGAAATATTCCACATTGATCTAATCTAATTCATTAATAATTTTGTTTCGTGCAGCTTGTTTGCAAAAACTATATAAAAAAGCATTCCTTTTTAAAAAAAAACATATTTGGTTTCAGCATCTTGGGTACTCATAAACTCAATCTTGGATTGTATTGATCCAAGAACCCCTACAGGTAAGTATCTTAACATGCAAGTAAGACAATCTTAAACCATTTAAATCCCCCCAGTTTATTATAGATGATACTTACTCATTAGTTACAGAAGCAAAAGAAGAAAAAACTGACTTTTCAGGCAAACATCAAGATTTAATGTTGTCTACTCAAACACTGATTGTGGATCCCTAAAGGTCAATACTTTAATAGCTGGTATTACATTTAATGCCAGCTATCAATGACCTTCATGATTTACTTTCCCGCCCTTCACCATTTCCTTTCACATCCACTTCCAAGCACTTTTATAAAAGTCTTTCTGCTTCGCTGATGCCCAGTCGAGCAGCTACATCTTTCCTCTTCCCTTAAAAGCCGACTCCGCCTTTCGCTGACCACAAACCAAACCAGCAGATGCTACTGAGCGTGCCCAGTGGAGGGTGATTTCATGTTTCAATGGTTTTATGCTGGCAGATCACAGTTTGGTAAAAATAAGAATTTGCTTCTTTGAGTTCAGCAAAAATGAGAATTTCTATAAGGAGTAAAATGTGTCTGTTAGGAATTACTTCTTCTGACACGTGTTTAATACTAATGATGTGGAGGAACTGAGTTTCTCCAGAACAGAAACTGTTTCTTATTAAAGTCTAAAAAAACAACTTCAGAAATGAGGTTAAAGACAGACAGACAGCAATCTTTTTCTAATTGGTTCAAAATATTACTATGACAGATGACTAAAGAGCAACCATTTTGTTTTGCTACATGGCTATGATGGCATGTCTATGCACCCATTTTATAGCAAAATTACTCCATTAATCATGCAGCACACAAATTTGGCCTTTATGGAAAGATGGCAAGAAGAAAAACACTGTTGGGTAAAAAAAGACAGAAAAAGGTTCCATTTAAAGGTTTTGTCACCAAATAAGTGGATGAAAGCCAAAGGTGCCCAAAACTGAACTTTCATGCAAAGTTCTATGTTCACAGATGCTTTACATCCAATCTGACTGAAGTTGAGTGTTTTGCAAAGAGGAATGGGCATCAAAATTCCCAAATTAAAAGTGCAACGCAGGTTGAGACTTGTTTTGTATGCTTTTGCTGTGAATAAATATAGATTTGTTTTTTTTTTTTAAATGACAGAAAGTGGTTGAATGCAAATACACTCCACTGATTATTTTCAAAGAAAAGAAACCATGTAGCTGTTTTTTTCCTTCCACTTCACAGTAATATGCTACATTATGATGATCTACAGCATGAAATGTTTTCACATTTGTGTTTGTAATGTGAGGGAGAGTCAAAAGTTCAAAGGATATGAATACCTTTGCAAACTGAGTACAGACTGACTGCAAACCAACTGTTACAAAAACCGAAAAAATGTTATTTGATTTTCTGCAAAATAATTTCTTGTCAGGCTTGCTGAACGATTTAACTTTCAATCTGAAATTAAGTCACTCTGAGCTGTGGTTTCACTTGAATGATAATTCTGGCATGCATCATACATGCATATCAATAGAGTCATCTTTTTTTGCTAACATCAGCTATAATAAAAAAAAAAGTAAACACACTCTCTTGATCTGTGACATGGCACAATATATAGCACATCGTCAAGCATTCGCTGCACATTATATATTTTCTCATTTGTGGCTCCTGACAGCTGCCAACTTTTCTCTCACAGCTGCATTACAGCCAAGATGTGTCACACTTGTTTAACGAAACTGTGAGCAAAAACATGTACAGTACCTTCCGACTGAAAGCCAGCAGGTAAGACTGTGAGCCAGAAGCAAATCACTGAGTAAACACGGCAGTCTGTGAACAAAGAGGAGCTTCAGTCACGAAGAGGGACGAGAATCAAAGCAAGCAGCTAAATTCTCAGTGACCATTTCAGTGACCTCTGCCGTAGTTCGATGTTTTGCTCTCAATCTTCCATGAGGAGACTAATCTCCGTAACATCAAATATAAACTAAACATTGTGTGCTGGATTAAAATGTTCTGCAGGGATCTAATCAAATGATTTATCTGGAATTGGACCATTCTGGGAAGTTTGGGTGGGTCATGGTTTGAGGATTGTATTTTCCTTTGTCTTGTCATGTGTCACTTTGGTTTTTGTGAATTTGAATGTTCTATTTTGGGTCATGCCGACATTTCCTTTTCAGAGTTTGTTCCCTGATTTTTAACTGCAGCACCTGCTTTGTGTTAATCGTTCACCTTCCTCAGTTCATTCAGCTTCTGCCTTTCAGTTGTTCTTCTTCAGTTTTCAAGCCAAATGTTATGGATCTGTACTTTCTGGCTTGAATGTTTTTCCAGAGCCATATTGTTACACTGCACGGCAGCACATTTCATACCAGTATGAATAAAATCAACAATTCATTTGTCTGTTTCCTTTTTAGTTTTCACTTGTTGCTCATTTGCTCACTTGGTTTTTTTTTTTTTTACCCTCATTTCTTTTTTACATCAAACTTTCGGCAGAGTAGCGTTTTCCTTTTGAAGGTTCAAAGTGTCTTTTTTTATGTCTTTGTCAGTAGCTGGCTTTGTGACCCCTATTTATCTCACACACCCCCTCTTTTCTTTAATCACAGAGTCACTGTCACTGATGTCTTCAGAGTTTCCTTCCTCTCTGTGCGTCTGCTCCTCTTTTTTGTTAATCCCCGCATCCCTTTCATCCTCCACATTTTCCTTTTTTCTGTGCTCATTAGTCTGTCTCAGTAAATTTCTCTCCCACATGCGACATCCACCAGACGCACACACTCGCAGACCTCTATCCACTTCTTGACATCCTTGTGCACACAGAAAACATTTAAAGGGCTCATAAACCTAAACCTGTCCACATAGCCGTCCCCATAAAAACTTATGCTGGGCTACATATTTTAAAGAATGTGTCTGTTTAGATGTATTTGTTCTGTGTTCTGCATATAATGCTTTTTTTGGTTTAGATCTGTCAATTTTGTCACCTTGATTTTCAACACAACACTTTACAAAGTATTCATACCTCCTAAACCTTTTCAAAGTCAGACTCCTACAAAGTGTAATCTGATATTTTGATTTTAATATTCACTTTTTAAAAATAATTCTTGTTGCAGTTACTTTTTTGATTTCTTATTTCTGATCTTTTACTCACCGGTAACCAGCGGTCCGACTGCATGCTGCAGACTTTACAGATCCGTTGACATATTCAGATTTATTTCACCTGAGCGTCTGTCCACATGCATGTGAGCTTATAAAAAAAGAAAACACTCTTGTTAAAAGAACCTAAGCCTTCCATGATTTACGATTCATGTCTAAATCAATTATGTCTCCCATATCCCCGCGTCGCTCGTCTTTTACACTCTCAGTCATTCTCTGCTCTGACTTCGCTGCACCCCTCATTACACCTAAAAAGCAGAGGTCAGAAGGTAAACGGGAAAGGCAAGACAAGTTTTCAAAGAAAAGAGAGTAGACAGGAAGCAGAGAATGGAGCTGAGCGACACATCACACTTGATACTGCAGAGGTAACAAAAACAATATCAGTGTGTGGCAAAAGAAAGATGTTAATAGGGGAAAAAATGTGGAAAAGTTAGAAATACAACTCTGCAAAGCACAAAGTTGGAATGCATGAAGTGTGATTTTTCTCCTGCTTTCCAAGAGAAACTAAACGTAGTGCTGCTGTTGACCTAAAACAATCTCTAGATTTGCTGTGTGCTCTTAGCATCTGCACTGTTGCTAATAAAAGAATAACAAAGAAAGTCAAGCAATTAATAGACGAAACAGTGAGACCTATTAAACATCTCAGTATCACTCCTGTCAAATTCCAGTCTGTCAGCTTTTAGACGTCTCTCTGTTTCAACAAACCTGAAAAGAATGATTTAGTCATTAGCAGGATTCTGATACCTTCACTGAACTTCACTACAAAAGATTCAAACTGCTTGAAACAGCCCGTTTGTGTTTACCTCCTCTCCTTTTTTATGTTTGTCAAGTTCAGGATACAGGTTGGTGATTTTACTGTTTTGCCTTATTTATGTATTTCATTTGGTATAACCGTCTCCTTTCTCCCCCACAGTTTGTGAAATGTTTTAAGACATTTTTTTACACAAAGAAAAATAAGTTTTTATTGTGGTTCTCATGTTGCTGTCTCTCTTTTCATCTGGCAGTTTTTATCCAAGGTGTTTCCCTTAATCACTTTAATATTTTTGCACAATTAGAAGGAGAAATTGTCCTCATTTACATAAATAAAGTTAAACCAATAACAAAAAAAACATAATTGTTTTGTGAAATACAGGATAATGTTGAATTGGTTCTATACCTTCCCACAAGCTGCTTTTTTATCTGAAGAAAAACCTGAACTGACAAGAAAATCCTGGTTTAATATACAGGCGGCCGTTTTAAAGACTGTTATCTAACACACTGTTCTCTGAACTTTGCAATAAAACTTGGCTGAGAAACAAGTTGGACACACATCTGGTGTAACTGTCCTTTTGAAGTCTAGATCTGATACAGAGTAGCTTAAACCTTTAATTCATGGCTCTGAGGTTCCATAAACACAAATGAAGGTGTTCCAATAAGTGGTTTAAGCAGAATAAGCTCCAGCGTTACATTTAACGACAGCGGTTAAACCTCCTAAACATGAATGTGCAATTTAATGAGCCGCTTTAGCCGCAAAAACATAAATCTGCTTTTATAGGAGGTTCTAATTGTGTAAATATGCGTTTGTTTTCTCTGACGATGCGATGATTCCTATTATTCTGCCACTGTTGATGAAGCACAGACCATCTCTTTAATCCCCCTTACAGCCTCCGCCCACCGACCTCCACCCGGCTTTGAGTCTGGCTTTTTTATTGCATCCACCATAACTCACAACCCAACCTGGCCTGTAACATCTTCCTCTTGTAAATGAAGCTTATTTAATCCCCTCTCTGAAGCCTGAGTAATTAATTAAATGCCACAGGACTAAAAAATGACATGGTTTGCATAGTTTACGGCCACTTGCTCTCACTGAGGCACACAAATCAAAGGTGCATGCAACCACCAAACGCTCTCCATCTGCTCAACTTTTACTCACGTCTGTTACAAATTAAGCTTAAGTGCAGCGATGGAGATAAGCTGCTCATGTGGAAAAACAAACATAAATTCATCGTACATTAATCTTATTATATTATCTTTAAATAATAATGCAATTTCTGGATAAAGATGAGGATTTGTTGATTTATTGCCGCGATATAAATTCAGTGTGTAACAAAGTAAAGACTAAACACAGAAACGTTAAAGGAGCTCACAGGTTCATGCTCGAGTTCTGAAGAATCCTATTAAAGTCATTATTAGCAAATCTTACATCTAAGAATAAAATTACTTTCAACATTTGTGTGGCAAACATTACAGCTAGCTGTTAATAGCATTCCGTCAGAGTCACAGTACAATCTGAAGCTGGACTCATTCCTTGGACTCAATAAGTAGCAGAGGAGACGAACTCTGAGTAGCCATGATGTTGCAGTGGAATGCTTTAAACTTAAAATTGTTCATTTATCTCACCTTCTAACGCTTCTGGTCAGAAATTATTTTTAAGCCTTGTTATCACTGAGGAAACCTGTGGCTGGCTGATCACACATACCATGTATTATCACTACATCTCTTCTTCCACCCTGCGAGGAGGCTTACCGCTGCAGAAGGCAGCTGATTCAGGCTTGTGACTTCCTCACTTTCCGAGGTTTCTACCCTTCCATCTGTTTTCTAACTTGTAGGGTTGGATTTTATCTGAAAGACAAGAGTCAGTTTGAGTTAATGAACATCAAACCAAATTAAATTCCAAAAAATACACACTTTTAGAACTATAAAAACCTAAATAAAAACAGAGAGACACACATTTTTATGAAGCTAAATGTGGCAGAGAAATTACTGCAGTACTTAGATTGGTACTTTGACCAGCCTTGCCCGAGTGTTTTATTATTCAGCATTTAATATGACCAATGTGGTGCTGTAATTACCTGGACAAGTTCATGGCTTGCAGCAAGATTGTCTTTTAAAGAGGCATCTTTGCTATCTATCCATAGCTGGTCTATGTACAAAGAGAATCCTGTGGTGAACATGTGCTTAGCCAAAGGCAAAGGCACAGTCTGACAGAGAAAGACTCTTCAACACAGAGGGAGCTGAATTAACACTTATAGGATCTTCAAACTAAATGGTGAAAGGAACAGTACACAAAAATATTCTAAGAAACTAAACAGGAAAAGTTTTAGTCACTTTGCCCTATTCTTTGCTCACTATTCTGACAACAGAGGGAAATGAAATGAAGATGACGAGACCTGCTGACTACCGATACACCACAAGGAAATTATTGAAGCATAAACACTAAAAAAAACCAACAAAACAGCTATCTCATGCTCCATAAAATAAAAAAGAAAGACTGTTTAATATAGCTCATAAAAATGCCAAATAACTATTTTAAAAATGTCTAAATGTAAAACATCATGCACTGCTAATGAACCCTTTACAGTCAACGATTCCTCAGTTTAAAAAGCAATAGTAATTTTGTTAGACACTGGCTTTGTTATAAACTGAATCATTTTCAGAAGTTGGATATACACAGCAAAAAATAAAAAATAACTTCATTTGCTAAGAGAATAAAATCTTGAGGAAAAAAAACTATCTCAGTACAGTGAGATAAAATGACTGAGGATTTTTCTTTGAGGCTTTATATGTTTCATCCCTCACAACCAAACAAAGACAGACTTTGCCAGGGGGTTTGCAGCTTATTGCTGATCCTTAAAATGTGTGAGGACATCAAAACTTATCTTATTTTACGCAGGAGAACAATAACTCTGCTTTAATCTTTCATTTTCCTTTTACATTTTTTTTATATACCAATTTAATTGGATGCCGTCCCTCACACTTGATCTACATTATTTTCCCTGCACTTATACACACTCACAGACAAACACACACACTAAAACCCATCTTTGACCCTCAGGCTAATTTCCTATTTCCATGCGGCGCCTTGTCCTAATCCTTGGTTTGGCTTTGCAAAAATGGCTCCCTGAAGCTGAACCAAACACACACAAACACAGTCTTTAATACACAAACACACACAGAGATGGAGCACAACCTTCCCATCAGCAGCCCTGAAGGAGCCCTAAAGGCCTTTATAACTTCTGCACACACATTAAATAAGAATAAAATCATAATATTCTACAATAAAGGGAATTTGGATTCACTTGTTTGCCATTTTTGCATTAACTATGTACTGTTATAAAGTGATTTTAAAATGATAGGAAAACTCAACCCTGGAATGTTTGCAGTAATGTAACCAAAGCTACAGGATCAATGTTTTTATATGAACATTTTTGCATATAGTGATTGTTTATATTTTATAGTGTAGCCCGGGAATATTTAGCCTCACAGGACACAATAACTGGGGTTCTTAATGTGCAGTATATTTTATTTCCAGTTGAAACAGATTAAACAAAGCTGTCTTGTTTTCTTACTTTTGTTCAGAAATCAGAACATATGTGTACCAAACATTATGTAACTACAGCTGAAATGTGGCAATCTCTAAAATAACAGAGGAAATGCACCAAAAGAAAATACAATGCATAAAAGGCGAGCAAAGAAATACGGCAGTGGCCTCTGGCTGCACAAAATACAGAGAGCTGCATTACACCACACTGATTTAGAGCAGATGTAATTGTGATATGACTTATTTTATCAACACTTACATTCCACAGTAACGTCTCAGTTCACTCTTAATACTGGAGCACATCGATGATCAGACATCTTATTATCCCGTGCAGGAAATGGCCGCCCTGCACTGCACATACAGGTTCCCTGAACCATCCGTTTCACAAACACACCATCTCATTAAAATACTGACTGCTTATAGCATAAATGAGAATGTACCGACATATTTCAACAAGTGATGTGTATATTTACCGTTTTTCTGCTAAATCTATCTCCCGCAGATAAAACACGTACAATTCACATCCACGTTCAACACGTAGCATAGCAACACAGGAAGACAACAAGATGCATTTCCTGCCCCGTCTTGGGAAACAGCAATCACCTTGAAACACTGCTCTCTGGTGGTCAAGATGCGCAGCACCTGAGACCAACTACCGGCACATATTTATATATAAAGAACAAATAAAATTACATAACTGAACCAAAATAATTCAATAGCATTGTTACTGTAACATAAAAGAAAACTAACACTTTAAAACAATACAGTCATTCAACCAAACTTTACCACCCGGCTACATCCTCCCCTGCAACTAGTCAACGACCCCGGTGACTACTAAACCCCAACTGACCGAAAAGCTTCCTTTAACACTTTTTCAAACAGTGCTGTACCCAGACTTGTTAAAACCTGAGATACCATATCTGTACTAACTGTTACAGCGTTGCAGGCTGATTTGGGCAAGTGAAATGGGTTTGAGTGTGACCCTGCAGTACTTCGCTTGCTTTTCCTCATCGCAGGAATGGGCTTAGGACCTTTGCTACTTAACTTGGTCTCTGACCTGATGCAGTCGGCATCAGGGAAGCTTGGAAATCCAGATTCAGACATAGTCTCCAAGTCTGTGTCTCTGGTAGTCATGTCAGGAAAACTTGCATCAGGCCTATCAGGCCCGACACCATCTGTATGTGCAGTTGACACTGGAAGATTGTCTCTCTCAGACATATTCAATTCCTCTACAACAACAAAATCTGGTTCAGGTGCCACCGACTCTTTCCTTTCCACTGGCCGATCATTGACTTGAAAAACTGGCTTAGTCCTGAGTGGCGGAACTGGGGCTGAACAGGGTCGTAATTCTGACCTATGAACCTTCTTTGCAGGACCTCCTTCCAATGGTTCAACAGTGTGTGTGGTGTCTTTAATCTCCACTATCTTGTAAATAGTGGGACCCCAAGCATCCTGGATTTTACGCCTCCCCAAAGATCTATGGCGAAGAAACACCAGTTGCCCAATGCTGACTGGGGGACAATAAACCTTTTTGTTTAGAAAAGAAATCCGTTCCGCTGCTTTTTGCTCAGAATACTCCCGTGCTCGTTTGTGGGCCTCTTTGAGTCTGTCTTGATGAACAGAGAGCCAGTTTTGACTGTTATCTGACACACACTCTCGGCCTAACAGTGCATCAACTGGAAGGCGGGGCTCAACACCAAACAAAAGATAATAGGGAGAATACCCTGTTGTTGAATGAGGGGTGACATTATAAGCGTAGACAAACTCAGGTAGATATTCTGGCCACCTTCTCTTCTTTTCAGGGGGAAGAGTCCTCAGTAAATCATGAAGTGTCCTATTATATCTTTCACACTGAGCATTTCCTTGCGGTCGGTATGGAGTTGTCCTGCTTTTTTTTACACCATACAACTTGCAAAGTTCCGCTATGACCTCACTTTCAAAATTTCTCCCCTGGTCTGAATGGAGTCTTTCCGGCACTCCATACTTCATGAACCATTCTCTAAGTAAAACCTTAGCTGTGGTGTCAGCTTTCTGGTCCTTAGTAGGGAATGCTTGTGTGAATTTTGTGAACACGTCGGTCACAATCAACACATTTTCTCGCCCATCTGATGCTGGCTCAAGGACTGTAAAGTCCACAGCAATGACCTCTAACGGTCTGGATGCTAGAAAGGCTTGTACTGGAGCATGAATCTTGGGTTGTGGCATCTTAGACAAGACACATCTTTCACAGTTTTTAACCCAGTTCTCTACATCTTCATATAAACCTACCCAAAAACACCTCCCTCTGAGCAGGTTCACGGTACGCTCAATCCCCTGATGTCCCATTCTGTTGTGAACACTCTCCAGCACCTGGTCTTTGAGACAAACAGGTAAAAGTAACTGCCAGTTTGACCCACAGGGTGCATCTGGAACAACCCTGTACAGTAAACCTTCCTTCTCCTGAATAAAACTCCACTGTTTTAAGAGACGTTTCACTAGGCTGGATAGAGTTGCCCTTTCCTTGGGGCTAGGTTTTCTTCCACGATCCCAAAATGCTCTGAAACCTGTGATAGTGGGGTCACTGTTCTGAAAAGCCAATAACTCCTCCCTGGTGTAGGCTGGGAGTGTAGGAGTGTTACCTTGCCCTGCCACCACTTCTGATCCTGACCCTACTGCCCGTATCTGTCTCACTTCGTGACATTCGAGACCTTTAACCACCAGATCTGGCTCCAGAGCAGTTCCTCGTCTTATTAGGTTACAAACAGCAATACAGCCATCCAAATCTGAATCTGGATCAGTTTCAGGCTCCCCTGCAAACTCCTGCCGTGAGAGGGCATCTGCAGCTGCATTACTGCTCCCAGGTCGATATTTTACTTCAAAGTCGAAGACTGACAACTGTGCAACCCATCTCTGCTCTATTGCACCCAACTTTGCAGTCTTAAGATGGCAAAGCGGATTGTTGTCAGTCAGCACAACAAACTTCGAACCAAGTAAATAGCCCCTGAATTTCTCAGCAACAGCCCACTTTAAAGCTAGCAGTTCTAGCTTCATGCTGCTGTAATTGCGGTCATTCCTTTCAGCCTGGCGTAGCCTGCGACTGGCATAGGCTATGACCCGTTTAGCATCATCCTGTTGCTGATATAAAACAGCCCCTAGACCATGCTGACTGGCATCTGTTTCTAGTATGAAAGGCTGTGTGAAATCAGCGAAACCCAGAATAGGAGCAGAAGTAAGCTTTTCCTTTAGCCTCTCAAAGGCTGAGCTACACTCCTGAGTCCACATCGCTTTGTAATGGCGGCCTGCCCACCCAGCTTTCTTTGCATTTAAACATTTGTTCACCAAGTCATGTAGCGGCCCTGCAGTCTGTGAGAAACCTTGGATAAACCTCCGGTAATAACTACAGAACCCTAGGAATGACTGGAGCTCTTTGACTGTGGATGGGACCTTCCAGTCTTTAACCGCAGACACCTTGGATGGGTCCGTCCCAACTCCTTTAGCTGACACTTGATGCCCCAGGAACTTCACGGTGTCTTGAAGGAAGGCACACTTTTCAAGTTTTACCTTAAGGCCGGTCTCAGCTAACCGTCTCAATACAGTTTCAAGCCTCTCAAGATGTTCATCAAATGTCTCAGAAAAAACTAAAATATCATCAAGATACACCAATAGTATCTGAAAGGTGAGATCGCTCATTGTAGCCTGCATGAGTCGCTGAAATGTTGCTGGCCCATTGCACACACCAAATGGCATCCTGACATACTCATATAGACCAAACGGGGTGGTGAATGCTGTTTTAGGTCTATCACGCTCATGCATGGCCACCTGGTGATACCCACTTGCTAAATCTATTGTGGAGAAGAATTTGGCCCCTCTCAGTGCATCAAAGGTTTCATCTATTCTTGGGAGCGGAAAAGCATCACGCCTGGTTTTGGAGTTGAGCTTTCTGTAGTCAACACATAATCTCAGGCTACCATCAACTTTTCTCACTAACACAATAGGAGAAGCGTATGGACTTGAGCTCTCCTTGATAACTCCTTTCCTCAACAATTTGCCAATGTGTTCTCTCACTTCATTGTATTGTGTGGGGGGAATCCGTCGGTAAGGCTGCGTCACAGGTGTGTCATCTGTGAGGTGTATTTCATGTTGTACTTTGTCTGTGTAACCCAAGTCTTCATCTTCTGCTGCAAACACAAATGAGTATTTCCCCAACAGCAGAGCTAGCTGTGCTTCTTGCTCTGGAGTTCCACCAACCTTTAATTTATCGAGGATAGACTGGACATCTGTTGGTGATTCAGGCTGTCTGCTAATGCTGACTTCATCTGTATCTGCTGAAATTCTCTGAAACTGAACTTTACACAACTGGTCACTGTTTACAGAGTCAACTTCAGTCAAAAGTCCAAGTCTAGTCCTGGGTTGCAACCAGATATCTTCATCAGATAGGTTCATGACCTGGACAGGAAAAACATGTCTCTCAGATGTCACCAAGGTTGGCACCACCACCAACCCTCCAGGTAAAGAGGAATGGCCAGGCTCCAATAGCATTAAAGGACCTCTCTCACTGACAGTTCTAAGTCCTTTTGCTATAACAGTAGCTGCAGAAGAGGCTGGCACATGAACGGCCTCTTTCCCAGCAATCCTGACAAATGAGGGCCTGTCTGATAAACTAACTGTGTGGACTCTATGAAAAGCCTCCCTCCAGCTACAGTCAAGTTTACCATGCATTGTGGCTTCAAATTTGCCATGTACTAGTTCCTGGCACTTTTTTATCACATTCATTCCAAGCAGACAAGGCACAGAGGATGACTGAGCTGAATCTTTAACCACAAGAAATCCTCTTTCCGGAATGGTCAGACCCATAGCCTCAACTTCAAGCTCGACATAACCTATGTAAGGTATTTCTAGTCCATTAGCGGCTGTGATTTTAAGCCATTCAAAAGTAGGATGAATGATGCTGTCTTTTGCTGACCAGTGTTTGTTGAAAAAACCCTCTGAAATGGTACTTACTTGACTGCCAGTGTCAAGAAGACATGAAACTTTCACACCCTGTAATTTTATTTCCACTGTCTTACATTCGCCAACTGCCCTCTCTAAAACTATATCCCTCTCCAAGGCTTCTGTTGGTGAGCCAGTTGTTTCCCCCCGAATTGTTTGGCTCATGACAACCGAGGGATCTAGTTTCCCTGCCCCCCAGGAGAAGCAGAAGCAGCATCCGTATGAACAACTTTGCTTTGTGGACACCTTCTGGCAATATGTCCAACCCCTTGACATTTAAAACAGATAGGCTGACCATCATGTGTAAATGCAGGCTGTGGTCTAACTCTTTGTTTGGGTTCTGGTGAAGTCAGATTAGCACGTTTACACAATTCACCTACAGCAGTTGATAGGGCAGTCAATGCTTTCCCTAATTCAGCTAACTGCTCCCCCTGGTGGACAACAGCCCGTTGTACCTCATCTAAAGCTGAAGGGGGGTCATTCCGTGGAGTTGTTTTAGTCAGGGAGCACTGGGTTTCGAATGCTCCTGACTGAACCATATTGTTCCTTACTCCTTTAGCAGAGTGGGATCGGTTATCCTCCATTTCCCAGAGGAGCGCTTCATTTCTCACATCTAGCAAACTAGAGTCTGGCCTCTCTCTGACCATTTTCCTTAATTCACGTCTCAGAGGGACATGCCTTAAACCTTCAATAAACTGATCTCTAAGAACTGTTTTCTCATCAGGTACAGCATTTGTGGACTGTTTTACTACAGAACTCAGTATCTGGGACAGTGCATGAGAGTAGTCACGGAGGTCTTCTCCATCTGCCTGTTTACGATTGTAAAATGACTGCAAAAGTTGTGCAACACTGCGTCTTTCTCCAAAAGCATTTCTCAGGAAAGAGAATAAATCACTAGACCCTACTGATCTATTCCCCATACACAACCTGACTTCCTCCAGTGCTGGTCCTCGTAACAATGAAAGTATGAAATCACACTTTTCCTCAGTTGTCTGTTCTCTGGTCCTTATGACCCTCTCAACCTCTTCAATAAATTCTTCAACAGATCTCCCATCCTTTTCCCACTCTCCACAAAAAAATTGGACCTGGCGTTCACGTGGGACATAAATATATGAACGAGTGAGGGCACGACTAGAGTTGTCTCTTTGAGCCCTGGTTTCATCATTTAGCCTGACAAGATCATCTCGCAACTTAGCAAGTTCTTGAAGCTGACTTTGTATCTCATCATCAGGAGCCCTGCTTGGCCCTGCCGCTTCTAATAGACTCTGATTGGATGAATCACTGCCGCTGAGATTGTCCTCAGCACCTGGAACGGTTGACATGTTGTGATCGATATGTTTGATTCAGTTCAGAATTTAGTCCAACAGAAGATTCAGTGAAGTTTTGCAATAACAAGGATACTTCGGGAGAAAGTCTTTGGTACGGAACACCGTTAAATCATGCTGGCTGTACTTCAGCGAGGGGATCCAGATGAGTTCCGTTCCAAGGCAGCAACAGTCACGCTGTGAAATCAGCACCGCCACACGTCCTCTCTATTGGATGATTGATCCCCGTAGTCTTCACCACTGCCGTATTTCTTAGTTAATCGTACATAAAATGCCACTGTGTAGTAGTAGGTTACATTAAGATTATTATTGTATTATTTATTGATTTTGCACACCCCACTCCTGGTACCAAAATGTGTAGCCCGGGAATATTTAGCCTCACAGGACACAATAACTGGGGTTCTTAATGTGCAGTATATTTTATTTCCAGTTGAAACAGATTAAACAAAGCTGTCTTGTTTTCTTACTTTTGTTCAGAAATCAGAACATATGTGTACCAAACATTATGTAACTACAGCTGAAATGTGGCAATCTCTAAAATAACAGAGGAAATGCACCAAAAGAAAATACAATGCATAAAAGGCGAGCAAAGAAATACGGCAGTGGCCTCTGGCTGCACAAAATACAGAGAGCTGCATTACACCACACTGATTTAGAGCAGATGTAATTGTGATATGACTTATTTTATCAACACTTACATTCCACAGTAACGTCTCAGTTCACTCTTAATACTGGAGCACATCGATGATCAGACATCTTATTATCCCGTGCAGGAAATGGCCGCCCTGCACTGCACATACAGGTTCCCTGAACCATCCGTTTCACAAACACACCATCTCATTAAAATACTGACTGCTTATAGCATAAATGAGAATGTACCGACATATTTCAACAAGTGATGTGTATATTTACCGTTTTTCTGCTAAATCTATCTCCCGCAGATAAAACACGTACAATTCACATCCACGTTCAACACGTAGCATAGCAACACAGGAAGACAACAAGATGCATTTCCTGCCCCGTCTTGGGAAACAGCAATCACCTTGAAACACTGCTCTCTGGTGGTCAAGATGCGCAGCACCTGAGACCAACTACCGGCACATATTTATATATAAAGAACAAATAAAATTACATAACTGAACCAAAATAATTCAATAGCATTGTTACTGTAACATAAAAGAAAACTAACACTTTAAAACAATACAGTCATTCAACCAAACTTTACCACCCGGCTACAATAGCTTACTCAGGCCTTATTTCATTGAAAACACTTTGATAACTTAACTCTTCCTGAGTTAAGTTAGCCTTTATTTCTTGTTTATAAATAATTCATTTTGAATTATATTTCACTTTTATAATTCAGTTTGTTTTGTCTAATCTTGGTGAGTTTTCACCTGGTATGTACAGTCAGGGTAGACAGTCACCGGGTTAGTATCAAAAATTAAGTACTTGTTTTATCACCTTACAGACATTTTATCTATTTAAGACACCATGGAAACCACGAGTTAAGTATTCCTTAATACAGACAAAACAACATCACTCTCTTCCGATCAGGCTTGTGGCTGCCTACGTGTGAATGAGCAAAGCATTTTGAATGTTTTAATGTTGATTGAACATTTTTATTGCCTGAATTATATACTGAAGTCATAATTCAGGCAATACATTTGCTATGTCTAATGATGGATTTATAGAAAACCATTTTACAATAGTTTTCTCTTCCAGTAGTCCAATCTTCATACACAACCAACAGGGCAAATATGAGCCTAAAGAGCCTTTTATGCTAAACCGAAGCTAGTTTGATGATTAAAGGTTTTACTGCGCTGCAGTGTTTTTAAAGCAATTTAATCATAAAAACATCCAGCAACATTTAACATCAATATATGCAGGGCCAACCCAAGTTGCCAAAGATTCATATCTCTCACTCTCTAACTTGATGAAATAGTTGTTTGAAAATGGGGTCAGCAGGTAAAACCCTTGCAAGTGACAGAAGACCAAAATGATTCAATAATCACGTTTTATTTTATGTTAACAATTCCACCATGCTATGTTTAATAAGGCAGACACGCAGTTGATGACCCTGGAAAAGAGCCACACCTGCACAAAATTACGTACATGTGAAAACATTCATCCACTCTGACCGTTTTTAACTCTCTGGTTATAAGTCTTAATCATAAGTCAATGGAGCAAGCAAAGAGGCAGCTGGGCTTGGAGGCAGCACATACACACACATTTAGTTTAGTACAACTCATTCCACAAATGCAGACCACTGGTGGGCTCCACAGACTCCCCGGGGACTCACAGATTAGCCTTGGCCGAAGCAGCTAATCCTCTCACATACCTACAAACACATTTCCCTTATTTTCCCCTTTTCTTTCTTTTTCCAAATGCACCTGGGAGTGGAGTGTGCTGAAAGCAGCAAAGATCACACAATGATAGTGAAATTTATCATGTAATATTTTTAAAAAATGTATACTCCAACACTAAAACAAAAAATAAAAGACATGTGTCATTTTTACTAAAGTTTTGGTTTAGGTTTTTATGTTAAATCATGAAAATCAGAAACAGCAGCTCAGATGGTAAGAGTCCAGTTTTAAAACAGATAAGTTTATTTCTATTCAAGAACAATTGAAATATTCTTTTTCAACTCTGGAATGCAGTCCAGAAATCACTGCATTTCTTTACTGAAAGCAAAGTGAGGCATTTTGACAGTTATTTTTTTTTGCTCTGTATGAAAAATACATGGATTTATCTGCATTTTTAACAAATAAATAAAAGCACCAAAATTTATTAGGAAAGCTAGCGGTGAGTCCTAACCGCACACACACCCACTCACAGTAAATTCAATCTGGAGAGACTCACAAAGAGAAGAAAATAGCAGTTAAAAAGATTTAATGATACAATTCTTTGGCGCTCGGCCCCGGCAGAAGACCGTGAGCCGAGGATCGCCGTGAGCAGGCAGTCTGCTCGGCGAACTCGGGATAGTCTTCCCCCCGGGACCGAAACTGGTGGTGGAGCAGCCTGGAGAGGGAGACGACAGGGGATCCTGGAGGACTTCCCTCATGGTGGAGGTGGCAATGGGGAGGAGGTGGGTCGAAGCACGGCTGACGAGCAGGAAGTCCCCAGGGTAGCTTGAACTCTTGAAGGTGTCCTTGGATGACGATTGGCTGGAGCGGCGTGGAGCTCCGTTCCGGATTGGCTGAGGCCAGGCGTGGTGATTAGATGATGTGGTGAAGCTGGTCGAGTCTCCCAGTTTGAATTTTCGCCTAGGCTCCATTTCAATCTGGAGAGACTCACAAAGAGAAGAAAATAGCAGTTAAAAAGATTTAATGATACAATTCTTTGGCGCTCGGCCCCGGCAGAAGACCGTGAGCCGAGGATCGCCGTGAGCAGGCAGTCTGCTCGGCGAACTCGGGATAGTCTTCCCCCCAAAAGAGGGAGCCGGGCCGAGGCCCGGGTGACCTGCAGTCTGACTGGACTGATAGGCGTAGGCCGGGGCCTGCAGTCTGACGAGACTGATAGGCGTAGGTTGAGGCCTGCAGTCTGACGAGACTGATAGGCGTAGGTCGGGGCCTGCAGTCTGACGAGACTGATAGGCGTAGGTCGGGGCCTGCAGTCTGACGAGACTGATAGGCGTAGGTCGGGGCCTGCAGTCTGACGAGACTGATAGGCGTAGGTCGGGGCCTGCAGTCTGACGAGACTGATAGGCGTAGGTCGGGGCCTGCAGTCTGACGAGACTGATAGGCGTAGGTCGGGGCCTGCAGTCTGACGAGACTGATAGGCGTAGGTCGGGGCCTGCAGTCTGACGAGACTGATAGGCGTAGGTCGGGGCCTGCAGTCTGACGAGACTGATAGGCGTAGGTCGGGGCCTGCAGCACGGCGAGACTGATAGGCGTAGGTCGGGGCCTGCAATCTGCCAGACTGATAGGCGTCGGTCAGGGCCTGCAGTCGGACGAGACTGATAGGCGTCGGTCAGGGCCTGCAGTCTGCCAGACTGATAGGCGTCGGTCAGGGCCTGCAGTCGGACGAGACTGATAGGCGTCGGTCAGGGCCTGCAGTCGGACGAGACCTGATAGGCGCCGGTCAGGGCCTGCAGTCGGACGAGACCTGATAGGCGTCGGTCGGGGCCTGCAGTCGGACGAGACTGATAGGCGTAGGTCGGGGCCTGCAGTCTGACGAGACTGATAGGCGTCGGTCAGGGCCTGCAGTCGGACGAGACTGATAGGCGTCGGTCAGGGCCTGCAGTCGGACGAGACTGATAGGCGTCGGTCAGGGCCTGCAGTCGGACGAGACTGATAGGCGTCGGTCAGGCCTGCAGTCTGACAGGATTGATAGGCGTCGGTTAGGGCCTGCAGTCTGCCGAACTGATAGGCGTCGGTCGGGGCCTGCAGTCTGACGCAGACTGATAGGCGCCGGTCGGGCCTGCAATCTAATGACTGATAGGCGCCGGTCAGGCCTGCAGCACGGCGAGACTGATAGGCGCCGGTCGGGCCTGCAATCTGCCAGACTGATAGGCGCCGGTCAGGGCCTGCAGTCGGACGAGACTGATAGGCGTCGGTCAGGGCCTGCAGTCGGACGAGACTGATAGGCGTCGGTCAGGCCTGCAGTCTGACAGGATTGATAGGCGCCGGTTAGCCTGCAGTCTGCCGAACTGATAGGCGTCGGTCGGGGCCTGCAGTCTGACGAGACTGATAGGCGACGGACGGGGCCTGCAGTCTGACGATACTGATAGGCGACGGTAGGGTCCTCCAGTCTGACGAGACTGATAGGCGTCTGTCAGGCCTGCAGCACGGCAAGACTGATAGGCGTCGGTCGGGGCCTGCAATCTGCCAGACTGATAGGCGTCGGTCAGGGCCTGCAGCCGGACAAGACTGATAGGCGTCGGTCAGGGCCTGCAGTCTGACAGGATTGATAGGCGTCGGTTAGGGCCTGCAGTCGGACAAGACTGATAGGCGTCGGTCAGGGCCTGCAGTCTGACAGGATTGATAGGCGTCGGTTAGGGCCTGCAGTCTGCCGAACTGATAGGCGTCAGTCGTGGCCTGCAGTCTGGCGAGACTTGTTAGGCGCGAACTGCGTTGGCGGGGGCCTGCAGTCTAATAGACTTGTTAGGCCCGACCGCTTGGTGACCTGTGGTGGATGGAATGGCTGCTGTCGAGCCGAGGACTGAGGACCGATGGTCCGGCCGGATCTCCTAGGCAGAATGAGATGTTAGAAATGGCGAAACGCTCCACCACCATATATGACGAGATGCTCACCTGCAGAAATGGAACTTTGAGCTTCGAGTATGATTGAGATCAGGTCTGACGTAAGACTAGAAGGCTGAGGAGGACCAGCGACCGAGCTGAAGGAGGGAAGCTGTGGGGACGCCTTGAACGGCGGCAGATGTTGCAGCGCCTATTCTAAAAGAATGGCCCGAAAAGTGACTAGGTGGAAGACCGCAAGCTGTTAACGTGAGTCTGAGGTGGTGAGTGAACCAGTTAGCAGTCCAGGTGTAGCATTCAGGTGTGAGAAACAGATTTGGATTCGTGGCAGAGTTGATGTCTTTGCATGTGAATCTGAGCATGGTGTGAAAAGAGCAGAACGGACCGTCCATGCATGCAATAGCAATAGTACGCAAACCTTTTGTTTTGTTGTGTTTGATGTAAAGGATTGTAGTGGTCCGCAAAGAATTTTTAGATCAGATATAGATAGATCTCATGACGAACTGAATACTTTCAATGCAGACGTGAACTCACTCAGCCCAAGAAATCCATGGAAGGCTAGGATGCAAGCGCATGGAGGAGCGCTTAGGTGTAGGAGGAGAAAACTCCGGAACGGAGCGCAGTGATGAGACGCCTAGGTAATGGGAGTGATCGGTCTCCGCTATCGGAAATAGAGGAGCTATGGCTAGCAATCCCTTTGGAAAGAAGCTTCGCAGCAGAGTTCGAGAAGAGGCTAGGTGATTAACTGGGTTTCTGTAGCTTCATGCCATTTATTAAGCATCAGAACTTCGAAGGCTGGCGTTAGCTCGGGTTGAGCGTCGGTAGCACGGCATGAACAGCGAAACCTGAAATTTAGAACGGGACGGAGAGTCGGCGATAGCATTGTATGACCGGACACGTGCTGAGCTGAGATGATGAATGTTGTTGACAGCTTGCCATGTGCAGCGGCGATTGAAAGGCATAATGTAGCTAACGGATGGGCGGCCTTTATTAATGCTTGGATGATGGCAATATTATCGCAGCGCGCTAATAAACGCATTCTGCTCCAAAGACGGCCCCAGAGGCAGGAAGCTTTTAAAGCCCCCAAAACTAGAGGGCGGGGCGGCGTCCGTGAAGACTGAAGTGAGTCGGTCGAGAGAATGTCGCATGGTGGGGTGTGCGGTCTGTGAGACTTGATGGCCGTAAGCTTTGTTGTCTCCCCACGACGAACAGCCCTGCGCCTGATTACTCTTCTGCAAGGAACACATCCTACCTTCACACATACAACATGACAACGCAGAGCCCGTAGGGTGTCTCCACCAGCTGCAGGTTTGAAGAGGGAAAGCCTGGGTTACGTTTGCAACCGACAGGGAGGGACAAACGATAACAGTTTTAGGTAAACGGCCACATGCCAGGGAAGTTAGATCTTGTAAGCTTTATCGCAGGCGACGTGTGTTGCCACAAGGTTAATATCGCTGATTTCCCTCGTGTGTTTGAGGAGGAAAAACACAACTTCCACAGCGCTCCGATGTAAAGATGTAAAACAAAAAGATTTATTCCACTGTATCTTGTGTTATCCTTTCATAAGCAGTCAAATCTTAAATAACCTCCACAAAACAAACTACGGTTGAAAACCGTGGCTCTGTCGATTCTCGCTTGCAGCGACCTCGCCTTTTCCCCTTTCTCTTCCCTTCCGTTAACACCAGGCACCTCGCCTCTTTTGCATAAATTACTAAGTGGCCACTGAAGTTATAAGGCATACAAACTAAAATAAAACACTTAAAACATTATGCATTTAGATACATGCAATATAATAATACTTCCTAAGCCTCAACAAATGATCTTACTAAATTACTAATTAAACAATTAAGTTTTTTCAGTAACTGAATATTTACTACATTAAACTTGGCCTCCACACGACGTTTAAACTTAGTGATAAGCCATCAGGCTATCGAGGACGACGCTTGTTTATGCGAGTGCGCTTTGTGGTTCATTACTAATAGCTCCAGCAATGATTACGTATGCCAATTGTGACAAACATGAGATCATGCATTTATCAAAGCGCTGGCTAGTTGTGTGCTGACGCGTGTGTTGGACTGGCAACTGTGCAGATGGCACGGACCTCTTTAGAGCGCATGTCTGCTTATTCGCTGCGTGAGTGCCTCCTTGAAGGAGTCGGAACCGATGAATGAGGAGGAAAGGAAGCCGTCGGTGCGGGTGGTATTGCCACGTGTGAATGACTTGAGAGTGGACGCTCGTGAAGTTCGGATCGCTGTGCAGGTGAAAACTGACTGTAAGAGGGTTGAGGTTGCCGCAGGCAACTGGAACTACGTGGATGAAGGACGGGCAAGCACGTCTCCTATGACCCTGATAAAAGGAGTGTGAAACTAGACGAGAGCGGCAGGTCCAACGTGTTTTTTTTTTTTTCTCCCCCGATAATAGAGGAATTTGTAAGTAAAAGATTGCACCAAACTCGTTTGTTTTTCAGAGTGTTTCATGTGTAGCTTTAAAAGAATCCCCTCTATTAGTGAAAAGAGCTTAAAGAAACATGGTGCTGTGATTAGGAGACCAGCGCAGCTGGGCTGGAGGGCAGAATGTGCTGAGATACGAACTGGACTTCTGACAGAATTTGGAGCGAGCTAAGCAACAGAGTAAAGAGAGGGCTACAGCGGCCTAAGCGGGGAAATAACGGAATGAGGTTGACAAAGAGCGTCCGTCATTAAATGGCGGGCCGTGAGAACCCCGGCTCTTCTAACTAATTGAGCTACTCTAGACCCCGAAGATGCCAACTGACCAGCAATAGGAGGCGAGATAAACTTGAATTAAAGGTACTGGTGCGCTGACGGTGACATGATGTGTATGAAAATGAACGAATCAGGAGTGGGTACGTCTTACCTAGACGACGCCCGATGGGCGAACGAAGTTCAGTTGATGAGGCTGAAGAGCCAGCTGCGAGCTGAGCTACGCGGAGGTGAGCGTAGTGATCTGATTTCGGTTTTCTCCTGGAGGTGGACTGGTAGAGAAGATCGGGCAACGGATCGAGTCCATGATGGGACGAGGAGGAAGAGCCGACGTGCGTCAATGGAGCCACGGCGGATCGTGGAGACAACCAGCGCTTGGCTGCAGGTTGACAGCACCAGTGAGCCGTAGCAGCTGACAACGGTGAGCCGGAGCGGGGAGCCAGGCGGATGGCAGAGGACGCCTGCGTCATCAATGAGGGAAAGACATCAATGGAGGCCGAATGCAGGCTTGATGGGGTGGTTAGATCGGTGAAAAATGACCGGGAGTCGACAGGAGCGCAGCCGGCAGGTGAGGGACACTCCCTGTATCTGGTTCTGAAAGAGGGCGAAGATGATCGGAAGGTGCTTCTGCGAGCTGAAATAGGGACTGAAGGACCGGGATTGCTGGCGGACGGGAGGCAGCTGACTAGCTGACTGAATGTGGGAGAGGTTGGAAAGCGCATACGTGGAGTCGAAGCACGGCTGACGAGCAGGAAGTCCCCAGGGTAGCTTGAACTCTTGAAGGTGTCCTTGGATGACGATTGGCTGGAGCGGCGTGGAGCTCCGTTCCGGATTGGCTGAGGCCAGGCGTGGTGATTAGATGATGTGGTGAAGCTGGTCGAGTCTCCCAGTTTGAATTTTCGCCTAGGCTCCATTTCAGAAGAAGATGTCAGGAATGAACGCTTCTGACATTTGCACTCTCGCATGTCAACCCAGAGGATCATCTGTGGAAAATTCATGCCTGCAGCACACATGTGAGCGCCGTTCAAACTTCTGTTCCTTTCAATCCCAGGAAATAATCATGTCCTCAACTTAATCACCCAAGAGCATTGAAAAGCTTATTAGAGAGCAGGGTATAAATCAAAAATTTCAAAACATCTTTTATTCACTTTTTAGGTTTTTTTTTTGTTTGTTTGTTTATAGAAAGTTTTGTTGCAGTATCAATGTTTGCCCATAATCTCCAGACTTGCTAAAAATGTTAACATGCAGGTGACAAACAGGTGATGTGTGTTTTTCATTCAAAATGTAGTGAAACTCTGCTCCCCTATGCTGAAATAAGAACTCAGAGCGCAACGTGAGTTTCGGCCAGTATGTGTGCTTTGCAAAGAGCAGAGAAAATCAATCTCAGAGCAGGCATACAAGGAAAGACGGAGCAGTGGAAAAGGTGAAGGGGTTTGTCTCCAGAGGATTCACTGAAACCACTCTGCTTTACCCTTAACCTTTCTGTTCCTGCTGCCAATTTATTGAAACCTACGTCAATAAGAAAAGAAAACTCCACTTTCTTATTCGCAGATGTTTATTCAAATGAGGAAAACTTAAATAATACAAAACGTTTAACATTATAGAAAGCCTTATATCTGATCATTTGGTACATAAACGTCAGAAGGATTGGATCTTTGCTGTTGTCACTTGGAAATTTGTAAGTTTTCCCTTGTTGTGACAGTAAAATCCAAAACTTTATTGCACTTATCAGGATGTGATGGACTATTACTAATTACTTTGCAGAACTATCATTGCTACACTTTACCGCTACGAGTTTTCTGGGATATGTCTTTTTTATTTTTGCACATTTAAAGACAAATATTTACAAAACATAGCAGAAAGTCAGATATATTAAATGGAAAATGTCTGTGAATTATTTTATTCCTAGTGACAGACTCTAAATTAGATTTAGCTGTAGACTGAGTCATTAATTGTAGCCGGCTGAATGTTTGGGGTCAGACAGCTGGAAGATGAATCTTCTACAGTCAAACTCCATGCAGCTGTCACACAGATTTCCCCAAAGACTCTCATATATTTAACTCCATTCATCTTACAACCAACTCTGACCCTGTCCCTGACGAAGAAAAACATTCCCACAGGCATGATGCTGCCATCACCATGTTTCACAGCAGAGAAGACAGAATTTTATTTCTTTTTTTTTTGCCATTTCAGTCAATTTTTGTTTCATCTGACATTAAGACCATCTGCCAAATTTGAGACACACTATTTTCTCTACAATCCTCACTTTAGATAAGTTTTCTTCAAATAATTTTGTTCTTCCTTAAAGAAATTAACAGCTATGTTATTCTCACTTATATTTGGAAAACTCTTTATACTTCATGTGTCGTTATCCTTCCACTTTACAATTACACACTGAATTGTGTTAGTCTACAGTAAATGTTACATGTTAGTCTGTCACATAAAATCATAAGAAAATACTGTTACTTTGTGTTTGTCATGTGACTGATGCACAAGTATTCACACCTTGAGAGGTGTGAATACTTTTGCAAGGCACTGTCAATCAACAATTTTTAAGGATATTATCAATAATCATTCTTTTCTAATATACTGGCCCATTTTATGAACTGGTCTTAAAAACAGCAATCTTGTTCATTTCATCTTCTGAAAGTGTAATTTTTTTGTCAGACATATTTTCTTTCAAATAATAAATAAATGGGTAGAAACTAGGATAAAATTTAACACTTTACAGTATGATTTACCTGTTACCTGATAATTGTTTTTTTCTTTAGAGAAATAAGCAAAAGGAGAGTCATTTATTTAACAGGACCTTTACCTGCATTAGAAAATGACTGACTGCATTGTGCAGCTCACACTGAACAAAGCCAAATAGATGAGCACCTTCAAAATTTCCATTAGTCCCAGAAGAGTGATAACACAAAATAAATTCAGCTTAAAATGTGACGCTACTGTTGTGAAAAGTTTACAACAACCACACTTAATTCAGGCAGAAAGCTTGACAACACATAATCACTCCCCTGCTACAACTTTACCACAAGTATCCGATGGTTTTGCAGCAACTAAGCCTCCTGCAAAGTAACTAAGACGGGGTCACAAAGTCAAAGGTTAAAACCACTTTGGCTCCTAGTGGGAGATTTGCTTTCCTGAGGTTTGTATGTGTGTGTGAGCATGTCTTATTTAGCCACCTCAGCTCTCCATAAAAATCCTCTCCTCCTGCTGACCACTGGCTTAATATCCTGTGTGGTTTGGTATGTCGGTTCACACATGCTTCTTTTTTCATTTCTCTTTCTATGCCCAAGCTTTTTTATTCCCTGTCATGTTTGGGTTACTTACAATGTCTTCCTTGTATTTCATTATGAACCAAAAAAAAACAAAAACTTAATTTCCTTCTGTGTTCACCTAAATTCTTCTTCTGTGCTTTTTTTTTTGATAAAAAAAAAAGACATTTTCATCCAGTCACTTAAATTCACTCTGCCCATCATTTACAAACTCCTAGGTCTATTTATGATGACTGTATGAAAACCCTGTGGCAAAATAAAAGCAGATCACAGTAGACTTTCTAAATTGAACAAAGAGAAAGGGAACAGGAGAAGGTCTACTTTTAAAGGATTATCACTTTTAAACCCCTAAAGAAAGAAAAGGACACTCTTTTAATTTAAAGGGATTACCATTCTGTCCTCACAAATGGAAAGTGGCCAGCAAGAAAAAAACACCTCTAGCCTCCCAGTGGGTTTGGGTCTGCTGACAACAATCTGTCCATTTGGCTTCAGGATTAACTCTCAACTCTTTCATTACCTATTTAGGTATTTTGTAAAATCTTTTGTCAATCAAAACAAGGCTTACATTAAGATATTGATCCTCAAATGTATTATAAAGAGAACCTTTTCATTTATCAGTCTCATTAAATTTGGACACAACAATTAAGAAACTTCATTTTGTAGCATTAGGCAGAATCCTGCACATCATTTCTAACAAAAATGTCTGAAACTGGCTATTAAGGAGTTTGAGATACTTTGTTACTGGTTCAGCAATTTCTAAAACAGTTACAAAACAAAAACAGTAACAAACACTCTTATATGATCCAAACTAGTTCCATTATTTGGATCTTACACCCAAATAATAGAGGTAGTTATGGTCTTATTTTACCTTCTGTGGCACACTGATATTTTCAAACTAAAAGTTAAAAATCTAAACATCAATTTGTTTAATATTACATATTTTTGTTCATTACACTGATGTTTTCTTTGTAAAGTGCACATGTTCTGACAAATGAGTGAGAACATGTTTCTAGATGACATGCATTGTGAATTGATGTGTTTCAAATAAACTTAATGAAACCCATGATGCTGATCACTGGAATAGTTTGAGTTTTTTTATGTCAAAACAAAATTTCTCACAGAGCAAATACAGATAAGACAGTGAAAAGCTAAAATTTCCAAAACAGCACCTTAATTTTTCAAAGATTGAGAGTAAAAATCTACTTACACAGTGTCAAATGTCAAACTCCATCTCATGCACCTCAAAGCAGAAGTGGAATCCAGTCAGAGTTTTAACTCAACACATCAACAGGCTAAATTGCCAGTGACATCGCCGGATTGAACACAGACAGCTGAGCGCTTCTGAGGCTTTGGATGAGTCTGACAGCTGCTATTTATGAGGATTATTGAGAATGTGTTCAAGGATAGAAAGAGTGGGATGTCATCCACCAAGGTGATGGTGGGAAAAACTATTATTATTACCTAAAATCATACCTGATCTACCATCAGCAGAAACATTTTCACATGGCAGCATTTCTACACGAGTTAATGATTTTCCTCTGAGGGCGACAAAGTAAAAGTTAAATTCAGAAGAATTTTTTAGACGTGGAAAAAAAAACAACTCCAAAACTAAGCGTCCAATATTTTCTATGCGGCACAGATCTCTGTGTGAAACTATTAAAACCAAGATTGGGCTATCTTTAAAAACAAAAACAAAAAACACTTTTTAAACTTAACAAAGCATTACGAGTGAATCTGCTCTTTGTTGTCACAAGTACTTAAAGCATGAGACCTTTCAGTGAGAGCGAAGACAGAGAGGGGCAGATAAAAAGCAGAAATAGACAGGAGAGACGTGGTGGGGACAAAGACCAGCAGATTCCCAGGGAGGAGACAGGTGGAGATGGGGGAGCGGACACATGAGACGGGAGGAAAAGCCGGAGAGGACTCCTGACGCAGAAAGAGGTCGGCTGGGAGGAAAGCCTTGAAGGATCAGTCTGAAGCAGCACCTTCCTCATTAATCACTGCTGGAGAATACACAAGGGAGGGAGCTATAAATATAAAGTAGAAAACCCAGCGCTATGTGTAAAGACTCAGCTTGAAAGCAAAAGAAAGAAATACTTATTACTTACATCAAAACCTTTCCTTCAATAGCTGCAGTGTAAAACTAAAGTGTAAGAGGTGAAAGAAAAGCAGGAGAAAGGTTTGAGACTCGGGGAGAAAAGATCAGAGGAAGAGGATGCATAGTGAAAAGAGAGAGGAGAATAAAGCTATAGAGGGAAATGGCAAAGGGGTAAAGGGATTAAAAGTAGGAGAACATAAATAAAGATGGAGGCCTCTCAGTATCCATGGAGGTAAATATGGAGAATCTCGTAATATGAGGCCTCCAGTAAAGGGTTCCACTTTTTTCTGCCCTCTTCCCTTCATTTCTTTTCTACTCTTCTCTTTCTCTGCCCCACTTCCTCTTATCCTCTCGCTGGTCTTCTCATCTGTGCCCCTCTTTAGCACAACCTCTTTTGTCCTTTTTAGATCCTTTCCCCCACCCCTTCAACCCGCCGCACACATATAGGAATTAATCTAAGAAATTTACATGAGAAAAGGCTTTTTCAGAAGTTCTTATAGAGCCGATCAGAGGCAGAACAGAACTTATTGCCATGTCTGCCTTTTGACTCTTTCTTCCCTGGAAAACCATCAACAGGAAGATAATATGTGAAACAAATTAGTGTTGCAAATATATTTGACGAGGCATGTACAGTATTAACTGTGACTGTCATTGATTGGATGCTGACACGTCTAACCAGCTCCTTTGTTGATTACATCTCAGATTTACCACACAAATGCAGATTAAACTAAAAAAATTCAATTAGATAAGATATAATATATTCTACAGTTATTAGATTAAGAAGTAAAGAAGAAAAGGAAAATATATGCTTTGGTTATTCAAGTTGAATTACATTATTTACCAGTAGAGGGCAGAAAAGACTCTCTTTTAAAAGCACCTGAAACAAAACTAAAAGAGGATACAATAGTTTTCCAACAACATTGAACTGTGAACTTTAAAGATACTTTCCTGCTCTATTATTGTCCACTAGATATGAAGGTAAAACTGTCTGATTGGACTTTGATCTAAGGGTTCATGAATAGTTGTTGGTTTCAAAACTGATTGGAATATAAACAGTATGCTCAGTGATTTTAAATGCAATTTTTTGACTTAGTTGGTTGTTTAATCTTACTTTTAAAAATAAAAATACATGACACAAATGATAAGGGTTCACAATTTTATTCCTTCTCAAAAAATCAGGCATGATTTAATGATTTGGATCATAGTTGTGCAATTTGAAAACCCCGGGTTAATTTCTCACATTAATCCTCTTTCTTCCTCTTTTGAAAATCTCATTTAAAAAAGAAAAATATCTTAGAAACCTTATTTGCTCATCCCATTCCCGGTATAAAATTAATTAATTTGGTTTGGTTAAAAGATAACGACCTGCCCCCTCTCTTAGTTTGTGCTCACTGATTTTATGTGTAAGAAGATGACATAATTTGAGTATTTAAAAGAGTCAATTTGATTAGTAAACTTTAGAGATAAATAAGTAACAGATGGGCTACTGTGTGTTTGTAAAAGGTTTAACTTTCCAACCAGTAGGAACAATAAGTGGGTTTAGAATAAGAATAATCAGAGAAGCTACGTCAGGCCAATATTACATCCAACCTTGTTTTGAGCTTCTGCTACACTGCTGGTGTTCTTGTCATGTTTACAAATGGCTGCCGTTTTTCAATAAATCGATAGCAATACAGCCAGGGTTCATGTTAGTTTTTAGGGATTGGATTATCGATTTTTCAAGCCATTGAATTTATGGTAGAATAATCTAGTCAGATGAGCCAAAGGTGAACTTTTGGGAGATCATTACAAGCACCATGTTTAGAGGAAGAATGATTCTCCACATCAGATGAAGACAGTTAAACAGTAAATATCTTTTTGTTGCCAGAAATGCTTTTCCACAAGGGATTTATCACTTTTCCCAAAGTATAATCAATACTTCTAATGGTTCCAATGTTTTACCCATAACTTAATTTGTGGACAAATTAGTTTTGATTTATTTGTATGTTAGGATTATTTCATGTTCTTGTCAATAAAAATATTAGAAATGTATTTGCATTTTTGACCTTTCAGTATTTCTTTACCTACTGTATTTTCACTTGTCTATCTATCTACCTATCTATCTATTTATCTATCTATCTATCTATCTCATCCATCCATTTTCTGCTCACCCTTGTCCCTAATGGGGTTGGGAGGGTTCCTGGTGTTTATCTCCGGCTACGTTCTGGGCGAGAGGCGGGATTCACCCTGGACAGGTCGCCAGTCTGTCGCAGGGCAACACAGAAAACAGACAGGACACACAACCATTCACACACACACACTCACACCTAAGGAGAATTTAGAGAGCCCAATTAACCTGACAGTCATGTTTTTGGACTGTGGGAGGAAGCCGGAGAACCCGGAGAAAACCCACACATGCACAGGGAGAACATGCAAACTCCATGCAGAAAGACCCCGGGCCGGGAATCGAACCAAGGACCTTCTTGTTGCAAGGCAACTGCGCCACTGTGCAGCCCTATCTATCTATCTATCTATCTATCTATCTATATATATATACATATATATATTGAAGACACACAGACCCTTGGCTGTTAAAGGTTTTTGTTGTGTGTTTAATCCTGTCACTCAACATTAGAAACCACACTTAGGCACATTCACATGCAAACAAACAAATGCATCGTGGTATGTTTTCACACTCTTTCATTTTCAATTCAGACATTCAACCTTTCACATCATGTCAACAACCCAAACACTCCTCTGTTAAGTACATGCTAATAACCTGCAGCACACACTCTTTGTCCCATTTTTTTAATTTTTCTTGCCCTCATAACTGAACTTGCCTTAATTTGGTGCATCTGTGTGTTTTAACCATGCTCTCCCGTGTTCACTGACAAATCTTTTCACCAAAGAGGCAATCAGTCAAGAGCAGAAGCACACAAACACTCAGAGAAACACACATTCAATGAAGATTAAATGTCACAGTTGCCCAATAGGTCCAAATTCATTCTCCTCTGGGTTCCTCTTTGAACCAATAGCAGATACTTGGATAGTAGCTGCAAAGTATATGGAAAGCGATCTGAGCCAGACTAATGCTTTCGTTTGTGGATGCTACACAAATAGTACTTCACATTAAATGCAAACATTTGCTACAGTTAGAAGGGCAATCTGTGATTTGGTTCGCTCTGCAGGGAGTCTGTTGTCACAGTGAGGTTTCCCATGGCTGGAGAATGAAGGGAAAATCCAGCATAGACCCAGTTAAAAGTTTGACATAGCAGCTGCTGAGAAATTTTAATACCTTCTGACTAGATGTCATTCAGTATTTCACAACAAAATGAAATGAAATATCACATTATTGTCATATCCGTGTGAGGCTATTTGTTGGCAATACAGAAAATGCATAGATCAATGCACTTTGCTGCAATGATCCTCTCTTCAAGAAAAATGGATATACAATTGATGTAAAGAGAAAGAATCAATCCAAACTTTAAGAAAAGAACAACTGCATATATGCTGCAGGGACTAATCAGAATACAAAGCCAAACACATCCATTTGTGAGCATAAAGACAAATAGATTAGAAATTTTTTTCTTTTAAATCTTTCTGTTTTTGTGATACAGATTTTGTAATTGTTTTTGTTACCAACCCTAATATAAGTGACTGGTATGTTTAAAGACAACAGAAATCCTGAATCTGTTTTAACAAAATCTATTTATTTTAAAAGCACAGTAAAATTTAGGAATTAAATCCAACTCACAACGCTTTGTGTAAAAAAATTCCATTAACTATCAAATGCACAAAATTACACATTATTAACACATTTTTTAAAACGGATTATGAACATTAATGCCTGTAAAATTCTTCAGCTATAAAAGAATGATGCAGCTTGATCCAAACTTGGGCTCTTCTTCCTTTGAATTGTGACGTGGTTAATCTTGATATAGTTGCCCCCTGCTGACACAGCAGATGCATTACAGAAACTTGACTGGAGTCCCAGACAGCACAAAACATTATAAGAACAATGCACACAAAAAATATGTAATATCAGCATGTTCCTCACAAAAAAGGCTATTTTTGTTAACATGCCCTCACAGCTCTATAATGCAACAATAAAAAGAAAATGTATTGATTTATTACCAGATCCAAACATTTTTAAATCAAACACATAGTATAGGATTTATGTTGAATAAAACTAAATATTTGAACAAAGATCAAACCAATCATATTACCAATATCTGGATCCAACTATTCAACTTTCCAGTTTTCCATGATTAGAAAATGTTTTCTTTTAGACAGTTAAATATTTGAGGTATCCAGTGCCGGCATAACTTTATTGTTCCAAAATACACAAACACAAACACACCCAATACCCCTACACACATACACAGCCTTGTAGAAAATAGTTATTTACTAACTATACGTAGCACATGTTTGTATTTTCAAGTATTTTAAATTACTTCATACAAAAAGATAAAAAAAAATATTTTTTTGATCTCTGAACAAGTTAAATAAAATCTATTAAACGTCTTAGAATTATTTTTTAAATATGCACATGTTTTCTTAAAGAAAGAAAAGAAGTTAAATGTCAGTTTTATCAATCAGCAAATTTGTTTCCAATACAGAATACAAAATACAATAAAAATATTCTGGATTTCATCAAATAGTTTAAATAACAGGCTAGTATTTGAAACATAAAACACATAGGTGGATAAAACATAAAACACATAGGTGGATAAAACATAAAACACGATATTTCTTAAAATGTGTAAAAGGTCAATTAAAAACTTGAATTGCATGATATTAATATGTATTTTGAGAAATACCTGGAATATGAAGTGATGAAAGGTTTTCATTACAAAAATATTGCAAAAAGATGACCTCACCGGGTCCAAATAATAAACATGCAGTTAAAAACTCCATTTTGCATCTAACTGTGTTGTCTTTGACTAATATGTATTTTTTTATTTTCTGAAACCCTGAATCAATCAATCAATCAAACGTTATTTGTATAGCACATTTCAGCAGCAAGGCATTTCAAAGAGCTTTACATCAAATCAAACACAAAAATACAATGCAACATAGAATAAACAATCAAAACACAACATAGTCAGATTCCGTTAATAAATTTGTAATTGATTACGTTCCAAATACAACTCTAAACAAGTGGGTTTTTAGTTGAGATTTAAAGGAAGTCAGTGTTTCAGCTGTTTTACAGTTTTCTGGAAGTTTGTTCCAGATTTGTGGTGCATAGATGCTAAATGCTGCTTCTCCTCGTTTGGTTCTGGTTCTGGGGACGCAGAGCAGAACCAGAACCAGAAGACCTGAGAGTTCTGGAAGGTTAATACAACAGCAGTAAATCTTTAATGTATTGTGGTGCTAAACCATTCAGTGATTTATAAACTAACAACAGTATTTTAAAGTCTATTCTTTGAGCTGCAGGGAGCCAGTGGAGAGACTTTAAAACTGGTGTTATGTGCTCTATCTTCCTGGTTTTAGTGAGAACACGAGCAGCAGCATTCTGGATCAGCTGCAGCTGTTTGATTGATTTGTTGGACAGACCTGTGAAGACGCCGTTACAATAATCAATACGACTGAAGATAAACGCATGGATGAGTTTCTCTAGATCTGGCTGAGACATTAGTCCTTTAATCCTGGAAATGTTCTTCAGGTGATAGAAGGCCGTCTTTGTGACTGTCTTTACGTGGCTCTGAATGTTCAGGTCAGAGTCCATCACTACTCCCAGGTTTCTGGCCTGATCACTGGTTTTTAGTTGTAATAACTGAAGCTGTGCACTGACTCTAGATCGTTCCTCTTTAGGTCCAAAAATAATAACTTCAGTTTTGTTTTTGTTCAGCTGGAGGAAGTTTTGGCACATCCACACATTTATCTGTTCTAAGCATCTGTTCAGTGATTGGATGGGTTCTGAGTCTCCTGGTGACATCGTAATGTAGAGCTGTGTGTCATCTGCATAGTTATGGTAGCTAATATTATTTCCTGTTATAACCTGAGCTAGTGGGAGCATATAGATATTGAATAAGAGGGGTCCTAGGATTGAACCTTGGGGTACCCCACATGTGACCTTTGACCTCTTTGATGAGAAGTTTCCAATTGAAACAAAGAAATCCCTGTTCTTTATGTACGATTCAAACCAGTTAAGCACTGGACCGGAGAGTCCGACCCAACTCTCCAGTCGATTCAGTAATATGTCATGGTCAACAGTGTCAAAAGCTGCACTGAGGTCCAACAGAACCAGCACTGTGGTTCTCCCACAGTCCGTATTTATATGGATGTCATTGAACACTTTTACGAGGGCAGTTTCTGTGCTGTGGTGAGACCGGAAACCAGATTGGAAGGAGTCAAAGCAGTTGGTTATCGTTAGGAAGCTATTTAACTGTTTACACACAACTTTTTCAATAACTTTGCTGATGAATGGGAGGTTGGAGATCGGCCTGTAATTCTGCAGTGATTTGTCTAGATTGTTCTGTTTTATCAGTGGTTTGATTACTGCCGTTTTCAAAGCCTGGGGGAAAACGCCTGATGAGAGCGATGAGTTTACTATTTGGATCAGATCAGTAGCAACAACAGGCAGGACTTTCTTAAAGAAATGTGTGGGTAGAACATCCAGACAGCAAGAACTGGAGCTTAATTGACTTATAATTTCCTCTAGGGTTTTATAATTAAGTAGTTGAAATTGGTTCATTTTTCCTGTATTTGTTTTGTTTGGGTTCAGTGTTGGTACTGACTTTATAGTGGATGTGCAGATTAATCTTCTGATTTTTTGAATTTTCTCTGAAAAGAAACTGGAAAACTGGTTGCAGGCAGCAATAGACTGAAATTCAGGTGGTAACGTGATAGGAGGATTTGTGAGCCTGTCAACTGTTGCAAATAAAGCTCGAGCATTGTTAATGTTTTTGTTTATGACATCTGCAAGTGTAACAAATATACAAAAAAATTAAATCAGGAACGGGTAAACACTTTTTTGTACCGCTCTAAGTGCTTATAGTCTTTCTAACTTGTGCACTCATAAATCTACAGGTCACACAAAGTCACAGAACCTTTTTTAAACCAGAAGGCAGGAAATAGCTCCGCTGTGAATTTTGATTTAAAAGTATGAATCAAGCTCCGCTTCTCTGATGTTATATTGTAGTAACTTAGAGTTCCTCCTTCCCAGTCAAGAAACACACCTATTTTCTTACATATAGGGACTTTGATTTCTTCTTTTGTGTTTTTATGCATGGCTTTGTATCCAGTCTTGGAGCAGAGCAGACTCCAAGACTTGTCATTGCATCCCAGACCACCATCACGGTTCCAGCCTCTACCCACATCTTTATATGCCACAGCAATTCCCACCACACCTTTCCATTCCACTTCCCAGTAACAAAGTCGTTGCAGGCCTTCATCACAAAATACCTGGGTCCTCCTGAACCTTTCATCACTTGTATTTCGCATTTCCAGGTTCTTGACATCATTATCAGTTTCCGCTCTTTTGTTGTTTTCAGCCAGAACAAGCCGTCTGCTTGCTGAGTTCTTATCAAACATAAGATCTGCACCATCTGAAATTGTTCAAGAAGAAAATAAAGTAAGCTTTGTAAAAATTTAATCATTGACAGTTTCAGAATGTGTAGTTTTTACCATAATGAATCCATAAATTTAAATATTAAATCTGCTAAATATGGAGAATTACGAGTCATTAAGTATTTTATGATTTCCTTACATATAAAGTCATTTGTTATATTTAGTATGACTGTTAAATACCCTTCAGATGATGAAGTTCTAACTTTCACTTTCAGATAAACATGATTCATCTTGTAATACAAAAATGTAAAAGTTTTGAGGGAAAAAAACAGCTTACATTTACTCCAACCAGGTTTTAGTCGATGTTCTCCTTCATAGTCAAAGCTGTGCACAGTAAGACAAGAAAGATTCATTTAATTTTAGAAAAAAAATCAGAAAGACTTTAGATAATATTTCATTCCTAGTTTTCATTGTTATGAAAGCTTATTATTATTATGTTATTTGCTACACAGTATGTGTATTAAGTTTAAATCATCAGTTCTTGGACTATAACATTTATTATTGAGCTGAGCTTAGCAAGACAAGTGATGGAGGGATGCATTTTAAATACCTGATTGCTGTGAAAAGACTTTACTCACACATGGTGCAACATTAGATTAAGCTATTTTTCTACAAGTTGCAGTACTGAGTAATGTCTGATTTATTTACTCACTTCACTGTCTCAAGTTTTCTGGTTGGATCCTCAACTATGGCATAGAGAGCCCTCATCCCATTGTCTCCAGGGTGATTGTAACTAAGGTCCAAGTGTTTAAGAGAGGAGTTTATATGGGACTGAATAGCTTCAGCCAGAGAAATGCAGCCTTTCTCTGTCACCTGACATCCTGCCAGCCTGCAAAACAGACACAGTTTTGAATTAGAAATAGAGCTCAGCAAAATTTGACAGTTATATATATATACACATATCCAACATGACATTGACTAATCTTTGAATATAATTTTGTGTAAAACTCAGTTATGGTTTAAATGGTGAATGGCCTGAACTTTCCTAGCACTTTTTCAAGTCCACAGGACCCCAAAGTACTTCATGCCACATTTGGTCATTCACCCATTCACAAACATTCCACAGCGAGCTACTAGATTGTAGCCACGGCCCTCAAAGAATAGAAGTTTATTGTAATTTTGAAGGGTGTGGCCAACAAATAATGAGAGTCCAAAATATGGTGTCTCAAAACATTAGAATATTCCAGCTTATTTTTGATAACAATAACTCATTGATTTACATTTACATCTATTTTTATCAAAAAAACATAAGCTGCAATAGTCTAATGTTTTGAGACACCATATTTTCTTCAAAATTACACTAAGCAAGTTTTATTGAACTTTAGTTTTATCACTCTCAGTACTATTTTCATAGGACTGTTGTATTATGTTGCCACTTTATACAAACAAGAATTGTGAACACATAGAATGGCTTTAGGTCTGGGGACAAAACAGATTATAAACTCAAAATAGTAGCTAACTATAACACTGGTTGATATATTGAAAAACCTACTTGAGAATCTCTAGTTTACAGTTCACATGTTTCAATCCCTCAGCAAGTCGCATCACTCCAGCATCCAGCAAATCATTATGACTCATGTCCAACTCTGTGAGATTTGAGGATGGTTTGGTTAGCACTGATGATGTCAATCCATTGCAAGATTCTTCAGAGAGTTCACACCAACTCAGTCTGTAAAAAGATACAAGAAAACAATCAAGTTAATTTGACAAACAATGTGTGATTTTCTTCTAAAATAATAAAGGATCACAGTAAAGGAACAATGTATGAGTCTTGTTTTAAAACAGGAAAAGACAAGTTATCATGTCTGTGTTGTCAAACTAGACAAAGGCAAAAGCCCTAAATCTCATGTAAAACATTAATGTTTGTTCACAATGAAAAAGTAACATGAATTAATTTTCTGAAGTAGTGAGGTACAGTAGACACTACATGGAAGCAACTTAAAGAGTATTTTTACAATAATATTTTACATCTTTCTCTTGTTGAAGAAGTGAGTATTATGATTGAGTGAGTTTGTTTCGTCAAGGTTCAAACTGATGGAAGTATGGCAATTAAATGAAGGTATTAATTTATGATACCCTAAAAAGTTAAAGGTAATGACACTTTTTATATGAGACAAACCAAATGGATTATTGTGTTATTTCAGAGTGAGATTTTTTTTTCCAAGTAAATGAGACAACTTGACTGAAACCAGGTGGCTTTCAATGCTTTACCAAAGTAAGGACTAGTATTTGTTGTTGTGGCTTCAAATAGTCATTCTATTGAATATCATCTCATGCTTACATTTTGCTTTTGTTGCTATTTGACCTTAACTTTTATAGCGTTGCTGCAGCCCAAATGAAAAAGTGCCTGCTAGTTTAGAGCTCTAGTTATAATGCATTACTGTTGCCACAAAAGAACAACAATGTAAAAAGCAAAAGAAGAGACCTGCTAAAATAGTGTGAGGCCTTGAACTTTTGTATATTTGTGAATAAGTTTTCAAATAAGCAGTGCAACATTTGTATGTTTTGTTTCCTGATGCAATATTTTTAAAGCAGCTTCTGGAAAAGTTATGGACTGTTTTTTGCATCAAAATCCTTAAACACTGAATAAATATGACAAGTTTATAGCTCTACAAAAGACATTTTACACTTTTTATAAAAATACTTACAAAGTAGTTTTTGAGACTTTAACCAGTGGCATCAGTCCCAGAAGAACTTTCTCTGATTTCAGGTATTTCTCAAGATCAAACACTTCAAGGTTTTCATCTGATGTCAGCAGCACAAAGGTTAAAGCTGACCACTGAGAAGCACTGAAAGTTTCAAAAGGTTTTTCTTCTGATTTAAGATAATCTTTGATTTCTTGAACAAGGGTGTCGTCATTCAGCTCATTAAGACAGTAGAAAAGATTAAGGTTTTTCTCTGTGTCACTGTTGTTCTCTCTTATCTTCTTTTTGATGTACTCTGCTGCTTTCTTACTAGTGCCTTTGTGTTTTTCAGTCTCATCAATCAGATCTTGAAGTAGATCCTGATTAGATTCCAGAGAGAGACCCACTAGGAAGCGAAGGAACATGTCCCAGTCCCCATGTTCACTCTCAACAGCCTTGTCCACTGCTTTCTTATAAAACTCTGAGGCTGCTGAGCTAGGTTCTGTGAACACATTTTCTCCTTTGTTATTAAATGAGTAGAAGACATGGAGAGCTGCCATGTACTCTTGAATGCTTTTATGGACAAAACAAAACATATTCTGTGGGTACAGCTCGTGATTTTCTCGTTTGATCTGAGTTAACAACCCAGAGAAAACAGCAGCTTTGGTTACATCAGTCCCACAACTGGTCAAGTCTTCCTCACTAAAGAGAAGGTTTTTCTCCTCTAGTCCTATGAAAGCAAGTTTCCCCAAAGATAGGATTGTTTCATCATTAGTTTTATCACAGAATGTCTCCGTTCCAGAGGTTTCAGAGGTTGACTGATCTGTGTTATATTTTACTTTTGTCTGTCTGCGCTGGAGCAAAAGGAAATGTGTGTACATGTCAGTCAGAGTTTTTGGCAGTCCATCATCTTGATTTCTTTCAACAAAGTCCTCCAAAACCTTTGATGTGATGAAACAGAAAACAGGGATGTGACACATTATGTAAAGAATTCTTGATTTCTTCACATATGACAAGATTTTTTCAGCCACCTTCTTATCACTGAATCGTTTCATGAAATACTTTTCCTTTTGCTCATTATTAAATCCTCTCACTTCTGTCATTCGATCAATGTTTTCTAGAGGAATGTTGTTGGATGCTGCAGGTCGGGAGGTGATCCAGATTTGAGCTTCAGGGAGCAAATTTCCCAGGATGAGATTTGACAACAGACCTTTTATTGAGGTTGGTGTTGTGACATCACTCATTTTATTGATGTTTTTGAACTCAAGATCAAGACGACATTCATCAAAACCATCCAGAACAATCAGAATCTTGTACTTGTCATAGTCAGTTATTTCAGAGGTCCTCATTGCTGGGCAGAACTGATGAATCAGATCTTCTAAACTGTGTTCTTTATTTGCTCTCAGATTTAACTCTCGGAAAGGAAGTGGAAAAATGAAAAAAATGTTTTCTGTTTCTTTGCTCTCTGCCCAGTCAAGTATGTATTTCATTGAGGCAAATGTTTTTCCTATGCCTGCTACTCCGATTGTAAGGACAGTCTTAATGTTTTGATTATTATTTGCAGGTTTAAAGATGTTGCAGTATTTAATAGATGTTTCTTCATTTGTTGTTTTGAAGTTTGCATCCTGAACGTGCATGGCTTCATTTTGAGCTCTGTCCCCTTCTATGATGTAGAGGTCAGTGAAGACGTCGTTGAGAAGAGCTGAGGTCTTCTGTCCATCAATCCCTTCAGACACACTGGTAAACTGATCTTTTAGTTCACTTTTGAGTTTTCTTTGACTTGTGATATCAGGCCTCTCTGAAAAAACAAAATGTAGATAAAAAACAGATTCAATACTTTTGAAACAGTTTTATATTAAATATTATTTTGATATAAATTTAAAAAGACACAATAAAAGACTACTAATCGCAAAATTTGACCTGCTCCTGTGTGACAAAGGAATGTGTTGTAAAAACTAAACTTATGCAATTTTCAGTTTATAGGGGTTTAATGTAGTAAAAATACAAGCACACAGCAGATTAAATCTTAAAACTACAGAGGGTTCTTCAGTTCACTCAAAATCTACTTGGGATCATACATTTTTGTCAAGGAAAGTTCTTGCGGCCATGTGTTGAATTAAAATTATGAGTTGTATATACCAGTGCTTATACATTTTATGGCGCAGACTGTCAGTAAATGCACCAGGAAAGTCTGAGTACCGGATATGAAAAGCGCTCATTCACATTGCGTGAACTGAAAAACATCAGGAGACGTGTTGTAACTCTATATATGTGTATAAGAAGCGTGTCATAAGATTCTACTATTAAAGTGACATCGACTTCTGCATGAAGGAACAGCTCTGCCTTTCACCATCCAACCTTGAAGAAACACCAATCTAAAGCTGTTGGTGCTGAAACTGTCAGCCTAGCTTAGATACAGGTGCTGTAAATACACATCTACATGTACTACATACACATACACTCAATAGTCAATGCGAGAATTGAAAGAGCAATTGGGAACGCAGGTATACATCTCATCAACGTTTTAATTGGTACTTTTAGTGCATGTTGCAATGTCTCTTGCTGAAATGTGGCAACCTATAACCCTCAAATACACCTTGCTCCTCAGAATTTAATTGGGAGAGAACCCACCTTGTTTAACTCTTCTCAGATCTGATGAAGGCTTGGATCCATAAAGTCCAAACTTATCTGCACCCCTTATGGACTTGATCCAGGGTCATGATATCCTCCCAGAGCCCCCTGAAGCTCCACTGACTCATGCAGTTTTGTGCAAATGGATTGAAAAACTCTAGAGATCTAAGTTGATTAAATAAGAACCATTCAAGATAATATGACTTAATTTTAATATAAACATGTAACACATTTAAATAAGTATGAATAAGTAGAGCATTTTTGTCTAACATAGTTAATGATTTAAGTTGCAACACACTAAATAAAATGAATTAAATGTATTTGAGTTACCTTATCCTAATTGCTTTGGGTTCCTTGGATTGTAATCACGTAATAAAATAAACTAAAACAGTTTAGTTACAAAACCTAAATCAATCTATGCAATCAGTTTCCCCAATTCATTTGAGTGAACTTGACTTGCTGGGTTTTACAGTTTACATAGATTTCTTTGAGAATTATATTTTTTTCACATTTGCCTGTTGTGTGAATGTAGCCTTAGTTATTGTTTAATATGTCCTATGTAGAGTGGAATTAATGCTTTTCTAAATATATTTTCTGTGTCTGTCTTGTTTTTTATCAACTTTCTTCACTTTTAATAAATGAAACTTGTCAGTTTCTAAGTTAGTTTTACACCCTGAAGCCTAAGCAGTACACAGTAATTTAATTAAGACGTATTTAGTGTACATACATAGCTCTCTGGAATAGAAAAGATTCATCCTTGATACTCAGTTTGAAAAGTTGCATGGCCAGTTTGTTGATAAATTTTAATATAATTTGATTTTAACTAAAAGTCAAAATTTTGTAATTTTACTGATGACAGTTTAAATATTATAAAATACATTTAGGTTCAATCTAATTGTGTGAAATTTGCATCTGCAGATCTTACCTCGTATTTCTGTCAGTCTGTCAATAATGTCACCAGGGATTTTCTGAGCAGATCGAGGCTGGGAGGTTATCCAAACCTTGGCTTCTGGCAGCAGGTTTCCTTTGATAAGGTTTGTTAGTAACACATTGACTGATGATGGTTCTCTGACATCAGTCAAGATTTCATTGTTTTCAAAGTCTAAACAATGTTGGTATGCATTGAGTCCATCCAATAGAAATACAACATTTAACTGGGAATAGTCAGAGATGATGATATCTTTGGTCTCCTTGAAGAAGTGATTAAGAAGCTCAAACAAACTCATGTTTTTATTTTTTATCGAGTTGAGTTCTGAGAAGTCAATTAGAAACAAAAGTTCTGGAGGTTTTGCCTTGCTAAAGGCATCTTTGATCCAGGTGAAAAATGACCAGTTCTCATTATCCTTTTTAGCCCATTCTTTAATAAATTTTTTCATGTGAAAAGATTTTCCTATACCAGCTCCTCCAATGGTCAGCACTGTTCTAGTTTTCTTTCCTTCCCCGTCTATGAAGATCTCAGAAGGTTGATTCACTTTTGTAAACTCGTTCTGTTTACTTTCTCCTTTTTCAGAGCCATTTTCTCGTTTAATATGTTCTGTTGTTTTCTGGTTTGGATGACTGATTTCATCTTTTTCATCAGTGATTTCTTTCCGAAATCTATTTTTCAGGCATGTCTCCAACTTCTCCCGTTGTTCATAGGTTTCTAATCAGACAAAGTTGTACATGGAGGTAAAATCATATAACTTTTGAATAAAGTCAATAAAAACGTATGTAAGCTAAATGAACAGTAATTTACCTACATGATAAATATTCTTACCTTGACAGAGAACAGTTTTGTTGATGTATTCAGAAGGAATCTTATCCACTCCTTTTGGTTGAGAAATGATCCAAATATGAGCGTCAGGAAGCAGATTTCCTTTGATCAGATTTGTTAGCAGAACATCCATTGATGCTGCTTCATTCAAGTTTTTAACTTCTTTGTTCTTTACAAAGTCAAGAGGAAGTTTGCATTTTTCCAGACCATCAAGAATGAAACATATCTTTTTCTTATCTTTGGAGACAGCATTTTTTTTGTTGAAGAAATCATTCAGCAGAGATTCCATGCTTTTTACTTCATCCTTCTTTGTATTCAACTCAGTGAAATCAAGGGACACTACAGCTTTTATGTGTTCGTTGGATTTTCCTTTTGCCCAGTCGATCATGAACATTTTTGTTTGGAAAGTTTTACCAACACCAGGAACTCCTTTCATCAGTACAGTTCGCACATCAGAGGAAAACAATTTCTTGATGGGAAATGGATCTTTGGGCGTGATTAGGTTCTTTTTCCCACTTTCACATGTCACTATCTCAGAGAGTTTTGGGTCACTTTCATGTTGAACCACCTCCTTGAGAATAACTTTCTTCAGGTATTTTTCTTCCATTGCATCTCCTATTATTGAAAAAATGTGATATGTGAAAAACAGAATTAACAATAATTTAATATTTGAAACACTGTTAAAAACACTATCTTCAGATTTATTGCATCGAAACAATCTCTATTTCTTCCTGACAATAAGTTAAACTCAGCTAAATAACAATAAGATACACTGAACTCACCCAATTAACATGTTTGTTGTGCACCTCCAAATTTTTGTAACTAGCTGTGAAATGAAGTCTAGGCGCAAATTCAAACTGGAAGACTCTCTAGCCCCACATGCATCATCCAGTCGGCGCGTCTCCGTCATCTTCGTTGACCTATAACCACTGGACCAAGCCACGTCACGGCCAATCACCGACCAAGCCCCAGTTGATAACGACTTCCATCCATGGCATCTTCCGCTTTCCAGCTGCGCTCAACTTGTTCATCCGCACGCCTCAGCTTTTTAGTCAGCTATCTCACCAGATCTTTTTCTCCATGACTCCTGGCCCTTCCACCTCTAACTTTCATCATAAAAGCCGCTTAGCCGTGTGTTTGGCCCTTTTTTTTTCTCTCCCTCGCTCCTCAGATGGAAGAGAATTTCTCCCAGCCCCGGCCTCAATCATTCCAAGCAGCTTCTCCCGCCGCTCTCTCGCCTGACTGGGATTCACTGTCTCTTGCTCCACTTACTCCACGGTCCATCTCTGGCAAGATTCTACTGTCTACATCCCTGGGCCATCTTTCTTCACCTCAGGCCCTGGCCGGGCCCGCCAACGTCTTGCCGCACCCTTCTATGCTGCCGTTCCCTCCCAGCTCATCGTTCATAATCTCTCCATTTCACCATCGCCGTTCATCGCACTGCCTTTCCACCGGTTCAGCCACGTCAACAGCCTCTCTCGCTTCTGCATGGCAGCTGTCAGCCCGTCCGTCATCAGCTCATCCCATCGGATTCTCACGCTACGCCCCCCTCGGGCTTTCAGGGTAAGACGTAGCCTTCACATGTCTCATTCAGGGTTTTGAACTAAATGAATGCATAAATAAATTAATAAATAGTAGCATCCCTCTTAGTGGTAACCCAAGGTGGTTCGGCAACCTCTTTTCTACAGTGTCTCGCACTCAGTAGTAGCTTCCGTCATTTACTGTTACCAAGCCCCCAATATATTCCTTCTTGAACTTTATTACGCCCTGCACTGGACTTCCCGCTCCTTTCTCAGTCCCTCTCAAGTCATGCGGCCATATTGATTCGCACAGGGGGATTATTCATTCATAAAAAAACAGCAGACATATGCGCACCGAGCTACAGAAGAGCCGGGCAGTCTAACGGTCACGGGTTGTCATGGTTACCGCATTCATTTCTCTGCTTCACCATCGGCTAACTCGTCGTCAATTAGTGCACTCGCTGTCTTTAACTGCGTGATAATATAGTCATGCTACCATTGACACTAGTGAATGAGATGCGTATTAACAACCCATGAGAGTTAAATGCAATGGGAGAAAAAAAATCACTGACATTTAGTATGCTGCAAAGCCGTTCGCAATCGCACGAGTGGCGATACTGACTCCAAGTAGTAAATTATATCATTAGCTTAATGATATAATTGTCATTAGGCTAATAATGATTGTGCCTCTTGTCTCAGCTGTTAAGGTGACTGCGTTGTAGAGCAGTTGCCAACAGAACGTGGAGCTGACTAATAATCCCTCCGGGCACATCGGTACAAGTCAGCTCAAGTGCTTTCACCAATTGTTAAACAAGTCACTAATTGTTGTTTGTCAAGGGCTATCATCCAATCATTGTTTCTTATCAAATTTTGTTTAGTGTCCTATTCACTACTCATCAAAGGTAACTTTAAATAGAAGGTGATTTAGCATCAATTTAAAATTATATGCATTTTGGTGTTTGACTTACAGTAATTTTCCTTGTTTTATTAAGCATAGATGCTGATTGCCGTTTCATGTTTCATCCCAGATGTGCAGTACAGAGTAAACCAGAAGACCTTAATGGTCTGGCAGTTGCTATTTCATCAGGTCTTTAACAAAGTGTCCCCTTTTCTTAGCTTAAGTTTTTAGGCTTGTCTAAGTCGTTTTCTGGGTATATCCTTGGTCTCAGAAGTTTACTTGCTTCTCCGCCAGGCCTGGCGGTATGGGCAGTCATTGAGGGGCATTGCCCGCTCACAAAGTCAGCAGTGTTCCCCCACCCTCCTGAACTGGAAGCTGATGTTTTCCACCTCAGAATGGTCAATTCTCCGTTATTCCTATATCAATTTGATACTATAGGGGCTCCTGCACTTCCCATATCTGTGTCCCCTGTCACTTTTAAAAACTGTTTAATCCGTTAAAACATCGTAATCTATTTCCCAATCACCCACAAACACAACATGAACGCTGAGACGCTTGCGCTGGGTTTGCACCTGTGCGGCAGCAAAGGAGACCTGCTGCTGCTGTGCAGAGTTGCGCATGTGCGTTAGAATCATGCCAGCAAAATGCAAAGAACTTTGCAGTTTTCCCCCAAACTAACTGACTGAGTTGAGTAATGCTGTCGGATACAGGTAATGACAGCTAAAAGATGACCAGCTAATAATACAGCAATAATACCTGTTAACAAGTAGCCTGCAGGGTACTGAGTTGTTAACTATGTTCAGCTATGTAGATTAATTTTGCCCCCAAAATAAGTCGATGCCCCCTTGTTACACTCGTTTGGAGCCGGGGCTGTTTTCCGCTAACAAGAAAACTGTCCCGTATTCTGACAATTCAAGCTCATGTCCCATCTGGCACTTCTAGGCTTCATCTCTCATCCAAGATTGTCCGAAATTTGCACGCTATTATTTCCCAAGCCATCCCGTCACTTCTAGGTCTATGCAGCCTTTTCTCTAGCTTACCCAGGTTCCCACTCATTTGTTCCAGTTCCACTTCTGAGCCAATCATCATTAGGCACCTACAAGTCATTCTTGTGGGTCCGTCAGCAACAAACTATCAGCACTCGCAAGTTATCCTGAAGCCACAGCCCCTTTTGGAGGAACTGAACCTCCAATGTCATTGCCTGGGTCCAAGTCAAGTTAGTTTGCATGGGATGTTTCAACAAGTGAAAAAGCTTTATCTAATCTATATTTAATATTAAAAAAATTTAAATCTACGCATCAAGTTTACTACCGCCTCATATTCTCAACCCTACACGGGGGTGGAGCCAGCACCTCCTTATCGCTGGGAGTCCAGGATGGCATCTCCTCTCTAATTTTTCTCATTCTAATTCAGCCTGTTGGGCAAGGCCCTTTTGAGGGGGAATCTCCACGCAGCTGGTTCAGTTTTAACCTCCATTTCAGCAGCTCGAGTCCTCAGCATTTTACGAATTCCGTTCCATCTCCATAACCTGTTTCCTGCTCTCCGCTATAAGCAGTCATGTTCGACCCATAAAGCCGAACTTCCACCATTTTTCTTGTGTCATCAACTGCCATTAACCAATTTCATCAGAGTGTTACAGATCTGGTCATTCTAAGTTTTGCTGATAAGCTGTCTCTCTCAGCCTTTGTTCAATCCAATCCATATATTAGACAAAATCACTCATTTCAAACCTTAATCCATGTGTCGTACTGTAATTTTATTTCCAATAGTTTCTGTTTTTCATCCTCCTTTCGAGTCTTAGTTTTTTTTATGCTCATCCATCGTTCCAAGCCCCCGCATTTTTGCGACCTCGAGGCAATAATCTATATATGACATCATTCAACCTTTTAGATTACGTTTAACCAGTCTTCAAGGTATTCTCTCGACCTTACGCCAACAGCTTCGTTGTTCATCTTCAGCATTCTCTTCATATAATTATACATATCTCTTCTCCGTCTTCGTAGCTTCCCTCAGTGCCAGATGAGCACTGGTGACTGGTGGTGGTTGACGGGATGCTGGCCTTCATTTACCAGAATTCAGCCATATTATGCATACCGGGGTCCCCAGCAGGCCATCATCTACCAGGATCCCGTCATTTCACGCATAGCGGCGTCCCCAGCTGGCCTTCATCTACAAGCATTGCACCATTTAATGCCTCGCCAGTTGCCTTCATCTACCAGCATCCCGCCAATCTACGCCTAGCGGCATTCCCAGCCGACTTTCATCCATCAGCTTCCCAATTTTTCTCTATCACAGTAACATCACCTTCTACAATCTCCTTAAGTCCTAGCCTGTAAGCCCTGGGTTAGCTTAGCTCCTCCCGCTTTTTCTCCACTTTCCCTGATGCCAATTCCACGGCCCGGCCTCCTTTTTGGGGGATGACATTCCTAACCAACATCAGGAATGCTCATCCAAGCTTATTCCAGTTCACAGCTTGATGTCCTCAGCTGTGGTCCGAGAGCAAAAGAACTTTAATTCATGTATGTCAATAAAACTTTTTAATCGCTGTCTCTCTCCATCTGAGTCTCTCCAGATTGAAATGAAGCCTCTGCGCAAATTCAAGCTGGAAGACTCTCTAGCCCCATTTGCGTCATCCAATCGGTGCGTCTCGGTCATCGTCGTTGACCTATCAACGCTGGACCATGCCACGTCACGGCCAATCACCGACCAAGCCCCAGTTCATAAGGACCTCCATTCATGGCATTTTCCGCTTTCCAGCTCTGCTCAACCCACCTCTACCCTTCTCCACCTCCGCTTTCCCAGCTCTCGAAGCACACATCATCCATCAACCACCAGTGTTGGGCCCCAGTGGATGACATTCCTAACCAACATCGGGAATGCTCATCCGAGCTTATTGCAATTCACAGCTTGATGTCCTCAGCCAGGGATCGAGAGCCAAAGAACTTTAATTCATGTATGTCAATAAACATTTGTAAATGCTGTCTCTCTCCATCTGAGTCTCTCCATATTCAATTGTGCACCTTTTCACTTAAAAATGGTGTATTTGGAAAGTGCTCTTGCAAAGCTGGTTTACCAGTACTAGCATGTTTGTGATCTTTATAGGAAGGCTATAATTTAGGAGACTACTGGACCAACGTATGCATCAGATATTAAAACTCCACTGCTTGCTCGGCTCAAATACACTCAACTCAAATCTCCAAGAACGACTGCATTATGGGTGAGTTATAGCCAATCTTTTACAGGTTCACATTGAGCACAGTGAGAATATGACAGAAAACAGGATTGTTTCCATTACTTTTAATTGGTTGAATTCCAACATCTTCCGGTACTTAGGTTTCTAATTAAAATGAGTAAATCAAATCAATCCTAATTATTAAGAAACAAATATGGCCCATAAAAAACAAAAAGAGATAACAACCACAAAAACAGTAAAAACCAAATAATTATCCACTCCCATATAAAACTAAGGCGCCAGAGAATCCACAAACCAAAGAACCTCACTGAGCTTTGAACAGGATCGGTCAAAATTGATAGAAAGTTTTAAAATGATGTAAAATCAGAAAACTCCTGCATAAAGTCAACAACAACGATTATTTTGTGTACAAGCTAAGTGTAATTGATTTAGACGGGTATTCTTACCGTGACAGAGGACAGTTTTGTTGATGTATTCAGAAGGAATCTTATTCACTCCTTTTGGTTGAGAAATGATCCAAATATGAGCGTCAGGAAGCAGATTTCCTTTGATCAGATTTGTTAGCAGAACATCCATTGATGCTGCTTCATTCAAGTCTTTAACTTCTTTGTTCTTTACAAAGTCAAGAGAAATGTTTAATTTTTCCAGGCCATCAAGAATGAAACATATCTTTTTCTTGTCATCTTTGGAAACTACAGCATTTCTTTTGTTGAAGAAATCATTCAGCAGAGATTCCATGCTTTTTACTTCATCCTTCTTTGTATTCAACTCAGTGAAATCAAGGGACACTACAGCTTTTATGTGTTCGTTGGATTTTCCATTTGCCCAGTCGATCATGAACATTTTTGTTTGGAAAGTTTTATCAACATCAGGAACTCCTTCCATCAGTACAGTTCGCACATTATTGAGCATATCAGGATGTGTGGAAATCTCAGATTTATTGTTGCTAAATAAATCAATGGGCATGATTAGGTTCTTTTTCCCACTTTCAAACATCACTATCTCAGAGAGTTTTCGGTCACTTTCCTGTTGACCCACCTCCTTAAGAACAACTTTCTTCAGGAATTTTTCTTCCATTGCATCTCCTATTATTGAAAAAATTAGACATGTGAAAAACAGGAAAAACAACAACTTCATATTTGAAACACTGTTAAAAACACTATCTTCAAAATTATTCCATAGAAACAATCTGTATCTCTTCCTGGCAACAAGTTAAACTCAGCTAAATAACAATAAGATGCACTGAACTCACACAGTAAATTAAAATGTTTGTTGTGCACATCCAACGTTTTGTAACTCGCTGTGAATTTTGCACAAGTCCTTTCACTCAAAATGGTGTATTTGGAAAGTGCTCTTGCAAAGCTGGTTTACCAGAACCAGCATGTTTGTGATCTTTATAGGAAGGCTATAATTTTGGAAGAATACTGGACCAACGTATGCATCAGGTATTAAAACTCCACTGCTTGCTCAGCTCAAATACACTAAACTCAAATCTCCAAGAGCGACTGTATTAAGGGTGAGTTATAGCCAATCTTTTACAGGTTCACATTGAGCACAGTGAGGCTTATGTGATTACAAATGTGTTTGTGAACGAAGAATATGCAGCATGTGTGTTTACATCTAGTACATGTTAGCTCCATTTTGATCTGGCATGTTCTTGATTCTGTATCTGAGTGTAACTTGATAAAATAGAATAAAAATATCTTTCATCGTACCACAATGGGCAAATTTCAGTAAAACAGCAGCAAAGTGACAAAGTAATATAAACATTTATAGAGCTGCACATATATAAAAATCTAAAATAGATTAAAACAGAATTAAGAACAACATACAGAATGGGCAAAAATACATCATAAAATGCTATGCAGTAAAAAGACCAACTAATCACAACCAGCAAAATGAATAAAGCTGCAGACATTTAACAAAATCGTAGAAGTAAATAAAATACAAAAACACAATAAAATTTACAGTAGATATATATATTTTGTTACCAAAGAACTGTTAGGATTCAAGTTGGTGTGAGTGCTCTTCTAACAGACGATCTTCGTGGGAGCGTTTCCGGCAGACTGGCGCACCTGCAGCGGATTCCCGCAATCGGCTGCAGGATTCTTAAGAAGCGGTGGAGCAGCTATTCATCGCTCGATGGTCCCACTTGTTGGTCAGAGTCAACTCCAAGTTCTTGCCATTTCTATGATCGTTCAAAGTTAATCTTGTTTCTGTCATCTCGCAGATCTCGATCAGTTGTCTGGATCAAGCCAGGAACCACGCCTATCACAGCGCGCAGCAGCGGCTGCTCTTTGTCACCAGGACTCCTCCGCCTGCCGATCGTGCCCCTGTCACTCTCGCAGAACCTCTGTGCCTCTTGGATCCTTTCCCCTTCCTCAGCAACCCTGCATCAGACGAACTGTAAGCAATACTCTCCATTCCCCTGTCAAGATTCCCTCAACCCGGTTCTCACTAACCTCTCCCTCTCCAAGCAGAACCGGAGCCGCCCAACCGCTGCCGGTTCGAGAGTCAACCTGGATTAGATTTCATTCAACATTTATTGTTAAATAAATAATTTGAATCAAGACTTTTCGGCCTTTGTGGTAGAACCTGCATGTGGGTGAAAAACCTCAAATCCAACATGACAGAACCATCGAGCCATGTTGACCCAGCAGGCTCACACACTAGACCCGGATTAAGTTCAGCAGAACTACTAGCTCGCCACGATGCCATGCTCCGCACTTTATTGGATCAGCAGAGTTTCCAGGGCCAGGTGATGGATCAGTTGAGATCCACAGTCTCAGAACTGTCACACAGACTGGAGCATAACCCTCTGCCTCATGTTACAGCCGGGGCAGCGGCCTCCGCCCCACCACTTGGGGAGGAGCAGTCAACACCTTCAACTTCGGTTGGATCGTCCCGAGGTCGTGAGATTTCCTCCGACACCTGAACATTACTCAGGAGAGATTGGGAAGTGTGGAGGATTCATTCTGCAATGTTCCATTGTATTTTGCAGAGCTCCTGAATCATTCCCAGATGACTCTGCCAAAATAGCATATATGATTGGATTATTGAAAGGAAAAGCCCTCAGATGGGCAGAAGCTAAATTTAGCCTCACATCTCTCTCCCAAACACCTTTTGCCACTTTCTTAAGCGAGTTAAAGCAAACTTTTGGTTATGCAGAGTCCAGTTCAGAAATCACGCATCAGCTTTGGAACCAGAAGCAGGGGTCCCGTTCTGTAGCGGAATTTGCTATTGATTTTCGCACCCTTGCTGCCACATCGGGTTGGAATGATGAAGCTCTAAAAGGGGCATTCATTCAAGCTCTTAATGAAGCCCTTAAAGATGAACTGGTTTGCAGGGACGAACCCGCCAGTTTGGAGGATTTAATAGCTCTGGCTATTAAGATCGATAATAGACTGAGAGGAGGTTCCGGAGAAGAGGGATTTAAACCTGTGCTTTTTTCAGACAAATTCGCACCTGATGTTGCCATGGAAACTACCTCGAATACGCTTCCTCCCGAGGAACCCATGCAGATTGGTCGCACTAGGATTTCTCCCGCAGAGAGACAGCGACGACTAGAAGCGCGTGCCTGCTTCTATTGTGGCCTACCTGGCCATTTTAAACCGCCTGCCCCTTCGGCTAAAAGGGAGAGCCCACCAGTGATAACGGGAGTCCTGGTGGGTGGCTGTTCCAGTTCGATCTCCCGACTTTCTCTTTCTGCTTCCCTTTTCATCAATCAAAGGTCAGTTAACGTCTCAGCTCTAATTGATTCAGGATGTGAGCAGAACCTTATTGATGAAGAACTGGTAAAGAAACTAAATATTCCTACAATTTTTCTCCCCGCACCGATCCAAGTTTCAGCCCTGGATGGAGGAGCCTTGCCTGTCATTTCGCAGCAGACTAAACCCATTGAACTTCTAGTTTCAGGCAATCACCGTGAGATTTTGATTTTTTACGTGTTTCCCTCTCCACAGACCCCGTTGGTTCTGGGCTTCCCCTGGCTGAGACAACACAATCCTCAGCTCAATTGGTATGAGGGCAGAGTGGAGTCATGGAGCAGAACCTGCCACGCAACCTGTTTACAGTCTGCCCAGATGAATCCACCATTTGACAGCACTCAGGAGGACGAGGAGGACAACAACCTGGATCTGTCCAAGATTCCCTCTGATTACCATGATCTGAAATTAGTGTTTAAGAAAAATAAAGCACTCTCGCTTCCCCCCCACCGCCCCTACGACTGCGCTATTGATCTCCTTCCAGGTGCTCCGCTCCCCTCCAGTCGGCTTTATAATATTTCTAAGCCAGAGAGGGAGAGTATGCTGAAATATATTAATGAATCCCGTGCTGCAGGTATCATTCGCCCCTCCACGTCTCCGTTGGGGGCTGGGTTTTTTTTTGTGTCCAAGAAAGATGGTTCTCTCAGACCTTGTATCGATTATAAGTGCCTTAATCAGATCACAGTTAAAAATAAGTATCCTCTTCCCCTTCTCACATCAGCTTTTGAACCAGTACAGGGTGCCACCGTGTTCACTAAATTGGATCTACGAAACGCTTACCATCTGGTGCGCATCCGTGAAGGCGATGAGTGGAAAACTGCCTTTAAAACACCGTTGGGCCATTTTGAATATCTAGTTATGCCCTTCGGTTTGACTAACGCCCCTGCGGTTTTCCAAGCACTGATCAATGACGTCCTGCGAGATTTTCTGGATCACTTTGTGTTTGTTTACCTCGACGACATCTTGATCTTCTCCAAGACCATGAATGAACACAAACAGCATGTCAGGTTGGTCCTACAACGCCTTCTCGAAAATAGTCTGTACGTTAAAGCGGAGAAGTGCGAGTTTCATGTACCTTCCATCTCGTTCCTCGGGTTCATTTTGGAGAGCGGGCAGGTGAAGCCGGATCCGGGGAGGATTCGCGCAGTTTTGGATTGGCCGATCCCATCCTCTCGTAAGCAGCTACAGCGTTTTTTGGGGTTCGCTAATTTTTATAGGAGATTTGTCCGTAATTATAGTCAAACGGCAGCTCCCATGACCAGTCTCACGTCTACGAAGATCCAGTTTTTCTGGACACCGGAAGCAGATGCAGCGTTCACTGCTCTGAAAGAAGTTTGCTAACGCCCCGGTCCTGATCCAGCCAGATTCCACTCAGCAATTCACTTTGGAGGTGGATGCCTCCAATTCAGGGGTGGGGGCGGTTTTATCTCAAAACTCGCCCTCTGATCACAAAATGCACCCGTGCGCTTTTTTTTCTCGCCGACTGTCACCTTCTGAGAAAAACTATGACGTAGGGGACCGTGAGTTGTTGGCTATTAAACTGGCTTTTGAGGAGTGGCGTCACTGGTTGGAGGGGGCTGAGCTTCCGATTGTGGTGTGGACAGATCACAAGAATCTGTCCTACCTGCAGACGGCTAAACGGTTGAATCCTCGACAGTCGAGATGGTCTCTTTTTTTTTCACGGTTCAATTTTATCATTTCTTACAGACCCGGTTCTAAGAATGTGAAACCAGATGCGCTCTCTCGACAATTCTCCTCTGATGATGAGGATCCGCCTGTGGACACCATTGTTCCACGTTCGTGTGTCATGGGGGCCGTTTCCTGGGACATCTCTGACCAGGTCATCAGAGCTCAGCAGTCTGATCCTGATCCAGGTACCGGTCCTCCGGATCGAACTTACGTCCCTTCCTCTGTTCGCTCACGTTTAATACATTGGGCCCACGCTTCTCGTTTTTCTGGCCACCCTGGCACCAGCCGGACCACGGCATTGATCAGGCGTTCCTTCTGGTGGCCATCCCTTCATAAGGACGTGACGGAGTATGTTTCAGCCTGTTCCATCTGTGCTAAAAACAAGTCTAGCCATCAACTTCCCAGTGGTCTCTTGCAGCCCTTGCCTGTTCCTGGTCGTCCGTGGTCCCATATTGCTCTTGATTTTGTTACGGCCTGCCTCCTTCTAAGGGGTTCACGGTCATACTTACGTCGTTGACCGTTCTCCAAGGCCTGTCACCTTGTGCCCCTTAGAAAATTACCTACCGCTACAGAAACTGCCCTTTTGCTCGTTAAACATGTTTTTAGACTCCATGGGATTCCCACAGAAATCCTGTCTGACAGAGGGCCCCAGTTCATCTCCAGGGTGTGGAAGGATTTTTGTGGCGCTCTCGGAGCCAAGGTGTCTTTATCTTCGGGTTTTCATCCTCAGACTAATGGGCAGACTGAGCGTATGAATCAGGAGATGGAATCTATGCTTCGCTGTCTGTGCTCCTCTGACCCCTCCTCGTGGGCCTCCCAGTTGCCCTGGGTGGAGTATGCCCACAACTGCCACGTTTCCTCTGCTTCAGGCTTATCTCCCTTTGAGTGTTCTCTGGGTTATCAGCCTCCTCTCCTTCCTTCAGACGAACCCCGGAATGCCGTCACTTCGGCTCAACACCATATTCGTAAGTGCCAGCGCATTTGGAAGGAAGCTAGTGCAGCTTTGAATCGCACCGCTGCCCAGAACCGCCGCTTATGGATAGGAAAAGAAAACGGGCTCCTGTTTACAGACCAGGTCAGGAGGTTTGGCTGTCAGCCAAAGACATTGTCCTAAAAGCTGCACCCAAGAAACTATCTCCTAGGTATTTGGGACCTTTTGAGATCCAGGCTATTGTGAACCCCTCTGCGGTCAGGCTCAAGCTCCCTCCTTCTCTCAGGGTCCATCCCGTCTTTCATGTGTCCCTGCTTAAGCCTGTGAGATCCAGTCCACTTTACCCTCCGGATAATCCCCCTCCTCCCGTCCGTCATGTTGATGGGGGCCCGGTTTATACCATTAATAAGATACTTGATGTCCGTCGAAGAGGCAGAGGTTTTCAATACCTCGTGGATTGGAAAGGTTACGGCCCTGAAGAACGCTCTTGGATTCCCAGATCATTTATTCTGGACCAGTCGGTTCTGAGGAGATTTCATGCTACCAGGGCTTCAGGTTCACCTGGACCGCCAGGTGGCGGTCATTGAGGGAGGGGTAATGTTAGGATTCAAGTTGGTGTGAGTGCTCTTCTAACAGACGATCTTCGTGGGAGCGTTTCCGGCAGACTGGCGCACCTGCAGCGGATTCCCGCAATCGGCTGCAGGATTCTTAAGAAGCGGTGGAGCAGCTATTCATCGCTCGATGGTCCCACTTGTTGGTCAGAGTCAACTCCAAGTTCTTGCCATTTCTATGATCGTTCAAAGTTAATCTTGTTTCTGTCATCTCGCAGATCTCGATCAGTTGTCTGGATCAAGCCAGGAACCACGCCTATCACAGCGCGCAGCAGCGGCTGCTCTTTGTCACCCGGACTCCTCCGCCTGCCGATCGTGCCCCTGTCACTCTCGCAGAACCTCTGTGCCTCTTGGATCCGTTCCCCTTCCTCAGCAACCCTGCATCAGACGAACTGTAAGCAATACTCTCCATTCCCCTGTCAAGATTCCCTCAACCCGGTTCTCACTAACCTCTCCCTCTCCAAGCAGAACCGGAGCCGCCCAACCGCTGCCGGTTCGAGAGTCAACCTGGATTAGATTTCATTCAACATTTATTGTTAAATAAATAATTTTGAATCAAGACTTTTCGGCCTTTGTGGTAGAACCTGCATGTGGGTGAAAAACCTCAAATCCAACATGACAAGAACATTTAGAAAAAAACACAAATTCTTTGTCATTGTCAATTTGACAAAAGTAATTATTTTCCCTTTCCTTACTTTTAAATGGCTCAGAATTATATATCTTGTTATGAAGCCTAGGCGTAAATTCAAGCTGGAAGACTCTTTTAGCCCCACCTGCATCACCCAGCCGGAGCTTCTGGCTCATCACCGTTGATTGCTCAACGCCGGTCCAAGACTCGTCACGTCCAATCACCGTCCAAGCCCCAGCTGATAAGGACCGCCATCCATGGCGTCGTGCGCTTTCCAGCAGAGCTCAACCCACCTCCACCCCTTCACCTCCACTCGCTCAGCATCAGGCCACATCCTTCATCGCCTCCACCACCAGTGCCGGGTCCCGGGGGGATGACGTTCCTCTCAGCATACGGAATGCTCATCCAAGCCCATCGCAAAGTTTGCGATGATCAATGTCCTTAGCCGGGGCCCAGGCGCCAAAGATTTAAATCATATTGTCATTAAACTTTTCTAATGGTTACCCTTCGTCTGTCTGAGTCTCTACAGATTGAATTATGATACAATGGCGGATTACTTAATTACCATTTACCTGCAAAAACATATTTAATTGCATTTTTTTAAGACTTTTTTAGCTGGTGCTTAAGTATTAGCAATAATGTCTTCCAAGATCACATGTTTTCAAATTTTCTGTCAACCTTTTAAATTTTTTAATACAAAAGCAAAGAGGGTCAATGATGAGCTGCCCAAGCAACCCCGTGTATAAAGATAGTTATGAGACTTTACCAGTTTAATTTAAGGGAGGAAATAACTTAGTCTACTCAGAAGCTGTTTGCTTTACCATGACAATTCTTTTATTTTACAAATAGCGGAAACAGGATTGTTTTCATTACTTTTAATTGGTTGAATTCCAACATCTTCCGGTACTTAGGTTTCTAATTAAAATGAGTAAATCAAATCAATCCTAATTATTAAGAAACAAATATGGCCCATAAAAAACAAAAAGAGATAACAACCACAAAAACAGTAAAAACCAAATAATTATCCACTCCCATATAAAACTAAGGTGCCAGAGAATCCACAAACCAAAGAACCTCACTGAGCTTTGAACAGGATCGGTCAAAATTGATAGAAAGTTCTAAAATGATGTAAAATCAGAAAACTCCTGCATAAAGTCAACAACGATTATTTTGTGTACAAGCTAAGTGTAATTGATTTAGACGGGTATTCTTACCGTGACAGAGGACAGTTTTGTTGATGTATTCAGAAGGAATCTTATTCACTCCTATTGGTTGAGAAATGATCCAAATATGAGCGTCAGGAAGCAGATTTCCTTTGATCAGATTTGTTAGCAGAACATCCATTGATGCTGCTTCATTCAAGTCTTTAACTTCTTTGTTGTTTACAAAGTCAAGAGGAAGTGTGCATTTTTCAAGGCCATCAAGAATGAAACATATCTTTTTCTTGTCATCTTTGGAAACTACAGCATTTCTGTTGTTGAAGAAATCATTCAGCAGAGATTCCATACTTTTTACTTCATCCTTCTTTGTATTCAACTCAGTGAAATCAAGGTCCACTAAAGCTTTTATGTGTTCGTTGGATTTTCCATTTGCCCAGTCGATCATGAACATTTTTGTTTGGAAAGTTTTACCAACATCAGGAACTCCTTTCATCAGTACAGTTCGCACATTATTGAGCATATCAGGATGTGTGGAAATCTCAGATTTATTGTTGGTAAATTAATCAATGGGCATGATTAGGTTCTTTTTCCCACTTTCAAACATCACTATCTCAGAGAAATTTGGGTCACTTTCCTGTTGACCCACCTCCTCAAAAATAACTTTCTTCAGGTATTCTTCTTCTTTGGCATCTCCTATCATTGAAAAATACGTGAATAAGAGGAATAACAATAATTTCATATTTAAAACACTGTTAAAAACACTATCTTCAGAATTATTGCATAGAAAAAATCTGTATCTCTTCCAGACAACTAAATTCAGCTAAATAACAATAAGATGCACTGAACTCACACAGTAAATTAAAATGTTTGTTGTGCACATCCAACGTTTTGTAACTCGCTGTGAATTTTGCACAAGTCCTTTCACTCAAAATGGTGTATTTGGAAGGTGCTCTTGCAAAGCTGGTTTACCAGAACCAGCATGTTTGTGATCTTTATAGGAAGGCTATAATTTTGGAAGAATACTGGACCAACGTATGCATCAGGTATTAAAACTCCACTGCTTGCTCAGCTCAAATACACTAAACTCAAATCTCCAAGAACGACTGTATTAAGGGTGAGTTATAGCCAATCTTTTACAGGTTCACATTGAGCACAGTGAGGCTTATGTGAATGCAAATGTGTTTGTGAACGAAGAATATGCAGCATGTGTGTTTACATCTAGTACATGTTAGCTCCATTTTGATCTGGCATGTTCTTGATTCTGTATCTGAGTGTAACTTGATAAAATAGAATAAAAATATCTTTCATCGTACCACAGTGGGCAAATTTCAGTATAACAGCAGCAAAGTGACAAAGCAATCAAAACATTTCTAGAGTTGCACATATAAAAAAAAAATTAAAGTATATTAAAACAGAATTAAGAATAACATACAGAATGGGCAAAAATACAACTTGAAATAATGCATTATAAAGACCACCTAATCACAACCAGCAAAATGCAGCAAGCTGCAGACATTATTAAGCAAAATAGTAGAAAAAAATACAAAAACACAATAAAATTGACAGTAAATAGATAAATTTTGTACCCTAAGAATATTTAGTTAAAAATACAAATTCTTCTTTTATCATTCTCAATTTTTCTAAATATTTATTTTCCCTTTCCTTACTTTTAAATGGATCAGAATTATATCTTGTTTTATGATACAATGGCGGATTACTTAATCAGGATTAAACTGCAAAAACATATTTAATTGCATTTTTTTTTAGACTTTTTTAGCTGGTGCTTAAGTATTAGCAATAATGTCTTCCAAGATCACATGTTTTCAAATTTTCTGTCAACCTTTAACATTTTTTAATACAAAAACAAAGTGGGTCAATGTTGGGTAAATTGTATTATTGGTATTATCAAATTATTTGTTGTTCATGTAGTCTTATAGTTATATCTTTATAATGCTTTACTTATATGCTTTTACTTCATTTTAATTTTAGTACAAAGAATGTTTCTGTGTATTGAATAACTTTGATTCCTTCCTGAGGCCTTCCTGAGAGAAAGCAGTGACAACCGCTTCCAGCAGAGTTTGCGTCCGGCCGAAACTCTGCTCTCCTTGACCTATTAGATAGCAACAAAGTCATTACCGTGAAGACATACAACTTGTCTGCTCGACGCCGTGCCTGGAACAGAAGAATCTAGTGTGTAGATAACATGTGTCTAGATAGTGATTGTCATTAGCGCTGCAACTATGTGATGATTTGTTTTCCCCGCCCTTTGAGAATTGCAGCGCCCAATGTGATAGGGATCCTAAATGCAATAAAAGAGAGGAGCAGGCATATGTGATTTCAGAGCAGTAGGAGATTGTAACTGAAAGCACATCTCTGTCTGTTCTCCTCGCGAGTACAAAGAATCCATCTCTCTTGTCTTTCTTGTGTTTAATTAATTTTTGTCTTTGATAGGTGTTTGAACCTGACATAAACTTGGTCCTTCGAGCCGGAGGTCAATATACCGGAAGGATTCCAGCAGGTATGGTGGACCCCAGTAAAGACCGTGCGCACGGCAGGTTTCCTAGTGGAAACTTATGAGAACCTGTTCAAGGGCTGGCGCTCGGCCTGCCTGCTGGGATCTGAAGGTTGAAGACTCCGAGGGAAAGACGGAGGGTGAGTGGATTCTTGGTTAAAAAGTGTGGCGAATGACTGGGGGTCATTGCGCGAATAGAAAAAGTGTGGCGAATGACTAGGGGTCATTGCGCGAATAAGAAAACCCTGTGAATTCTAGACCCTAACAGGTAAAAGATAGTGCACAAAATCCGTGAAGGACGAACGAAGTCCTTGCGCAAAATTTCGTGGAAATAGGTGGACGGAGCCTGGTGCGGTCCTGTTGTAAACAAAAAATTAATCCATTAGGTAATAAATAATAATAAATAAAATTGATCTATCAAATTTTATTTGGATAATACATTTCAGAGAAATAAAATTACTCAATAAATCAAATTTTATTTGTAAAAACACGATTCAACATAGAATTAACAATTAAAAATAACGTTAAATTGAGTTCTCACTAAATTATAATTGGAAAAAGGACGGCGGAGTCCTGCGAGAAATAAACGCTAAGTTCCGTGGAAAAGGATGGGAGTCCTGCGAGAAACAGGCGCTTAAATTCCGTGGAAAGTGTGACTGTGAGTGTGATTGGAGGTATAAATACCACTTGGTGTTTTATCTCATATAAAACAGTAGGATTGTAACCAGCAAACCTGTCTTGGATGCAGAGGCAAAGAACCTCCCACTCGAAAGAGTAGAAGTGGAGGTTACCACTACAGGTATTTTTAATTGCTGGCCTACTGAACAGATCTCCAGTTTATAGGATTCCCTAGGAGTCGGAAAAACTGGACCAAATTTTATTTAAAAAAATAAAAAAAAACAAAGTCAAACCCAAAGAAAATGCGCAAAGAAGGGTATGATGATGTTAAATTTTGGTTAGAATTAGCATTAAAAAGAGAAGAGGTACAATTAAATCTTCAGGATTTATTATCTATGGACAGTGTAAGACCAGAAAATAACTCTTTTCATAAATAGTAGACCTGTAGATTTCCTTTGCGACACTGGTGCATGCAGAACAACATGTAGAAAAAACATTCCTGGGGACACGTAACTCTTTGGTACAAGAATATGCCTGGGTCTGATAAGAACTACTAAGACAGACTCAACAAGGTCACTCCAGCTAAGATCACAGTGACTTATCTATACTCGGACACAAAACACACCGCCGTTGTAGCTGTCGCTCTCCCTGATGAATTAAAATCTTTAGACAGAACGTGGACCTCCCCGCACGTGTCTCTGTTTAAACAAAGAGGTGAACAGTGGAAGCAATTAGGTAATCTTGTTGAGGAAGGAGAAGCAGCTACCGATTGGGTGGCTACTTCCTCAAACATAGAAACTAGTGCTTCCACTGGGTTAACTAGAAAAGCATTGTTCTGGACAGCAGGGTGCAAAACGGGCAACATTTGCACCCCAAACAACACTGACAAATGCTACTTACAGAAGAAGAGGAAGTTCTCTTAAAGGACGTTCCTGATAAATTATGGTCAAAAGGGCCCACGGACGTGGGTCTTGTAAAGGGAGCCTTGCCAGTGCAAATTAGACCCAAAACAGAGTTTAGACCAAAAGTCAAGCAATACCCTTTAAAACCAGATGCACAGGAGGGTATAAAACCAGTGATTGAAGACCTTATTGAAGCAGGAGTCATAGTACAGTGTGAAAATTCTCCGTGTAACACTCCTATATTTCCTGTTAAAAAACACCCACCGTCTGTTGGATGGCGCATGGTTCAAGATTTACAAGCAGTGAACAGTGCCGTCATTCAGAGGGCAGCTTGTGTACCTGATCCACACACGTTGTTAAACTCTCTTAGATCAGATGCAAAAGTATTCACAGTCGTAGACATCAGTAATGCTTTTTTCTCAATACCAGTAGATAAGGAGAGTCAATTTTGGTTTGCCTTTACCTTTGAAGGGAACAGGTACACATTCACCAGGCTGCCCCAGGGCTACTGTGAGAGCCCTACAATCTATTCTCAAGTGATGAGTGCAAGCATGTCAACTTTTCAACCCCCAGGAGGGAGCCAAGTCTTGTTGTATGTAGATTATGTTTTATTAGCATCTCCAAACATGGAAATCTGTAAACAAGACACCTTAGCACTTCTAAAACATCTAGCGGAGGAAGGTCATAAGGTCAATAAAAATAAACTCCAACTGTGTAAAGAACAAGTGAAATATTTGGGTCATAATTTAAGTGCAGGAGGGCGGACCATAATGGAGGATAGAAAAACAACAATTCTCCAAACACCTAAACCACGAACAAAAAAACAGATGATGTCTTTTCTGGGGTTAACTAACTATTGTCGGAAATGGGTGCCTAATTATGCAGAAATTGTGGCTCCTTTAAACAAACTAATGTATGAAAAAGATCTGAAAATGTCTTCCTCTTTGGAATGGACAGAGGAAGCAGAAAAAGCATTATGTGAAATAAAGCAGGCCCTCGTGTCAAGTGCTGCGCTTGCTTTACCGGACTATACAAAACCTTTTGTCCAGATGGTGGATTGTAAAGGTCATTTTATGACCTCGGTACTAGTTCAACAACATGGTGATAAAATGAGACCGATAGCATATTTCTCTTCCAAGCTTGATAGTGTGGCGTGCGCCTTGCCTCACTGTGTGAGAGCTGTGATTGCTGCTTCTATGGCAGTAGAAGTTAGTGCTCCTATTGTACTGTTTCATCCATTAACATTAAAAGTACCACATGCAGTTTCAGCAATATTATTGCAGACAAATATGACTTTCTTATCACCTGCTAAGCATCTTTCATGTATGTCCACACTTTTATCTCAACCTCATCTGACTATTGAAAGATGCACAGTTTTAAATCCTGCAACTTGTTTTCCAGATGATGGTACAAAGCATGATTGTCAGGAAATGGCAGAACAAACAGCAAAGAGTAGAAATGATTTAAAAGATCTACCATTAGATCAAGGTGAAATACTTTTTGTTGATGGTTCCTCAAAGAAAGATAAAGAAGTGACGATTTACACCGATAGTCAAAATGCGTTTTGCAACAGTCCACACGTTTGCACAGTACTGGAAAAATAGAGGTATGATAACTTCTACAGGAAAACCAGTAACTCATGCAGAACTATTAGAAGATTTACTACAAGCTGTGCAGCTACCAAAACAACTAGCAATTTGTAAATGTGCCGCACACACCACAGGGAAAGATAAAGTGTCTCTAGGGAATGCCTTCGCTGACAAGATGGAAAAAAAAAAAAAAAAAAAAAAGGAAGGCAGAGGAGGGACAAATAAACGTCTTACATATGGAAAATATCAAACTTATGAAAAAAGATCCTAAAAGACATGCAACAATTAAGTCCTAAAAATGAAAAAGATTTTTGGATAAAAAGTGGAGCAAAAATAGAAGATAAAATCTATAAGTGACCTGCAAACAAACCTATCCTACCAAAAAACATATATAAGTGGGCTGCAATATTGAGCCATGGCGTTTCGCATGTCTCAACAGGGGGGATGGTAGGACAGATACATCAACGTTACACTACTTATGGATTTACTTCTTATTCAAAAATTTTTGTAGAGCCTGTTTAATTTGCACTAAACACAACCCTAATTAATAAAAATTAAAAAAGGGTACATTTAATACATTGCAAAAAGGTCATTTCATTTCAAAAGTAGCTAAAAGAAAAAAGAAAAAAAAAAAAAAAGAAGAAGACAAGCTTGGGACGCTCACCGACCTGCAGGGCAAAGCCCAGGTAAACAGGGGACTAAACTAAATAGAGGTTTAGCCGTCTGAAACTGGTGAAGATTGTCCACAACCCTGTAGTGTCTTTAGGAGCAGAACAAGTTTGCAAATTTAGCAAAATGATAAATAAATGTATTGTTTTGTTTTTATTGTTTTTGGGTTTTTTTGCTGTGTTTTCATGTGGAGAAACTTTATGCAAGGAAGAACTCTTGTAGCCCTACTCATGGAATGAGAGTAGGGATTCAAGTGTGTATTCCACCTCGTTCTACTACTATTGTTTCAGTCTCCTGGGTTGTTATAATAACTGGTTGTTAATGGTAGAACAAGCTGCAAAATGACTAAAAAAGATTGTGTAGTCTGTATGGAACCAAGGCCTCTACTTTGTGTGACTCCAGCAAACATCACAATGTTTATTAGAGGTAATGACTAAAACTAATCCTATAGCACCTGTGTGACTTATGATTCTATATTTCCCCTTACTGCAGCAGATGACAAGAAACCTTTATTTTCTAAGAAAATAGCTCCAGCTAACTTCACATGTGTAAATATAACAGGGACGGGAAAAGATTGGGAAATCTGTCTGAAACTATGTGTACTGCTGTAATCACTGTAAACAATGATTTTAACCCTGTTTCTCGTGCAGATGTTTGGTGGTGTTGTGGTGATGACAGACTTTTTGATAGATTACCTCGAAAGGTAACAGGATTTTGTGCATTAGTTTCTCTGTTATTACCTGTATCTGTCTATCCTATATCTGCTAAAGACCTAATTAACACTTTGTCTAGTGTTTTACCTCAACAGTGGCATCACATACAGAAACGTGAAGTGACATGGAAAAATACAGATGCTGAACCTACATACATCGATGCCATCGGTGTCCCTCATGGAGTACCTGATGAATATCGACTAGTCGACCAGGTTGCGGCTGGCTTTGAATCTACAATTTGTTGGTGGTGCACGGTAAACAAGAACGTAGACAGAATTAATTACATCCATTACAACGTACAAAGGCTGGGCAACAGGACACAGGATGGTTTCGAGGCAGTCCATGAACAGCTGGCTGCTACCTCACTGATGTCTTTTCAGAACCGCATCGCTCTTGACATGCTGTTGGCCGAGAAAGGAGGGGTATGCACAGTTTTCGGTGAAAAGCTGCTGCACCCTTTTTGCCAAACAACACAGCGGTTGATGGGAGCTTGAAGAAAGCCATTGCAGGGCTCTGTACCCTGAATGGCAAAATGAAGGAACTCTCTGGAGTGGATACTTCCATGTGGGACGCATGGATGGATGCTTTTGGGAAGTACCGAAACCTTGTGTCCTCTGCCTTGGTATCAGTTGCAGTCTTTGCTGCAATTTTAACCTTGTGTGGATGTTGTTTTATTCCTTGCCTGCGTTCTCTGTTTAACTGTCTCATTACCACAGCGATTTACCATGGAGGACCCCGGATGGCACAGATGTATCCTTTATTAGCCAAAGATTCTGAAACTGACAAAGAATACTCTGATGAGGATTCTCCTGACAGGTATCCAGAACCTGGCCTTTGGACTGGGTGTGACCCTTGAGTGTAAGAATATTTGCATTCCAAAAAATAAACTCCCAGCTGAAAATTGTTTGAAGTGGAACAAATATGTGATAAACAGGGGGGAAATGTTGGGTAAATTGTATTATTGGTATTATCAAATTATTTGTTGTTCATGTAGTCTTATAGTTATATCTTTATAATGCTTTACTTATATGCTTTTACTTCATTTTAATTTTAGTACAAAGAATGTTTCTGTGTATTGAATAACTTTGATTCCTTCCTGAGGCCTTCCTGAGAGAAAGCAGTGACAACCGCTTCCAGCAGAGTTTGCGGCCCGGCCGGAAACTCTGCTCTCCTTGACCTATTAGATAGCAACAAAGCCATCACCGTGAAGACATACAACTTGTCTGCTCGACGCTGTGCCTGGAACAGAAGAATCTAGTGTGTAGATAACATGTGTCTAGATAGTGATTGTCATTAGCGCTGCAACTATGTGATGATTTGTTTTCCCCGCCCTTTGAGAGTTGCAGCGCCCAATGTGATAGGGATCCTAAATGCAATAAAAGAGAGGAGCAGGCATATGTGATTTCAGAGCAGTAGGAGATTGTAACTGAAAGCACATCTCTGTCTGTTCTCCTCGCGAGTACAAAGAATCCATCTCTCTTGTCTTTCTTGTGTTTAATTAATTTTTGTCTTTGATTAGGTGTTTGAACCTGACAGTCAATGATGAGCTGCCCAAGCACCCCAGCATAAAAACATTTATGAGGATGTACAAGTTTAAATTAAGGAAGAAAATAACTGCCATAAAAAACTAAGGTGCCAGAGAATCCACAAACCAAAGAACCTCACTGAGCTTTGAACAGGATCGGTCAAAAATGATAGAAAGTTCTAAAATGATGTAAAATCCGAAAACTACCTGAATATAGTCAACAAAAAGGATTATTTTGTGCACAAGCTAAGTGTAATTGATTTAGACGGGTATTCTTACCGTGACAGAGGACAGTTTTGTTGATGTATTCAGAAGGAATCTTATTCACTCCTTTTGGTTGAGAAATGATCCAAATATGAGCGTCAGGAAGCAGATTTCCTTTGATCAGATTTGTTAGCAGAACATCCATTGATGCTGCTTCATTCAAGTCTTTAACTTCTTTGTTCTTTACAAATTCAAGAGGAAGTTCACATTTTTCAAGGCTATCAAGAATGAAACATATCTTTTTCTTGTCATCTTTGGAAACTACAGCATTTCTGTTGTTGAAGAAATCATTCAGCAGAGATTCCATACTTTTTACTTCATCCTTCTTTGTATTCAACTCAGTGAAATCAAGGTCCACTAAAGCTTTTATGTGTTCGTTGGATTTTCCATTTGCCCAGTCGATCATGAACATTTTTGTTTGTGAGGTTTTACCAACACCAGGAACTCCTTTCATCAGTACAGTTCGCACATTATTGAGCATATCAGGATGTGTGGAAATCTCAGATTTATTGTCGGTAAATAAATCATTGGGCGTGATTAGGTTCTTTTTCCCACTTTCAAACATCACTATCTCAGAGAAATTTGGGTCACTTTCCTGTTGACCCACCTCCTCAAAAATAACTTTCTTCAGGTATTCTTCTTCCTTGGCATCTCCTATTATTGAAAAAATGTGATATGTGAAAAACAGGAAAAACAATAACTTCACATTTGAAACACTGTTAAAAACACTATCTTCAGAATTATTGCATAGAAACAATCTGTATTTCTCCCTGACAAGTTAAACTCAGCTAAATAACAATAAGATGCACTGAACTCACACAGTAAATTAAAATGTTTGTTGTGCACATCCAACGTTTTGTAACTCGCTGTGAATTTTGCACAAGTCCTTTCACTCAAAATGGTGTATTTGGAAGGTGCTCTTGCAAAGCTGGTTTACCAGAACCAGCATGTTTGTGATCTTTATAGGAAGGCTATAATTTTGGAAGAATACTGGACCAACGTATGCATCAGGTATTAAAACTCCACTGCTTGCTCAGCTCAAATACACTAAACTCAAATCTCCAAGAGCGACTGTATTAAGGGTGAGTTATAGCCAATCTTTTACAGGTTCACATTGAGCACAGTGAGGCTTATGTGATTACAAATGTGTTTGTGAACGAAGAATATGCAGCATGTGTGTTTACATCTAGTACATGTTAGCTCCATTTTGATCTGGCATGTTCTTGATTCTTTATCTGAGTTTAAATTGATAATATAGAACAGAAATATCTTTCATCGTGCCACAGTGGGCAAATTTCAGTAAAACAGAAGAAAAGTGACAAAGCAATATAAACATTTATAGAGTTGCACATAAAAAAAATCTAAAATATATTAAAACAGAATTAAGAATAACATACAGAATGGGCAAAAATACAAAAAAAATGTTATGCAGTAAAAAGACAAACTAATCACAACCAAAAAAATGCAGCAAGCTGCAGACATTATTAAGCAAAATAGTAGAACAAACTAAAAAACACAATAAAATTGACAGTAAATAGATCAATTTCATACACTAAGAATAAAATAGATCAATTTTATACACTAAGAATATTTAGTTAAAAATACAAATTCTTCTTTTATCATTGTCAATTTGACAAAAATATTTATTTTCCTTTTCCTTACTTTTAAATGGATCAGAATTATATATCTTGTTTTATGATACAATGGCGGATTACTTAATTAGCATTTAACTGCAAGGGACATATTTAAATGCATTTTTTGTTAGACTTTTTTAGCTGGTGCCTAAGTATTAGGAATAATGTCTTACAAGATCACACGTTTCAAATTTTCTGTCAACCTTTTAAATTTTTTAATACAAAAACAGAGTGAGTCAATGATGAGCTACCAAGCACCCCCATGTATAAAAATAGTTATGAGACTTTACCAGTTTTAATTTAAGGGAGGAAATAACTTGTTCTACTTAGAAGCTGTTTACTTTACCATGATACGGTAATTCTTTCATTATTTTACAAATTGCGTCCACTGTATTGTTTCCATTACTTTTAATTGGTTTAATTCTAACATCTTCTGGTACTTAGGTTTCTAATTAAACAGAGTAAATCAAATCAATGAATCCTATTTATTTAGACACAAATAAGGCCCATAAAAAACAAAGAGATAACAACCACAAAAACAGTAAAAACAAAATAATCATCCACTGCCATATAAAACTACGGTGCCAGTAATACCACAAACCAAAGAACCTCACTGAGCTTTGAACAGGATCGGTCAAAATTGATATGAAATCCGAAAACTACCTGAATATAGTCAACAAAAAGGATTATTTTGTGCACAAGCTAAGTGTAATTGATTTAGACGGGTATTCTTACCGTGACAGAGGACAGTTTTGTTGATGTATTCAGAAGGAATCTTATTCACTTCTTTTGGTTGAGAAATGATCCAAATATGAGCGTCAGGAAGCAGATTTCCTTTGATCAGATTTGTTAGCAGAACATCCATTGATGCTGCTTCATTCAAGTCTTTAACTTTTTTGTTCTTTTCAAAGTTAAGAGGAAGTTTGCATTTTTCAAGGCCATCAAGAATGAAACATATCTTTTTCTTGTCATCACTGGAAACATTAACTTCTTTTTTGTTGAAGAAATCATTCAGCAGAGATTCCATACTTTTTACTTCATCCTTCTTTGTATTCAACTCAGTGAAATCAAGGGTCACTAAAGCTTTTATGTGTTCGTTGGATTTTCCATTTGCCCAGTCGATCATGAACATTTTTGTGTGGAAAGTTTTACCAACATCAGGAACTCCTTTCATCAGTACAGTTCGCACATTATGGCCAGATTTATTATTGATAAATAAATCAATGGGCATGATTAGGTTCTTTTTCCCACTTTCAAACATCACTATCTCAGAGAGTTTTCGGTCACTTTCCTGTTGACCCACCTCCTCAACAACAACTTCCTTCAGGTATTTTTCTTCCTTGGCATCTCCTATCATTGAAAAACATGTGATATGTGAAAAACAGGAATAACAATAACTTCATATTTGAAACACTGTTAAAAAGACTAAATTCAGAATTATTGCAGAAATACAATCTGTATCTCTTCCAGACAACTAAATTCAGCTAAATAACAATAAGATGCACTGAACTCACACAGTAAATTAAAATGTTTGTTGTGCACATCCAACGTTTTGTAACTCGCTGTGAATTTTGCACAAGCCCTTTCACTCAAAATGGTGTATTTGGAAAGTGCTCTTGCAAAGCTGGTTTACCAGAACCAGCATGTTTGTGATCTTTATAGGAAGGCTATAATTTTGGAAGAATACTGGACCAACGTATGCATCAGGTATTAAAACTCCACTGCTTGCTCAGCTCAAATACACTAAACTCAAATCTCTAAGAGCGACTGTATTAAGGGTGAGTTATAGCCAATCTTTTACAGGTTCACATTGAGCACAGTGAGGCTTATGTGAATGCAAATGTGTTTGTGAACGAAGAATATGCAGCATGTGTGTTTACATCTAGTACATGTTAGCTCCATTTTGATCTGGCATGTTCTTGATTCTTTATCTGAGTTTAACTTGATCAAATAGAATAAAAATATCTTTCATCGTACCACAGTGGGCAAATTTCAGTATAACAGCAGCAAAGTGACAAAGTAATATAAACATTTACAGAGTTGCACATATAAAAAAAACAGAATTAAGAATAACATATAGAATGGGCAAAAATACAACATAAAATGTTATGCAGTAAAAAGACCAACTAATCACAACCAGCAAAATGCAGCAAGCTGCAGACATTATTTAACAAAATGGTAGAAAAAAATACAAAAGCACAATAAAATTGACAGTAAATAGATAAATTTTGTACCCTAAGAATATTTAGTCAAAAATACAAATTATTTTTTATCATTGTTAATGTTACAAAATGTCTTTTCCTTTTCCTTACTTTTAAATGGATCAGGATTATATATCTTGTTTTATGATACAATGGCGGATTACTTAATTAGGATTAAACTGCAAAAACATATTTAATTGCATTTTTTGTTAGACTTTTTTAGCTGGTGCTTAAGTATTAGCAATAATGTCTTCCAAGATCACATGTTTTCAAATTTTCTGTCAACCTTTAACATTTTTTAATACAAAAGCAAAGAGGGTCAATGATGAGCTGCCCAAGCAACCCCGTGTATAAAGATAGTTATGAGACTTTACCAGTTTTAATTTAAGGGAGGAAATAACTTAGTCTACTCAGAAGCTGTTTGCTTTACCATGACAATTCTTTTATTTTACAAATAGCGGAAACAGGATTGTTTTCATTACTTTTAATTGGTTGAATTCCAACATCTTTTGGTACTTAGGTTTCTAATTAAACAGAGTAAATCAAATCAATCAATCCTATTTATTAAGAAACAAATATGGCCCATAAAAAAAACTAAAAGAAATAACAACCACAAAAACAGTAAAAACAAAATAATCATCCACTGCCATATAAAACTAAGGTGCCTGAGAATCCACAAACCGAAGAACCTCACTGAGCTTTGAACAGGATCGGTTAAAATTGTTGGATGCTGGAGTTTTTTGCACTCGTAGGGAGCTGTTTTTTCCACCAGGGGGAGCCACGAGACGGCATCTACAGGAGGGCGTTTCCACGCACCTGTGCGTTATCAGCCCCATCTGCAACAGCTTAAGAGGAGCGGCTGACCGTTTCTCCGGGCCGGAGTGTTTTACCTGTTTGGTACCCTGAGCCCCTCTGAGTTTTTTGATCTCTGAGAGTTTATCCAAAATATCTCCTAACTTGATTCGTTTTTCTCCTCTGATCATCCCATAGAAATCCCCTCGTGGAGCTTGATCGACGACGGCCCGACTGTCTGCCCGCCCTCCGACGCGCCTCCCTTGGCACCGGCCGAGGCTTTTAGCCATCAGGACCCAGACTCCAGCGTCCAACCTTTTCCCTCCCTGTCTGGCTGACCTCATCTCATTCAGTAAGCCCGTTCCGTTACTCCTCCTCCAATAATCAGATAACCCGCTTACCTGTCATCTCCCCAGTCCTCAGATCGCTGGCGTTCCGGATCCAGTAGGATAAGAAACAACTCATTTTCGATCTGTTCAACAATAAAACTTATTAATCTGATTCCTCACCTCCTGTTTGTGTTCTGCATGTGGGTTAGACGATTAACGTCCAACATGACAGAACACTCCGGCCACAATACTGACCCAGCAGAAGCACTCAGGAGAACATTAGCGGAACAAAATTCACTCATTCAATCACATGATGCAGCTTTAAGGGTTCTTGGCAGCCAGCAGAATGAAACCAACCAGCGTTTGGACCACCTGGCTAGCCTTTTACAAAGGGCTCTTCAGCAGGGCGCTGCTGCAGATTCCGCCCCAGCTCCAGATCCAGTTCCTGCTCCTAACCCGGCTCCAGATCCAGCACCTCATGTCCATCCCGGGTTTTCTGAGTTTCGCCCACCGAACCCAGAGAAATACTCAGGTGAGATCAATCGTTGTGGGGGATTCCTTCTACAGTGCTCCCTAACTTTTAATAACTCTCCACGGAGCTTTGCACATGATGGAGTAAAGATTTCCTACATCATATCTCATCTGTCAGGGAGAGCACTGGATTGGGCAGAGGCTAGATTTAAGGATCCAACCAACTTTGGCTGCTCGTTTGACGAGTTCCTGGTGGAGTTTAAACAGACTTTTTGTCAGGAACCCGATAACACATCCAGTTCTAGAAATCTATGGTCTGTTAAACAAGGGCCAAGATCTGTGGCAGACTTTGCTGTAGATTTCAGGATCAGGGCAGCCGCGTCTGGATGGAATGAACCGGCTTTGAAAAGCATGTTTTTTCATGCCCTTAATGAACCACTAAAAGACGAGCTAGCAACCACAGATGAACCTAAGACTCTGAATGATTTAATTTCCCTCGCTATCCGTTTAGACAACCGCATGAGGGATCGTAATAAGGAAAGGACCAGGAAGAATCCACCTGTAAGGGTTGCTCTCTCCCCAGTGTCACAATTATCTCAACCTCAGTTTCAATCACACACTCAGTCTGAGCCTGAACACATGATGCTTGGGCGAGCTAGACTAACTCCTTAGGAACGGCAGAAGAGGATAAGTTCCCATCTGTGTCTGTACTGTGGGTCGCCAGGCCATTACATTGCTGCCTGTCCTAGTCGGGCAAAGCCCAGGCCCGCCAGTAGATGAGAGGAGGCTGGCGGGCCAGTTAAAACAAGAAAAGAAAATTTCTCCTCGACTACTTCTCCCTGCCACTCTGTTTGTTGAAAATGATTCTCTGAGTTTTCCGTACTCATAGATTCTGGGTGCGAACAAAACCTCATAGATTCCACCTTAGTTAAACAGATGGCAATCAAACCACTCCGCTTCGGTTCCTCTCAGCGTCACCGCCCTGGATGGTAAGGCTCTGCCCCAGATAACCCACAAAACTAAGCCTCTGCAATTGGTCATTTCGGTAACCACAGTGAACTAATTTCCTTCTTCGTCTTCCCGTCAGCAACCGCTACTATTGTCCTGGGGTTCGAGTGGCTTCAGAAACATAACCCTTATATAAACTGGGCAGATTCGCATATCGAATCCTGGTCTCTCCGTTGTCACTGGATTGTCTCCGCTCTGCAGTGCCTCCAAGTTCACCACCGGCAGTTACACAGGAGGTTGACCTCCCGATTTGTCCCTAATCCCTCGGAATATCAAGATTTAGCACCCGTTTTCAGTAAGGCTAAAGCACTTTCACTTCCCCATCGACCATACGACTGCGCTTATAGAGCTCCTCCCCGGAGCTCCATTACCCTCCAGCCGCCTCTATAATATCTCCCGTCTCGAACGAGAAGCCATGGAGACTTACATTAAGGACTCCTTGGCTGCAGGCATCATTCGCCCCTCATCCTCTCCTTTGGGAGCTGGATTTTTTTTGGGAAAGAAGGATGGATCATTAAGGCCCTGCATTGATTACCGGGGTTGAACCAGATTACAGTAAAAACAAATATCCATTACCTCTTCTGTCATCCGCTCTAGAACCTGTTCACGGCGCGCCACGGTTTTCTAAACTCGACCTCGGAATGCTTATCACCTGCTGCGCATCCGCCAGGGGCGAATGGAAAACCGCTTTCAAGACCCCTTTAGGGCACTTGAGTATTTAGTTATGCCTTTTGGTTTATCCAACGCCCAGCGTTTTCAGGCTCTAGTTAATGATGTTCTCCGAGATTTTCTTAACATTTTCGTCTTTGTTTATCTCGATGATATTCTCATTTTTCCAAGAACATTGCAGAACACAAGAAGCATGTCCGTATGGTTCTTCAACGCCTTTTAGAAAATAAACTTTTGTTAAGGCGAAAAGTGCGAGTTCAACCAAACATCAGTGACGTTTCTTGGATTCATACTCGAGGCGGGCAGATAAGGCCAACAACGGAAAAGATCAAAGCGGTGTTGGAATGGCCAGAGCCAGACCCATAAACAGTTACAGAGGTTCTTGGGCTTTGCTAATTTCTATAGACGTTTCATCCAAACTACAGCCAAACAGCCTTGCCCCTCACAGCTCTCACTTCCACCAAAACGCCGTTCAATGGACACCGAGGCTGAAAAGGCTTTTCTCCACCTCAAATCACTTTTCGCTCAGGCTCCGGTTCTCATTCAACCCGATTCTGCTAAACAGTTTATTGTGGAGGTGGACGCCTCTGAAACGGGAGTTGGAGCCGTACTTTCTCAATTCTCCAATGTTGACAACAAGACTCACCCGTGCGCATTTTTTTCTCGCAGACTTTCTCCTGCTGAACGAAACTACGATGTGGGTGATCGTGAGTTGCTAGCCATCAAGTTGGCGCTAGAGGAGTGGCGGCATTGGCTGGAGGGAGCAGAACACCCAGTACTAGTCTGGACTGATCATAAAAACTTGGCTTACCTCCAGTCCGCTAAACGACTCAATCCCCGTCAGTCTCGCTGGTCGTTGTTCTTTTCTAGGTTTAACCTGTCAATTTCTTTTCGCCCCGGTTCCAGAAATATTAAACCAGATGCGCTGTCCAGGTTGTACTCTCCTGACGACTCTGGTAAGACTCCCTCCACCATTCTTCCACCCAGCTGCACTGTTGCCTCTGTTACCTGGGAGATGGAAGATATAATTAAATCACGCCCAGCAAACCGAACCTGATCCCGGCACTGGTCCCGCTAATCGCACCTTCGTTCCCACTTCAATCCGTGCCCGCCTCATCCATTGGTTACATACTGCAAAGTTTGCCGCTCACCCCGGGATCAGTCGTACCACAGCTCTCTTAAATCGTCGCTTCTGGTGGCCTTCTTTACACAAGGATGTTAGGGAATACGTCCTCGCCTGTCCCATCTGTGCCAGAAATAAGCCCACTCACCAACCGCCAGCCGGTCTTCTCCAACCTTTACCCACCCCAGGACGCCCTTGGTCGCACATCGCCGTAGATTTTGTCACCGGACTTCCAGTCTCCAGAGGTATGACCACCATTCTCACTGTGATAGATCGTTTTTCTAAATCCTGCCATCTCATCCCTCTCAGAAAACTCCCCACGGCTTTCCAGACGGCACAACTTCTTGTTAAACATGTATTCCGACTCCACGGCATTCCTCGGGAGATCCTATCAGATCGTGGCCCCCAGTTCACGTCACAGGTTTGGAGACACTTCTGCTCAGCACTTAATGCTAAACCCACCTTAACTTCTGGATATCATCCCCAATCTAATGGGCAGACTGAGAGGATGAACCAAGAGCTCGAATCAACCCTGAGGTGCCTAACATCCACCAATCCATCTGACTGGAGCCAGTTCCTGCCCTGGGTTGAATACGCCCACAACACGCACGTATCTACAGCCACGGGTTTCTCGCCCTTTGAGGCCGCTTTAGGTTACCAACCTCCTCTCTTCCAGGCTGATGAGGGGGAGATAGCTGTCACCTCTGTTCAACATCACATCCGCCGCTGTAAAAAAATCTGGCAGATGACCATTTCCGCTTTGAATCGCACCGCAGAACAAAATCGCCGCTTCGCCGACCGGAGGAGAGTTCCCGCCCCTCATTACAGCCCCGGACAAAAGGTTTGGCTCTCCACTCGTGACATTCCTTTGAAGGCAATGTCTAAGAAACTCTCCCCCAGGTATATCGGCCCATATGAGATTGACTCTGTAATCAGTCCCACAGCTGTCCGTCTTCGCCTGCCTTCCTCCATGCGTGTTCACCCCACATTCCACGTTTCCCAAGTTAAACCAGTTCGGACCAGTGCCTTTTGCCCCCCTCCCGACTCCCCCCCCCCCTCCCGAGATGTGGATGGGCACCCTGCCTACACTGTCCGGCGGGTCGTGGACTCCGTCCGGCGAGGTCGTGGGTGGCAGTACCTGCCGACTGGGAGGGCTATGGCCGGAGGACCGTTCTTGGGTGCCGGGTTCGTTCATCCTGGATCCGCTCTGATCACCGAAAATCGGTCTTCCTTGCCTTCTGTCGGTTTGGGCGCCGGGTGGCGGACGTTAGGGGGGGGGTACTGTTGGATGCTGGAGTTTTTTGCACTCGTATGGAGCTGTTTTTGCCACCAGGGGGAGCCACGAGACGGCATCTACAGGAGGGCGTTTCCGCACCTGTGCGTTATCAGCCCCATCTGCAACAGCTTAAGAGGAGCGGCTGACCGTTTCTCCGGGCCGGAGTGTTTTACCTGTTTGGTACCCTGAGCCCCTCTGAGTTTTTTGATCTCTGAGAGTTTATCCAAAATATCTCCTAACTTGATTCGTTTTTCTCCTCTGATCATCCCATAGAAATCCCCTCGTGGAGCTTGATCGACGACGGCCCGACTGTCTGCCCGCCCTCCGACGCGCCTCCCTTGGCACCGGCCGAGGCTTTTAGCCATCAGGACCCAGACTCCAGCGTCCAACCTTTTCCCTCCCTGTCTGGCTGACCTCATCTCATTCAGTAAGCCCGTTCCGTTACTCCTCCTCCAATAATCAGATAACCCGCTTACCTGTCATCTCCCCAGTCCTCAGATCGCTGGCGTTCCGGATCCAGTAGGATAAGAAACAACTCATTTTCGATCTGTTCAACAATAAAACTTATTAATCTGATTCCTCACCTCCTGTTTGTGTTCTGCATGTGGGTTAGACGATTAACGTCCAACATGACAAAAATTGATGTAAAATCAGAAAACTCCTGCATAAAGTCAACAAAAACGATTATTTTGTGTACAAGCTAAGTGTAATTGATTTAGACGGGTATTCTTACCGTGACAGAGAACAGTTTTGTTGATGTATTCAGAAGGAATCTTATTCACTCCTTTTGGTTGAGAAATGATCCAAATATGAGCGTCAGGAAGCAGATTTCCTTTGATCAGATTTGTTAGCAGAACATCCATTGATGCTGCTTCATTCAAGTCTTTAACTTCTTTGTTCTTTACAAAGTTAAGAGGAAGTTTGCATTTTTCCAAGCCATCAAGAATGAAACATATCTTTTTCCTGTCATCATTGGAAACAATAACTTCTTTTTTGTCGAAGAAATCATTCAGCAGAGATTCCATGCTTTTTTCTTCATCCTTCTTTGTATTCAACTCAGTGAAATCAAGGTCCACTAAAGCCTTTATGTGTTTGTTGGATTTTCCTCTTTCCCAGTCGTTCATGAACATTTTTGTTTGGAATGTTTTACCAACACCAGGAACTCCTTCCATCAGTACAGTTCGCACATTATTGGACTTACCAAAAAATTTGGTAATGTGAGATTTATTGTTGGTAAATAAGTCCTTGAATGAGACTTGTTTCTTTTTCCCACTTTCAAACGTCACTATCTGAGAGAGTTTTGGGTTATTTTTTTGTGGATCCACCTTCTTAGGAATTTCTTCCTTCACGTATTTTTCTTTCTTGGCATCTTCTTTCATTGAAAATGATCCTTCAGGATCTTCTCCTGTAATTTTTAAATTAAATATATGTGAACAACAGAAATAACCATAACATATTTGATACACATGATTGACAACACTCTTCAGAATATATTTTTAGCAATAATCCGCTCTAATTTCTCATATTTCTTCCTGACATCCTGCTGTCATCAACATCAAGCATTCAGATTTAATAAATAAAAACAATCTGTATTTCTTCCGGGAAACAATTTAAACTAAGCTGAAAAAGTGCTTAAAAAGAAAAGGTATTTTAAGTCAAACTGTCCATTTGCATTTGAGATAAATTACTTTTTCTCTGTCAATTTGCTCAGGTGAACTGAGTATCACCTGAGCAAATTATTATTAGTTTACACCATTGACATTTTTTTTCTTGAGACATCAACTATTGTCAGGGGCAGTAATGATAAGACCTGACAAATACAGGTTTAAGATTCACAAGATTTGAGGCTTTATAATTTAGGGAGAGAAAAAACAACTTGGTTTTCTTAGAAGCAGTTAGTTTTACTTTCCGGTGGCAATTTTCTCTTTAATGTACAAATAGAAACACCACCGACATAAAAAAAAAAAATATATATATATATATATATATATAAGTTGACACATAACTTATCTCTTAAAAGTATGCATTCATTAGTCTTTAAAGCAAATGGACAGTAGGACTTAAAAAACCTTTTCTTTTTAAGTCATGCTCACCTGTGTCAGCTGCCCCAGATGTTTCAGGTTGGTTGTCAATAGGATCCCTGCAGACACAGACAAGACATTTAATTTAACCGTTTTGATTTACATTTATTCAAATGGACTTGTGTTTAGTGATCATGTTTAAGTTAAATACGTGGATTTCCCTGAGGCCAGGACTTTATCGTATTCATTAATCAATTAATTACATACATTTTAACATGTTAAAAAATTTAATGCAATTAATCAGTTTAGCTTTTTTTGTTGTTGTTGTTTGCTGTCTTGTTTTGTTTTTTTACATACAAAGTTTCCGACTGGAACATGAAGATATTGAAACCTAAAATACCATCTCAATGCAAAACATGTTGCAGGAAACAAATATGTCCCCATCGCTAATGTCAGCAATCACAGTCAATATTTGTAAAGAAGTATGTTTTCAAAAAGTTAAATAAATTATCAAAAGGTTTCGAAAACACTTTAAAACTGAATGGGTATAATAGCACTTTGTAAGAATCTGGATAGGTTAACCTAAGTAAAAGATTAAAACAACTTAATATACTGTATTTTTCGGACAATAAGGCGCATATAAAATCCCTACACTTGCAAAAAGTATCGACAATCGGCCTTATATTCCGGTGTGCCTTCAGTATGTACAGTGTATCAAATGTTTTACCATATGGGGCACCAATTACAGGGGGGGTCACACTCTGAAGTCTCCCTGACAAGGTCTATTCAGGGGTACTGGAGAGGAGGGTCCGTCGGACAGTCAAACCTCGGATTCAGTCAGAGCAGTGTGGTTTTCATCCTGGTCGTGGAACACTGGACCAGCTCTACACCCTCAGTAGAGACCTGGAGGGTGAATAGGTGTTGACCCTATCGGTCTACATGTGTTTTGTGGACGTGGAGAAGGCGTTCAACCGTGTCCCTCGGGGAGCCATGTGGGGGGTTCTCCAGGAGTATGGGGTACCGGGTCCTTTGATACGGGCTGTCAGGTCCCTGTCTGACCGGTGTCAAAGTTACCAGTTGATCTACGTTCCTACCCTCATCTATGGTCATGAGCTTTGGGTCATGCCTGAAAGAACGAGATCACAGATACAAGGGGCCAAAATGGGTTTTCTCCATATTGTGGTCTGGGCTCTCCTTTAGAGATAGGGTGAGAAGCTCGGTCAGCAGGGAGAGACTCAGAGTAGAACCGCTGCTCCTTTATGTAGAGAGGAGCCAGTTGATGTGGCTCCGGCATCTGGTCAGGACGCCTCCCTGGTGAGGTGTTCCGGACGCATCCCACTGGGAGCAGGCCCAGAGGAAGACCCACAACACGCTGGAGGGACCATGTTTCTCGTCTGGCCTGGGAACGCCTTGGAATTCCCCCGGAGGAGCTGGAAGAAGTGACTGGGGAGAGGGAAGTCTGGGCCTCCCTTCTGAAGCTGCTACCCGCACGACCCCACCCAGGATAAGTGGAAGAAAAACGATGGATGGATGGATGGATATGTCCTGATAATGTTTCCATTTTTGATGATTTCACAATGAACATTTAATGCTCTTTACATTAAAATATTTTCAAGTCTCAAAAACTATGAACTATCTTTTCAGCAGAATTCAATATATTAGCATAAAATTTGTACATTTTGCTGTTTTTTTGTAGAAATACATAAAATATTACCAAAGACTCTTACCTTTCACCTTCACTATCAGAGCTTGAAGGTTCATCCTTGGATATGTCACTTTTCAAACTCACTGAAGAAGAGGTTGGAGTTTGGTGCTGAAGTACGCTAGAAGACAAACAGCAAAATGTTATTTTTATAAGACGAGCTCCAAGAAATCAAAATCAGTTTTCTTATACATTTTTACAAAGTGATTTAGATGGGTCAAGTGGTCCTTAGTGTGAAAATGTTTGAGAAACACTGACATAAGTAAACAGGGCAGTGTTTCATCAAACCAACAACAAAACAAAAACGGCTGAAAAAATAAGGTTCAGGATGAAAGATTTTCCTTTCAAAAACAACAAATTTGATAAAATAAAAAAAACCATATTATTCAGTAACTCTATTCTGTGTTACTATATATTCTTCAATCTGTCAATTTGTTTCTGTAAAACGTACCAAGAAGATATATTTAAAGCAAATTAAGAAATAATTGTGTCTACAATGAAAAGGTCTTGACCAGTCAGTTTATCTCAAAGCAGAAAAAGTGTAAACTATAAACAGACATCACCCATCAGTATCGACCTTGTTCACCTCAAGGAACAAGAAGTTGTCTGGAAAATTAACCACTGAATGAGCTGCTGAATTTAATTTCTTCTAACTCACCATCACTCTCTTAAAAACCTGACCTGTACATGTTCATTGAATTAATTAATACACCAAGTTGTGCCCCATGTGGGATTAACCTTAGATGCCCTGTTGTGTCTTGTAAGCTGTAAATCTTTTGCTTTCACAAAATTTATCTATATTTTTTATTAGTTTTTTTAGTTTTTGTAAATAATTTTTCTACTTTTTCCCCTCCTACTGCTTGAGAGACAATGCTGTCCAGAGTAAAACTCGATGTGTATTTTACAAACTTGGCCAATAAACCAGAAAGTTATTCTGATGTTTTTCAGTGCAAATTGTTTGATTTTCTACATTATTTAAAGTGTTCATAGAAACCCATAAAGAAAAGGACATTACTTTCGAATTGAAGCCATCTACATGATTTTTATTTAAATGATGCCCTGATTCTGGTCCACCATCTGGCATCTCAGGAGGGGGAAGCAGTACAGCAAACACACTGTTTATGTGATGCTGACCTCAACTCAGGACGTTGTGGGCTGGTGGGCAGAATACTTCGAAGACTACTCAATCCCACCAACATGCCTTCCATTGAGGAAGCTGAGTCTGGGGACTCTGGGTTGGGCTCTCCAATCACTGAGGACAAAGTCGCCAAGGTGGTCAAAAAGCTCCTCGGTGGCGGGGCCCTGGGTGTGGATGAGATCGGCCCGGAGTTCCTTAGAGCTCTGGATGTAGTAGGGTTGTGTTGGATAACGCGACTGCAATATCGCATGGACATCGGGGGCAGTTTCCCTGGATTGGCAGAATGGGGTGGTGGTCCCCCTATTCAAAATGGGGACTGGAGGGCATTCTCCAATTATAGGGGGGTCGCACTCCTAAGCCTCCCTGACAAGGTCTATTCAGGGGTACTGGAGAGGAGGGTCCGTCGGACAGTCAAACCTCGGATTCAGTCAGAGCAGTGTGGTTTTCCAACCCACTCTCACTCCCAACTCGTCATATATTGACGCATGGGACTTCCGTCCTCGTCACATATTGACGCGAGGGGTACCCCTTTCGCGTCAATATGTGACGCGAAGGGTTTTACCTGATGCCTTACCGTAATTTTTGCCCTAAACCTAACCAATTTTTGGGTTTTGAAGTGTCGGCAGTGTTTGCGAGGACCATTCGCGTAAATAATCCATGTAAAAAATGGGACCTTCCAAAATCGTCAAAATCGTAAAAATTTTACGGTGAAGGAACCTGCCCAAGTCGTCACATATTGACGCGAAGGGTATACCCTTCGCGTCAATATGTGACGCATGGTCAGACGGCGTCCCAACTCGTCAATATATGACGAGTCGGGTGTGAGAATGTGTTGGGTTTTCATCCTGGTCGTGGAACACTGGACCAGCTCTACACCCTCAGTAGAGACCTGGAGGGTGAATAGGTGTTGACCTTATCGGTCTACATGTGTTTTGTGGACGTGGAGAAGGCGTTCAACCGTGTCCCTCGGGGAGCCATGTGGGGGGTTCTCCGGGAGTATGGGGTACCGGGTCCTTTGATACGGGCTGTCAGGTCCCTGTCTGACCGGTGTCAGAGTTACCAGTTGATCTACGTTCCTACCCTCATCTATGGTCATGAGCTTTGGGTCATGCCCGAAAGAACGAGATCACAGATACAAGGGGCCAAAATGGGTTTTCTCCATATTGTGGTCTGGGCTCTCCTTTAGAGATAGGGTGAGAAACTCGGTCAGCAGGGAGAGACTCAGAGTAGAACCGCTGCTCCTTTATGTAGAGAGGAGCCAGTTGATGTGGCTCCGGCATCTGGTCAGGACGCCTCCCTGGTGAGGTGTTCCGGACGCATCCCACTGGGAGCAGGCCCCGGGGAAGACCCACAACACGCTGGAGGGACCATGTTTCTCGGCTGGCCCGGGAACGCCTTGGAATTCCCCCGGAGGAGCTGGAAGAAGTGGCCGGGGAGAGGGAAGTCTGGGCCTCCCTTCTGAAGCTGCTACCCGCACGACCCCACCCAGGATAAGTGGAAGAAGATGGATGGATGGATGGATGGATGGATGGATGGATGGATGGATGGATGGATGGATGGATGGATATGTCCTGATAATGTTTCCATTTTTGATCATTTCACAATGAACATTTAATGCTCTTTACATTAAAATATTTTCAAAAGTCTCAAAAACTATGAACTATCTTTTCAGCAGAATTCAATATATTAGCATAACATTTGTACACTTTGCTGTTTTTTTGTAGAAATACATAAAATATTACCAAAGACTCTTACCTGTTACCTTCACTATCAGAGTTTGAAGGTTCATCCTTGGATATGTCACTTTTCAAACTCACTGAAGAAGAGGTTGGAGTTTGGTGCTGAAGTACGCTAGAAGACAAACAGCAAAATGTTATTTTTATAAGACGAGCTCCGAGAAATCGAAATCAGTTTTCTTATACATTTTTACAAAGTGGTTTAGATGGGTCAAGTGGTCCTTAGTGTGAAAATGTTTGAGAAACACTGACATAAGTAAACAGGGCAGTGTTTCATCAAACCAACAACAAAACAAAAACAGCTGAGAAAATAAAGTTCAGGTGAAAGATTTTTCTTTCAAAAACAACAAATTGGACAGAATTAAATAAAAAAACTCCTACTTTTGAGTAACTCTGTTCTGTGTTACTGTATATTCTTCAATCTGTCAATTTGTTTCTGTAAAACTTTTCAAGAAGATAAATTTAAATTAAATTAAAAAATAATTATGTTTTCAAAGAAAGTGCCTTGACCAGTCAGTTTATCTCAAAGCAGAAAAAGTGTAAACTATAAACAGACATCACCCATCAGTATCGACCTTGTTCACCTCAAGAAACAAGAAGTTGTCTGGAAAATTCATCACTGAATGAGCTGCTGAATTTAATTTCTTCTAACTCACCATCACTCTCTTAAAAACCTGACCTGTACATGTTTATTGAATTAATTAATACACCAAGTTGTGCCCCTTGTGGGATTAACTTAAATGCACTGTTGTGTCTTGTAAGCTGTAAATGTTTTGCTTTCATAAAAATTATCTATATTCTATATTATTTTTTTTAGGTTTTTCTTTCAAAGGATTTTTCTACTTTTTTCCCTCCTACTGCTTGAGAGAAATGCTGTCCAGAGTCAAACTCCTTGTGTATTTTACAAATTGGCCAATAAACCAGATTGTGATTCTGATTTTTTTCTAGTGCAAATTGTTTGATGCTTGTTTTTCTGCATTATTTAAAGTGTTCATACAAACTCATAAAGAACAGGGCTTACCTTTTGAATTGAAGCTATCTACTTGATTTTTATTTAAATTATGTCCTGTTTTATTTTCCATTTTTGATCATTTCACAATGAACATTTAATGCTCTTTACATTAAAATATTTTCAAAAGTCTCAAAAATTATGAACTATCTTCTCAGCAGAATTCAATATATTAGCATAACTTTTGTACATTTGCTGTTTTTTGTAGAAATACATAAAATATTACCAAAGACTCTTACCTTTCACCTTCACTATCAGAGCTTGAAGGTTCATCCTTGGATATGTCACTTTTCAAACTCACTGAAGAAGAGGTTGGAGTTTGGTGCTGAAGTACGCTAGAAGACAAACAGCAAAATGTTATTTTTATAAGACGAGCTCCGAGAAATCGAAATCAGTTTTCTTATACATTTTTACAAAGTGGTTTAGATGGGTCAAGTGGTCCTTAGTGTGAAAATGTTTGAGAAACACTGACATAAGTAAACAGGGCAGTGTTTCATCAAACCAACAACAAAACAAAAACGTCTGAAAAAATAAGGTTCAGGGTGAAAGATTTTTTTTTCAAAAACAACAAATTGGATAAAATCAAACAAAAAAACATATTATTCAGTAACTCTATTCTGTGTTACTGTATATTCTTCAATCTGTCAATTTGTTTCTGTAAAACGTACCAAGAAGATATATTTAAAGCAAATTAAGAAATAATTGTGTCTACAAAGAAAAGGTCTTGTCTAGTCAGTTTATCTCAAAGCAGAAAAAGTGTAAACTATAAACAGACATCACCCATCAGTATCGACCTTGTTCACCTCAAGGAACAAGAAGTTGTCTAGAAAATTCATCACTGAATGAGCTGCTGAATTTAATTTCTTCTAACTCACCATCACTCTCTTAAAAATTTTTCTACTTTTTTCCCTCCTACTGCTTGAGAGAAATGCTGTCCAGAGTCAAACTCCTTGCGTATTTTACAAACTTGGCCAATAAACCAGATTGTGACTCTGACTTTTTTTCCAGTGCAAATTGTTTGATGCTTGTTTTTCTGCATTATTTAAAGTGTTCATACAAACTCATAAAGAACAGGGCTTACCTTTTGAATTGAAGCTATCTACTTCATTTTTATTTAAATTATGTCCTGTTTTATTTTCTATTTTTGATTATTTTACAATGAACATAATGCTCTTTGGATTAAAATAATTTTCAAAAGTCTCAAAAGCTATGAACTATGTTTTGAGCAGAATTCACTATATCACCATAACTATTGTACATTGTACTGCTTTTTATCGTGTTTTACTAAGAAAATACATGAAATATTACCAAAGTGTTTTACCTTTGAACTTTACTGTCAATGTTTGGAGGTTCATCCTTGGATCTGTCACTTTTCAAACTCATTGAAGAAGAGTCTGAAGTTTGGTGCCGAGGAAAGCTAGAAAACAAATAGAAAAATGTTTTTATACGACAAACTCTAACAAATATAATGCTTTGCTCACCTGTGAAATGCTCTTCTTGTTTTTAATTAATCAAAAATTACTGAATTAAAGTAATTATATACAACAGATAAATTAATGACAGAGTGGATAATTTTTATATTTAATCGTGCAGAAAAGGATTTTTGCTTTGTGCCAAATCAATTCAGGTCTGTTTTTCTTTTATTATGGTTCTAAATTACAAAGAGCTCTAAATGTTATTAATGCACACAACTCTTGGTAGTAAAGAACAACATGTTTTCATTTCCATGTTTGACATCATTATAAAACTTAGTATCCACTCTTTCAGAGTCTGTAAACAACTCAAATGTCAACTTGTTCATGGCTTTGTCGTGGCCGTTCTCATTTTCTAAACAGCATCAGCTTTATCATTACAATAAACAAAGAAACAACAATAAGTACATTAAGAGACTAATATTTAGTTTCAGGTATTATATATTAACATGTTGTGTTATTGTCGGGGTATTTTCAATCTAGGTGGTCCATGAGTGTTTCTTAAATGGGTTAAGTCGTCTTCAGTCTGAAAATTACTGCCATAACTAAATAGGACAGTGTTTCATAAAACCAACAACAAAACAAAAACAGCTGAGAAAATAAGGTTCAGGGTGAAAGATTTTTCTTTAAAAACAGCAAATTGGACAGAATTAAATAAAAAACTCCTATTATTCAGTAACTCTATTCTGTGTTACTGTATATTCTTCAATCTGTCAATTTGTTTCTGTAAAACTTACCAAGAAGATAAATTTAAATTAAATTAAAAATAATTATGTCTTCAAAGAAAAGGTCTTGTCTAGTCAGTTTATCTCAAAGCAGAAAAAGTGTAAACTATAAACAGACATCACCCATCAGTATCGGCCTTGTTCACCTCAAGGAACAAGAAGTTGTCTGGAAAATTCATCACTGAATGAGCTGCTGAATTAATTTTTCTTCTAACTCACCATCACTCTCTTAAAAACCTGACTTGTACATATTCATTGAATTAATTAATACACCAAGTTGTGCCCCTTATGGTATTAACTTAAATGCACATTTGTGTCTTGTAAGCTGTAAATGTTTTGCTTTCACAAAATTTATCTATATTCTGTATTATTTTTTTAGGCTTTTGTTTAAAGGATTTTTCTACTTTTTTCCCTCCTACTGCTTGAGAGAAATGCTGTCCAGAGTCAAACTCCTTGTGTATTTTACAAACTTGGCCAATAAACCAGATTGTGATTCTGATTTTTTTCCAGTGCAAATTGTTTGATGCTTGTTTTTCTGCATTATTTAAAGTGTTCATACAAACTCATAAAGAACAGGGCTTACCTTTTGAATTGAAGCTATCTACTTGATTTTTATTGAAATTATGTCCTGTTTTATTTTCTATTTTTGATTATTTTACAATGAACATAATGCTCTTTAAATTAAAATAATTTTCAAAAGCCTCAAAAGCTATGAAATACGTTTTGAGCAGAATTCACTATATCACCATAACTATTGTACATTGTACTGCTTTTTATTGTGTTTTACTAAGAAAATACATGAAATATTACCAAAGTGTTTTACCTTTGATCTTCACTGTCAAATTTAAAAGGTTCATCCTTGGATCTGTCACTTTTCAAACTCACTGAAGAAGAGTCTGAAGTTTGGTGCCAAGAAAAGCTAGAAAACAAATAGAAAAATGTTTTTATACGACAAACTCTAACAAATATAATGCTTTATAATGCCCCTTGTGGTATTAACTTAAATGCACTGTTGTGTCTTGTAAGCTGTACATTTTTTGCATTCACAAAATTTATCTATATTCTATATTATTCTTTTAGGGTTTTTTCAAAGGATCTTTCTACTTTTTTCCCTCCTACTGCTTGAGAGAAATGCTGTCCAGCGTCAAACTCCTTGTGTATTTTACAAACTTGGCCAATAAACCAGATTGTGATTCTGATTTTTTTCCAGTGCAAATTGTTTGATGCTTGTTTTTCTGCATTATTTAAAGTGTTCATACAAACTCAAAAAGAACAGGGCTTACCTTTTGAATTGAAGCTATCTACTTGTAGATTTGTTTTTGCAATTTAATTTTAATTTAGATTAAATGACAAAATAATTATGTAATCTCTTTTTTAACTAGTGTCTCACAATGTCTACAAATAGACATTGTAGACATTGTTTACAATGTCCACAATGTTTTTTCCAAACATGCCACATTAATACTTCTAAAGTTATGTGTAATTTAAAACTACTTCTAGACAAATTGCCGCACATGGAAATAAAGTTTGCAGTCTTCAAGTTTTAAGATGCTATTTTTGAAAATCCTGAATAGTAATGATTAGTTTATCATTATTGCTTATTTTCTTTTGAGGTCCTTTTTCAGAAAAGACTTAAAACAAAAAAGCTTCACTTACCTCCCACCTGATAAGATCCCATCCTCTTCCTCAGACATTTTGTTTTGGATCTCCGCACTTTTCAGTAGGTTTCTATTTTATCTTTATCTGTTACTTCAAACTTTACATCTTGCTTCAATATTTTTAATTTTCTTCTTACAAAAACACAGTCATAGATGCCTGAAAAGTAGCATTCTCTATGAAAAAGGAAAACGTCTGAACTCTATGAAAGTCTTCTGATTGATGTTCAAAGTCTGTTCAAAGTCACAAAATATCTGCAAAAGAGAAACGTTAATATTTAACAGCAATAAAGCTGTACAAGTAAGAACTTTGGCCTTGATATCTAAATCCAGGAACATTTCCTGTCATAAATCTTTCAGTAGGAGAGTTATTGTATTTATTGTAAACCTACAAACCAGTTCAGCTCAAAACGTCAACAACAAACTTCTTACAGGTCATGTCTTCTATAATCTCCTCCTAAGTATTCATTACCTTTTATTTCATGTTAAATTCAGATCAAAGATTTTTGACACATTACCCTCGTGTCAAAAATCTATATTGTTTCTACTTTGCATTGTCTTAATGTTCATTTTCAGTGCCAAATAAAGGATGATCAATAACTCAGTTCTATTTCTTTAAAAACTAAATGTGTAAAATCTAGCTAACACAGGAATAACAAAACATGTGCATAGTGGGTCTTTGTTTCCTATGTCTTACAGAATCATATAGAGACTGCACAGTTTCAGGAGGCAAAATAATACATTTATTTATTTATTTATTTATTTATTTTTGTTCCAGTAAGAATGGAACATCAATAATAAAATAAAATTCTTGGTCTTGAATGTCTCTCATAATTCTGGAGTAAAATGTAAATATGTAAGAAAGAAGTAAACAATTAATATTTAAGCACATTCTTTAAAAGTATTTTACTTTTAGGTATTCATACTTAAAAAAAAAAATCTAAAATAATGTAAAGAATACCAACACAGCCAAGTCAGGCTGTATCTTTAAATTTACATCAAAAGCTCAACCTTCATTTTATGAGATGTGCCCAGATCATATCCTGACAACTTTTATCATCTAAAAAACTGATTCTGTCCACATTTTCTCCCTCCATCTTGACATGGTTGTACTCTACTCCCTATAACCTTCATAGTCTGAAATAAACTTGAATGATTGATAGTATTCAGCAGGTTGTTTTCTTGTCAGCACAAAGACAGTATTCTTATCTTTATGGAAAGAGAGATCCTGGTTCATGATAAGTGTCAATGTTCAGAGCCACATAAAGACAGCTACAAAGTCGGCCTTCTATCACCTGAAAAACATTTCCAGGATTAAAGGACTAATGTCTCAGCCAGCTCTAGAGAAACTCATCCATGCGTTTATCTTCAGTCGTATTGATTATTGTAACGGCGTCTTCACAGGTCTGTCCAACAAATCAATCAAACAGCTGCAGCTGATCCAGAATGCTGCTGCTCGCGTTCTAACTAAAACCAGGAAGATAGAGCACATAACACCAGTTTTAAAGTCTCTCCACTGGCTCCCTGTCGCTCAAAGAATAGACTTTAAAATACTGTTGCCACCACTGTGGTCTTCACCTTCCAGGCCCTCTCCAGTTCCTCCCTTAGGCCCTGGTATTTCTCTAGTTTTTCATGCTCCTTTTTCCTGATGTTGCAGTCACTTGGTATTGCTACATCCACCACAACGGCTTTCCTCTGTTGTTTATCCACCACGACTATGTCTGGTTGGTTCGCCCTCACCATTTTGTCTGTCTGGATCTGGAAGTCCCACAGGATCTTAGTTCGGTCATTCTCCACTACCTTCGGGGGTGTTTCCCACTTTGATCTTGGGGGTTCCAGTCCATATTCTGCACAGATGTTTCTGTACACTATGCCTGCCACTTGGTTGTGTCGTTCCATGTATTCTTTCCCTGCCAGTATCTTGCACCCTGCTGTTATGTGTTGGACTGTCTCAGGGGCCTCCTTGCACAACCTACACCTTGGGTCTTGTCTGGTGTGGTAGATCTGGGCCTCAATTGCTCTGGTGTTTAGGGCCTGTTCCTGGGCGGCCATGATGAGGGCCTCTGTGCTGTCCTTCAGTCCAGCTTTTTCCAGCCATTGGTAGGACTTTCTGATGTCAGCCACTTCGGTTATTTGCCGGTGGTACATCCCATGCAGGGGCTTGTCCTCCCATGATGGTTCCTCCGGCACCTCAGGTTCTGTTCCCCATTGTTTGAGACATTCACTGAGCACATTGTCTGTTGAGGCTTTGTCCCTGATGTATCTATGGATCTTGGATGTCTCGTCTTGGATAGTGGTTCTCACACTCACTAGTCCTCTGCCTCCTTCTTTGCGGTTCGTGTACAGTCTCAGTGTGCTGGATTTGGGGTGGAACCCTCCATGCTTTGTTAGAACCACTATCCAAGACGAGACATTAGTCACCCCCAAACTGGAACAGTGGCTACAACAGATCCCAGGAACAACATCAGACATCTCAGTCCAGAAATGTGCAGTCCTAGGCACAGCCAAGATACTGCGCAGAACCCTCAAGCTCCCAGGCCTCTGGTAGAGGACCCGAGCTAAGAGGAAGAAGAATCACCATCCGCGGTGGGTGAGAAGGGAATTTTTTATTTTTTTATGTGTGTGTATATCTGCTTCAAACCACTTTATTTTATGTCTGGAATTTACAAGATACATGTAGTTTTATAGCAGAGACATTTCACTGAAGCTATTTAGACAAACCACATTCACATGATAATAAAACATCTTCCAAGAAAAGCTTCAATTTCAAAGAACACACACACAAGCATGTTCTGCAATTTACATTTTTTATTGCCCTCTTTATCACTTCCAGCTTTTTCATCAGGTTTTGGTTTTACTTTTATACTGAAGCTTATATCCAGTTTTTTAGCGTCATCATTTCCCAGAGTATTATATTTTTGTTTAGATTTAAATGCTAGACTAAAACCCATTCAGTTTCCTAAGTAGAAAAACATAATACTGCATCTTTCTTGGTCTTTATTTAGATTGTTTTTCTCAACATTGCATATTGAAGTTAGTTGTGTGTTTGAAAGCATTGCTTCCTTTATCATTAATAAGTTTTAACAACTCTCCCAAATTATTTATTTAAATAGTAAAGTAACATAAAGCAAAAACGCAACACATGTGCTCTTCATGTAAAATAATACAGCTAAAACTAAAATGGTTTGCATTTATTAAAAATATATATATAAAAATTATATTTCACACAAAGTTACACAGCCTTTCTGAAACCAGAAACCTGCAAAAAGCTCCTTTGTGAATTTTGCATAGAAGGTGTGAATCAGACTCAGCCCTCCAGAAGACACATTAAAATAACTCAGCGTACCAACCTTCCAGTCAAGCAATACTGCTATTTTTTGGCACGGTTTAATCCTAACATTGAGTCGATCCGTCCCATGTAAGGCAATGCATTCAGTTTTGGAACATAGCAAACTCCAGGACCAGTCATTGCAGCCCAGACCACCAGTGCTGTCCCATTCTCTTCCCACAGTTTTATACGCCACTGCAATGCCGACCTTGCCTGTCCATTCCACTTCCCAGTAGGAGATGCATTTTAGGCTCTCCTCACAAAGCACCTGGGTCCTCTTAAATCTGCCCTCGTTTTCTTGCTGTGAAACCCTATTACTAGTATTGAGTATAGTTTTTGCTTCTTTCTTGTTTTCAGACAGAAGAAGCCGTCTGCCTGCTGTTTTTCCATCAAGTTTTAGATCTGCAGCATCTGACAAAAAACAAAATAATTAATTATCAGTCACTGAAGAGCAAAGTGAACAAAACATCAAATAAGTTCAAGATAAGTCAGGAAGATTGTTGAAAGCATGTGAAGGTCTGTAAAGAAAATAAAGCTAAAATTGTGGTGCAGCTGTAGTTGTCAGGTTGCTGGACTGAAAATGAAACTCTCCTTGCATTTCTTACTTCTATCTAATTCTCTGGCCAGTTTATTGTATCAGCAGGATATCTGAGAGCTGCTTGGGCTTATGTTATTCTTAGACTTTGTTCTTGCAATTAATCTGGCTTTTCCTGCATCAGTAACAGCAGGGTTAGAGTTTGTTACATCTAAATCTAAAAGGGCTTGAAGCCATATTTCGGGTCTAAGAACTGTCTTGATTAATTTTGGACTTTAAAATTGGATTAGAAATCTTTTAGAGAATAGACTTACATTTCATCATCCCAGGCTTTAACCGATGTGGTCCATTATAGTCAAAGCTGTTAAAAAAAAAAGAGAAACATGTTGAATAAATTTATACTTTTTATGTTTAGTAGGTTTGTTGGTGTTTGACATGTAAGGTAAAACCTGTATAGAAGTTACCTGTATTTTTTCTGTATATTTAGGCTCACATTGCTTATGTTACATATTTCAAGAGTTGAAAATTTTGATGCTCCATGACATGGTAATCAGGACAGTTCATTAGGTTGCTTTTCATGACTAAATATTAATTGGCTCAACATTTCGGGTGCGGCAGACAATGAAAGGTGGAAGTTTTCCACTGACTGGTGCATTTTTGCAGGCAATAGAGATCCACAACTACACGAGCAGCTCCTGCCAGAGCTGCTACCGTGAGATAATCTGTAAAACCTTTTCACAGATTATCTCATTGTCTTCCTGTCATGACATGCTGACACTTTTAACAAAAATGTTGGTATGTGAGTTACATGCCCCAACTTTAAAGTGAGTGAGAACATCTCAATATGAGTATTGAGATGTTCAACAAAGTATATGCAGGTCACCAGTTTTATGCTTTTAACATAGTCTGCATAACGTACACTAAAATGTTAGTCACATTAGAAAAACAGACATAACACTTTAACGTACCACACTGCCTCCAGCTTCTGAGTTGGATCCTTAGCGATGGTGTTGAGGACGCTCATTCCATAATCTCCACAGTGATTCTAACTTAAATCAAGCTCTCTTAGCTTGGAGACTTTATTACATTTAAGAGCTGAAGCAAGAAAATCCCAGCCTTTCTCAGTCACCTGACATCCCTGTAACCTGAGCAACACACAAAAATAGACATGAAAGATTAATGCATGCCAGAGGAAGCAACCTGAAAACCTGAACTGTACATCCAAAAGCAGAAATTTGCATATACATTTCTGCCAGAAATGAAGCCTAGGCGAAAATTCAAGCTGGGAGACAAAACACAGCCGTCACACATCAGACACTCACCACGCTCCCGCCGCAGCCAATCAGGACAGGTGCGCCGCACCGCTTCAGCCAATCGTCGTTCACGGATCCCTTCAAAGGACAAGCTTCCCCGGATCTTCTTGCTCGTCAGCCGTGCTTCGACCCACCTCCTCCCCATCTCCACCATCATCCCAGGGACATCTTCCTAGCTCCCTCTCTGCTCCTTCGTTCAAGGCTCCGTTCCACCACCAGTATTCGGACCGGGGGGAAGACTACCCTGAGCTAAACCTGGACCGATCACCTGCCTGGTGATCCTCAGCTCACAAGTCTTCCGCCGGGTTCGAGCGCCAAAGTTTCTGTATCATTAAATCTTCTAACTGCTTCTCTTTCTCTGTGTGAGTCTATCCAGATTGAATTGATTGTTGTGTCGTTTGTGCATGACTAAATAAGTCATATTGTAAATCTGAAAGAAGAAATTAATGCTCTGCCACATAAGTTTAACTCAGCATTTTTATTTATTTGTTTTTGCATTGTTACTATATATCTCAGAACAACTTCTCTTATTAACTATCAAAAAGAACAACAAAGACTTGTCATGAAAACTATTTGGGGGGGGGAAAAAAATCTGGTGCCACTTAAATCGAAGAGAGTAATGTAAAAACAAACAACAGAAAGTAAAATACACTGTAGTAAACAGAGGAACATACTTGTAATGCAAGTAACTGGAAAAATCTAAGGTCAGAAACTTTAGCATGGAGGCAAAAAGGAAACAAAAACAAAAACCTTTTGTCTGTGACAGTGATGCCAAAGAAATGCGTTGGACATTATCCCCGTAGCAGACATCAAAGATAACTACACAGAGTTTCCATACATTTTAGATGAAGCAAAAGTTTTATTTTCACAGAGCAAAGTAAAAGAAAAAAGAAAATAGAGCTAACAAAGAGGAAAAATAAAACTACAGATTTAATCTAAACTAACACAGGGGGACAAAAAAATTGTCAACAATTGCAACTCAAACCACAAAACATACAAACGTTTAACCAAGAAGTCCTAAAAAGGATTAAAAAAATATATTTAATTTAAATGATTTATTTATAGGGATTTTGGACAAATAATCCAAAATTATTTTTGCAAAACTATGCAAACAGACTCTAAAGTTAGGTCGTCAATGCAGGAAAAGGCTAGTTCTGACACCAAAACTAACAGGAACATACAACATTTTAAATCTTAAAATGAAAACTTTTTGTCTTACCAGGATAGTTGAATTACAATAGATCTTCACTTAAAAATGCTTTTTCTTCTGAATCTGTTTTCCTCCTCCTAGGTGTGTATTTTACGGAGCACCTGGCGATACTTCCTCCATCTCCTCCAGCAGGTCAAAACGCCACCAGTTTCCAGAAATGCAGCATTCCTCAAGGTGACTTGTGAGGGTACTGCGTGAGAAGCAGCTTATCGTGTTCTTCATCTTTACGGTGATGATCGGCTTTGACCTTTCATTAGTCATACAGAATAACCACGCAACTAAAGGTTGTATGAAGTCAGAAATACTCTAATGTGCGCTTATATATGGAACTTGTAATGCAAGAACAATTTGAAAGAAAAAAGGTCAAGGATAATAAAACATTTTTGTGGAATCTTAAAGGCTTTTTACGAAAACCAGAAGTGGGCATGCTAACTAAATTGTTAGCTTACCTTTGATATTTTAGTAAACGTCAGTGTTGCTTATCTATGCTCCATTATGTATTCGATGCAAAACGCCTTCCTGGCCTGTTTTAAAAGTAGCAAATAGCTAAGTGTTTTTCTGCCTTAGCAGCTAAACACTGCCAATTTAATAAGTTGTTTTTGTTTGGTCTTAATTTCAGAGAACAGAATTATGCATTTGAGACAAAATGCGGCTGACTTGCTGTTCCATTATTTTAGGAGCTTGTCACGATTCTTTGTGCTTACCTGATGTGCACAAAGATGCATGACAGCTTAAATGTACCAGCACTCTGAGGACGCTCCAATACAACAATAACACGGATCACCAACTGTTTAACCCTCTGTGACTAATAACAAAAACAAATCCACGCTATGTGATACATGAAGCGCCCCACAACTGTTGAAACAAAAGCAGTTTTATTTTTATTTTCCAACAACTGTGTATGATCATTTTGAAACAGTAATGCAACAATGCTAAATTTTTCTTTTAAAGCTGTGTTCAAAGTAGAGCACCTGGAAAAAACTCCACCCAAATGAACTTTGAACCGGGAAACTTCTTGAAGGGAGACTTTTGTTATGAAATTAATAATAATAATAATAATAATAATAATAATAATAATAATAATAATAATAATAATAATAATAATAATAATAATAATAATAATAATAATAATAATAATGTTTTTTCTTAAATATTTAAGTTAAAATTATGTTTGCTAAAAGTACAGCATAAATTTTGAAACTTGTGATGTTGAAGAAATACCTATGACTCACTGACCTCACAAAGTTTTTTCCCCTATCCGGATTCCAGATGCTGGATTAGAGTAACATAAAAAATAAAAATAAAAAAACATCAATGGGATATCAGCACTAAAAATCTCTACATGTTCCAAGAACTTTGAAACAAGTTCTGGCAGAGCACGGCTACCAGATTTACTCCCTGATTTGGAACCAATGAGTAGAATCTCCTTTTTTTTCCACTGCTAAAGTGTTTCCTGCAGAAGAATTTCTCAATTCTATTCTTGATCCAAACAGGAGAGAGGAGAGAGATGAAATTTAACCACAAGAGTGGAGTAAATAGAAAAGGCCCAGAAGAGAACACTGGGGGATATCAGAAGAAATGTGTGTTGACATTGACTTGCGGGATTTCAGTCAATGTAATTAAGGGCTGAAACAATTAAAGAGTTGTGTTGATTATTCAGGAAGAGGATAGAAAAAGATATAGAAAGACTGTGTTAAATTGCTTAGGCTCATGTTAAAGGCAGAAAACTAATTGAATTAATTAATTTTACTCTCATTGTTTCACTTCACAAAAACCTCATTTTTTACAGAGTATTTACTCTGTTGAGACCCACAGAAATTCAGTTTTATACTACTGTGTGTTGTTTTAAAAGCCTCACCTGAACTGCTTTGTTTTGCATACCTTTTACTGCCCTACTTCAGTCTCTGTCATCACTGCATATTAAGATCTCAGCTTCCAGCACCTCCTCCTTTCTAGAGTCTAGAGTCTAGAGCAGACCTGGGCATTTTAAGGCCCGCGGGCCAGATATGGCCCGTTGGGTATCCCTGTCCGGCCCGCGTCCCCCCAGTCAAAACAAAACACCGTATTTTCGTGTGCATGCGACACAGCTGTCTTTTATTTTGAAATGGCTTGACGCACCGTTTATGAATGCACGTACGTAAATGCTAACGCACAGCAACAGGTGATGCTAGCAGCCGAATACACGATCCCCACAAAATGTCATCTCACGGTAAAAAAAGAAAAGTTGATTCCGAATTCTACATTTTTAACAAGGCATGGACAGCGAAATATTTATTTATTGAAGTCAAAGGCAAGGCCGTGTGTTTAGTTTGTGGTGCGCAGGTGGCTGTGTTAAAGGAATATAATATCCACCGTCACTATGTGACCAAACACGAGAAAGAGATACAAGAACTTTTCAGAGAAAGAGCACGTCACTGAGTCGTCTGTACTCGTAGCCAAGTTGCTCAACAAACACTTTTTACAAAACGCCTGGCATCTAGAGGAGCTGCAGTCAAGGCAAGTTTTGTCATATCCCACAAGATTGGTAGGAAGAGCAAACCTTTCTCTGACGGAGAGTATATTAAGCAGTGCTAATATGTCCTGAGAATAAAGACGCTTTTGAGAACATCTCCCTCTCCCGCCGCAAACGTAACGAGAAGGATTGAGGACATCGCGACGAACCTGGTGCTGCAACTGAAAGACAGCGTGAATGATTTTGAGTACCGGTATTTTTCCCTGGCTTTGGATGAGAGCTGTGACATACGGGACACTGCCCAGCTGCTCATCTTCTTAAATATTTTATTACAACAAGAGGTGTGAGAAAATGAATAATGAGTAAAGATTAAATTTGAGTCATTGCTGGATCGGCCCTCCAACATATTTCAGATTTTTCATGCGGCCCCCTGAAGAAATTAATTGCCCACCCCTGGTCTAGAGTCTAGACTGAGCGACAACAATCAGGAGAGCAGTAAGTGCAGTGAAACAGGACAGCGCCACAGAGATATGTGCTTCATATTCCACATGAAAGCTACTAATGTCTCACTGAAAGACATTGAAGCTTTTAAAGTCAGTTTTTGTTGGGTTGTTTTTTTGGGTTTTTTACAAAAACTTGATTTCTTTTTTAGATTTTCATGTATCATTGTAGACCAGGGGTCTCAGACTCATGACCCAGCGAATAACTCGACCCTCGGGGCGATAATTTAGCCGCCACCTTAATATGAAAGTTTAATGTTAGTGTGGCCCGCGAGCAGTGATGTCAGTAACGCGTTAATTTGTAATGCGTTACTGACGTCAGACCACTTTAGTAATCTAACGCGTTGCTATTTCAAATCCAGTAGTCAGACTACAGTTACTTATCAAAATCATTTTTGCGTTACTATCTTCTTTTGTTATTTAATCGTATTTCCTCTACGCGTCTTGTCGAGTGACCGACGTCTCTATGCGACGGAAATGTAAACAATGGAGGGAGATGAGCATTTTGTTGGTGGAAAAACTGGAACTATTTTGAGATTCTGCCGCCAAGTCCGATTATTATAAGCGGCTTTGGGCTTCATTTTTTAAAGTCGCTTGCCGATTTAATGAGCGGCGGGTTGCGCCTTTTTGGGGTCGTTTTTGAACGTGAAGTTGCTCATTTGGGCTTGGAAATAAGCAGAGACTCATAATAAATCCCAGAATTTGTTCGTCATTAAGGTAGTTTTAGTCAGTCTCTCCCTGTTCATCATTTCTCAGACGATCCGTCCCGCTGTGTCTTTGTTAATGTCAAGTTACTGTATTACCTCTGAATGACGTCGAGCTTCGCGTTGCGCTCCAGAAAACTACAAACATCGAGACTAATATGAACAGCGCAATAAACGTGAAAACAGCCACGAATGAACGTGTCCGTAGTTGCCAATAATTATAATGGCAACTTAATTCTAATTATTAATACTAAGATAAGTGTCGCAAATCTGTGCAGCCATCTGAGCTGTGAGCTGCAGGAGGAGCTCTGTGCGCAGTGACACCAAATGCAGGGCCGTAACGCAGAACCTGGAGGCTGGGGGGGAGGGAAGGGGGGGGCTTTAAAATCCTTCTTAGAGTTTTCCAGACAACAGTGGACCACACAAACTACTCACGTTTTTTATTTTTCTACAATCTCCTCTTCAGTTCAACCTTATCAGTGGAGACACATTGTTGATGTTACCATTATAAAATAAATTACAATTAAATATTGGCAAAGCTCAATGTGATTTTCACAGGAGGCAGAGCGTTGTTGTTAGCAGCTGCTGAACAGTGACGTGCGGTCAGGGGAGGCAGGTGAGGCAGTGCCTCACCAGCCATCATGGAAAGAAAGAAAATATATAATCATAAAGTAATTTAAATTGTTATATTCATCCGGTGGTTTGTACTAAAAAATATTTATTTTTCATGTAGCTTCACCAATTTCGATTTTTATTTGTTCAAAATCGCTGAATTTTCTTATTTTCCCATTTAAATGCTTGGAAGCGATGCCGGTGAGGCAGCAGCGAGCTCTGCCTCACCTTGGATTGCGCAACCCCTGGCTCTGCGCTGGCTGCTAAGCGGAGAGAGCATGTTGCTGTACGGCGTCAATAAAATGGTTTAAACAAATTTAATATGTGAACTTATTTCCAATAATTTAGCTTATGTATATAATGTACAGTGCTTTTTGTCACCAACTGTGTTTGTGTAAGGTGTTTAGATGTAATGAGCGATTATAAGCGGCAGAGAACAGGTTGGCAGAGAGCAGGCAGTTCTCTTGCCTGCCTCATGGCGAGGCGCTCAAGATCCCAGACGTTCGTCTTGTTCACTCCTCAACTGCCGAGTAAGTGACAGCGAGCTAGGCTAAACGATTCGGGAAGCAAGTCAAGTGCAGCGATAGATTATAATAGAGATAGTGATTTTTTTTCCTCTCGCTTATCCCGACTTTCGACATGGATGACTACATTACAACACTAAAAAAGTTTTCTCAAGTGGACTTTCAATCGAAGCAGGAGATAATATGTGTGTTTTGTGAGCGACAGTTTGTATGTGTAAGGATGCAGAAGTGAAACATAACCTGTAAACTGCTGTCAATCTATGCATCTATTTGCAAATCTGATTCTGATGACGTCAGTGCCTCACCAGCTATGAACCTCACCGCACGTCACTGCTGCTGAAAGTAACTAAAAAGTTACTTTTAGTGTAACTTAGTTACTTTCCAAATCAAGTAGTCAGTAATCTAACTAAGTTACTTTTTCAAGGAGTAATCAGTAGTCCGATTAAAGCTACTTTTTCAAAGTAACTATACCAACACTGCCCGCGAGTTTGATATGATTGGCACTTTTCAGTGTTGTTTGCGGAGCTGAACTAACTTACCAATCACAGTGCTTCAAATGGAGCTCATTGACCTGCAGTGCCTCTCTGAACTCAAAGCCAAGTTCAGGGAGGTGAGTGGAAAAGCAGACAAGCTTGGGCAATTTTTGAGAGAATTGCCACCCAGCTTCCCTGAGCTTTCCTGAATGTTCAAGCGGACCATGTGTCTTTTTGGGAGCACATACTTATGCGAAAAGCTCTTCTCTACCTTGAACTTCAATAAGTCCAAGTACAGGTCCAGACTTACTGACGAGCATCTTCAAGCTCTACTTAGGGTCTCAACTGCGTCCTCCCTTAAGCCAAATGTGGCTCGGCTATGCGAGAGGAAGCGCTGCCAGACCTCTAGCAGTAAGAAGTAGGCAGAAGAAACAGTTTATAAACTGTTATATATCATAACAGTTTATAAACTGTTATGTTCATAACAGTTTATAAACTGTTATGTTCATAACAGTTTATGTTCAATGTTCCATTCATGTTCAGAAAGTTAAAGGTTAAAGAACTGTTAATACAGCCATTTGAATCTGAATTATAATAATTACATTTATCTAGTCTTCTATAGCTGCTGTGTTATTATTATATTTTATTTATTTATTACTGATTAATTTTTTTTCTTATGAATTAATTAATTTATTTTTTCATCTTATTTTGTGTTTAAAAAATAAAAATAAAGACATTTGATAACATTGGAATGTTTTTGTGAGAACTTTTCTTGTGGAAAACCCGATGCGGCCCAGCCTCACCCAGACTCTACCTCCATCGGCCCCCGGGGAAATTGAGTTTGAGACCCCTGTTGTAGACTGTTAATAAAAAATGTTTAGGAAAAATAATTTGGATATTTTAAACTCCTCATATCTTTACATTTTCAAACAAATAAGTCTCAAAATGAAAAGACTAAAATTAATTTGAGTCTTACAATTAACATTTACGGCTGGCCTCTTTATACTTCAAATCAAAATTTGAGGTTAATTTTTTCCATTTGTGGATCCAGACTGGCTCTGCAAATAGAAATGTGATGAGTTTGACATCATCACATTTCTGTTTCTTACTGTACATGATTCCTTAATGCTACTGCTGGTTCTAATGTCACTTACTCTTTGCAGTTAATGCATGTTTGCACACGTCTGCGTGCGTCCTTCTGCTGCAGCTGATGTCTCTAAGTGTCAGAAAGTTACTGAGGTGTTTCCTGCAGAAGAATTTCACCTCTGAACCCCAAAGAAACCCTCTGCCCATTCATCATGAAGAATCGGGAACACATACTCATTCAAACATACAGTCAGGAGAAAAGAGACCAGAGGGAACATGTGGGAATGAATACACTCCATTTAGCTTTTCCACGATGATTCATGAGATCATGATGCGAATCAGTCTCCTGGAGCCTGAACCTTTGACCCCTGCAGCTGGAAGCAGCACATTTGGTTCTTGTTCTGAGTGATTATGTCTGAACAGTCTTTTCTTCCTTCACAGTACTCCATATCCTCAAATCTGCCTCACCAACCCCTAAATATATTTCCTCAAATATGACAAGAATGTTGCTGTATCTGAGATATGTCTTTCTCCTTCTTAAAACAACCAATCAGAAACTATGCTAAGAAATCCCATTTTTCCCTTTTCTTAGTTTGTCCGGTTGCCTTCCCTGATCAAAGTTTGTTTAGTTTCTATCGTTACCCACCGTATATCCTCAGTACACAATTGGGTTTTCCTCCTCCAAATTAGAGATGCCATGATGTCTGAATTTAGATAACAGGTTTCAAACCAAAATGATCAAAGACGGCAGCTTTTCGATGTGTCTCTGCTTCAGCACACCTGAATCAAATAATAAGGTAATCAGCAAGAATCTGTAGAAGCTACAAACTGTGGCTGGTAATTCACCAAGTGAATATTTCCATCTATTTATAGTTACAGTCAGTACTTAAATACCAAACCACCAAAAATATTCAAAGGCTCCATATCTGTAGACAAGATTAATGTCACCGAGGAAGAGTGATCGCTTCAGGAGGAGGAAACTTAAAGGGCTCTTTGTGTGTTTGAAGAACTCTGGTGTCTGGACTGCATTTGGCCATATTGTATAACTTTTTTTTTCTTTTTTGTGGAATATACTTTGACATGATAACAAGTGAGTTCTGGGGGATTTCGTGTGAGGTGTTAGAACCACCACTGTGTAGATTATATATGCTCAGTTGGTAAGAAACTGAAGGGATAAGACAGATGAGGGAGACAGAGAGTGTGTGAACTTCATGTTAATCATGTGAAGTGATGAGAGCGTTGAAAGTTTTTATTGTGAAAGAGCTGGCCCACTTTTTTTGAAAAGTCAAAGTGTGAAAAATACCTGACCCCGCTACTTAAAACTAATGGACTCATCCATTAAACCCTTGTGAAAACACAGCCTAAGTGGAGGAGCATTAACTTCAGAGCAGGTTGGAATGCATGCATGTGTGTGTGTGTGTAGGTGCGTGGGCGTGCGTGTTTGAGCAGCAAGTGATTGTCAAAGTGATAGATGAGTGTTTGTGTATTGTGTGTGTACAGTCATGAGTGAAGGCCTGTGTGTGGATGGGTAAGGCTGTGTGTCTTTGGAGTTCAGTGTGTGGCAAAAAAGATGAATTAGCCCACAAGTTATTCAGTTATTTCCTGTTTTAATAAATCAGAGAGCAGTGTGGGGTCTTTCACAGGCCCACTGTGGAACTACTGCACGCGCACACAAACACTCACAGCGACATCAATTGCTGAGAACAGCAAGAAAACTCTTTCAGTTCACACGTTACTTACGTACTAATATTAAACATCCGAACCACAATTTATTATTTGGGCATCGTGAAATGTCATGAAAAAAGTGGAAAACCAGTAGAAAAAAAGCATAAGTAAAAAATAAATAAATAAATTGGCAATTAAATGTGATTGGCAAAAAAAAAAAAAAAAAAAAAACAGTGGAAACAATTGATCCCCTTTTATTTTGTCTTTAGAGTACTTAAATTACCTATAAAAGGAATGATGTCAAAATAAACTCATCATTTTAACTTGTGTTCTTCATGATCTTTCTTTCTTTCTGACCCTGGATGTTCTCCAGGACTCCTCTGTTCCTCTCCCCTCCTGGGTTTGTGCTACCTTTGCTACAGATGTGGGAGTCATTGGTTAAAACCACAACAGTTGCGAGATATGGAGAGGGGCAATTGCAAGCCTACAATCCCATGGATTTTACAGCTTAATTAAATGTTATAAGTGACTGTGGTAATAAGGAGAAGAACCACAAAACAAATGCCAGAACCCAAACTGTAGAGACGAGAGTTTGCTTTGGAACAGATTTGAGCTTAATGAGAAGCACACTCTGGTTGAGATTGAGTTTTTCAGTCTTCAGATTAATTATATATAATTGCAGGTCATGCTTCTTTGTGCAGATGGATATCTGGTGCAGAATTTAGCTTTATGTGTGAGTTGGACTGTGATGGTCAAACAATCTGTGCTTATTTAAAGCAGAGCAACATCTGTTGCCTTCGATGACCTTTGGTTGATGTGATCCAGCCTTGTTGGCTTGTGTTTTACCACCATGTCGCTAGGATTTTGGAAAATAGCTCTTGTCTAAGTATTTTACAATCTATAAACTAAACATTGGCAAGGACAGTTTTGCATGGAGGTTATTGTTATTTCTTTTCTTTTTTTTTTCCAAAACAGAATTATACCAAATGTTACAGACAGATTAGCATGAAACTTTTACCAGAGGTGGGACACGGCCCAACGTATGTCTGGAGGTTGGCCCAGATCCATATTAACTTATGTATTTATTTTTCTACTACCTTTGTTATCCATTGTCCTTAACCTTAAACGAAAACCAAATTGAATAAAATCTTGAGCTTTTTCTAAAATAAAACTTGAGCAATGGAAAGTTGTAACAGATAAGGGATTCTAAATGCCTTCTCATGGAGCTTTATGAAGGGTTTCTACTTTAATAGTTTGCTTTATGATGGGTTCAATGCATTGCTGCTTTGTGTATCACTTAAACAGTATGTTCTGTGTTTGAATCAAAAATCATCTAGGACCAACCATAGGAGTCTTATTCAGCCAGTGATGATGAATAAATAAACAACTAAAAAATATATTTTTACCCTGAAGTCAGTTACACATAGAAAGCAGGGTACAGAAATACTAATAAATAAGGAGAAGAGTGCTCCACCACCTTCTTGCCCCCATGTCCCTTCTCGTTTTTGAAAGTGATGCCTCAGTCTGAGATGATGATCAAAACACTAAAATGCTGAGCTGTCAGTCTGGCATTAAGCACATCCATCCATTTTCTTACACCCTTCTTCCCTAATGGGGTCGGGAGCCGGGGTACACCCTGGACAGGTCGCCAGTCTGTCGCAGGGCAACACAAAGACATACAAGACAAACAACCATTCACACACACACTCACACCTAGGGAGAATTTAGAGAGCCCAATTAACCTGACAGTCATGTTTTTGGACTGTGGGAGGAAGCCGGAGAACCTGGAGAGAACCCACGCATGCACAGGAAGAACATGCAAACTCCATGCAGAAAGACCCCGGGCCGGGAATCGAACCCAGGACCTTCTTGCTGCAAGGCAACAGCTCTACCAACTGCGCCACTGTGCAGCCCACATTAAGCACACCAAAGATAAAATATATCCAAGACGTGGAGTTCTTTCTTTTAGATTTATTCTTTCCCAAAGAGATTTCTGGAGAAGCCTGAAGAGGTCACAGAGTACTTCTAAAATATAAGCACAGCTTGTTATTTTCATTAGTTTGTAATTTCAAAGTTAGATAATTTGGACAAAACATAAAATTATTTTAAAATATATGATTTTAAATCGATCAAACAGTGAATTGGTGCAGTGAATTGGTGCAGTGAATATTTGCACCTGTTTACAGTATCTGCTGCCCTCTCGTGGATGAAAGAGGAAACATTTGTAGACGGTCACTAGAAAAAAATTTTAATTTTACTGTGTTTAATGTTTCTCCCGGAGCCTCTGCTGAAAGGAAGCGCCAGAATGCTCTTTCACAAAAAAACAGAGGATTAAACCAAAACAACCCTCAGTCTGGAGTGGAGACCAACCCTCATGTTGATTAGTGAGTGCTACCAAAATAACCACGCCACCATTCAGATGCACCATTAATTTAAAGTATTATATATAGTGTGTTGAATATGTTCCTATGTATGTTTTGCTGTCTGCACTTACAACCTAGAAGGAAATATGTATATGAGAATTACTTACAACTTAATTCGGCATTAGGAATGACTGCGTATGTGAAAGTAGAACAGGTAACAGATTAAACATTTAAGAATAGCACTGTCCACAACAACGCTCATTTGATGCAGCTACTATGTATCTAAAGTGTTCTGACCAAATGTGTCACAATTAGTCAAGTAAGTGAGCCAGGGACTTAAAGGGCAAAGCACTGTGATGAAGAAATCTGGCCCTGTTTTGGGACTACTATGGAGATTATGGTATAAGAATATGAAAATTATTTATATATATATATATATATATATATATATATATATATATATATATATATATATATATATATATATATATATATATATATATATATAAGAATCAAGAATATTCTGCATAAGCTCCTCCCTTGCTGCTGGTGAAGGTTTTCCAACCGCCTAGTGCGACGTTGAACAGAAAGGAGTAGACCCACATATACACAGACCCGGAAGCTTAACGCTAACCGTATGTCTAGAACATGAAATCAGAAAAGGGCAAGTTAATAAGGAGAGTGTGGTGGCTGTTTTCTTTGATATAGAGAAAGCTTATGATATGATGTGGAAAGATGGACTTTTAATTAAATTGAAAAAAATGGGAATTAATGGATCAATGTTTTATTGGATAAAAGATTTTTTACAAGATAGATCAATACAAGTAAGAATAGGTCAACAACTGTCAGAAAAGTTTTTTGTTGATAATGGTACACCTCAAGGAAGTATAGTGAGTCCTTTGTTTTTTTCTATTATGATTAATGATATGTTTGACAATTTGGAGAGTGGAATGGGGTGTTCTTTATTTGCTGATGATGGAGCAATATGGAAGAGGGGGAAAAATTTAAAGTTCATTGTTAAAAAGATACAAGAAGCAATTAGTATTATAGAAGACTGGTCATTTAAATGGGGATTTAAAATTTCTATAGACAAAACAAAGACTTTATTTTTTACAAGGAAGAAAGTAACTGAAAATTTAAAACTGCAAATATATAATCATGAATTAGAATGGGTAAGGAATTTAAGTTTTGGGTTTATGGTTGGATGAAAACTTACTTGGAAAAATCATATTCTAAAAGTAATTAATAAGTGTAAGAGAGTTTTAAATGTAATGAGGTGTTTGGTGGGAAGTGAATGGGGGGCTGAGAGGAAGGCATTGAAATCAATATATACTGGGTTAATAAGGTCTGTATTTGATTATGGAAGTATTGTATTTGGATCAGCATCAGAAACACTATTAAAAAAATTAGATAGTATTCAGTATCAAGCCTTGAGGTTATGTACAGGAGCAGTTAGAACAACTCCAACTTCAGCTTTGTTAATAGAAATGGGAGAAATGCCAATTAATCTCAGACGATTACAGTTAAAGACCACTTATTGGTGTAATTTAAAGGGCCATGATGGAAATCATCCATGTCAAGAAATTTTAAAACCTAGTTGGGAAAAGAAAAGAAGAAATTAAATTCTTTTGGATGGGAGATAGGAAATGTTATAAAAGATTTTGGTTTATCTGATATAAATATTAGTCAAACAGTTCCTCTTTCGCCAGTTTATCCATCTCTATTTCATAATAATGTTGTTGATTTGACTTTGTTGGAGAAAAGGAAAGGAGAAAACATTTCAGATCCATATTTGGTTCAATCATATTTAGATAATAAGTACTATGGATATGTCCAAGTTTTTACAGATGCGTCTAAAAACTCAAATAGCAGCAATGGGGTGTCTTTCATTGTTCCAGAATTCAGAGTTAAAAAATGTAAAAGAATTACTGATGGAGTATCAGTTTATACCGGAGAGATGATGGGAATTATTTTAGCTTTAGGATGGATTGAGGAAGTCCGTCCATTAAGAAGCATAGTATGCTCTGATTCAAGTTCTTCATTATATTCATTGAAAAATAATCACGCTATTAGTAGACCAGATCTTTTATTAGAAATTCAGTTAATAACTTATAGAATTCAAGCAATGGGTTTATTAGTTGTATTTACATGGATACCGTCACATATAGGAATAAGAGGGAATGAGTTGGCAGATAAATATGCAAAACAAGCTTCAAAATATAGTGTTATTGATATAATAGTTCCGTTTAGTAAAGAAGAAATCAAATCTATTATTAAACAAAATGTTAAGGAAAGATTGCAGAGACAGTTGGAGGAAGATAGACCTGGTAGATGGCTGTACAGTATTCAAAGAAAAGTTGGTAGGAGAACGGGACGAAATAGAGAAGAGGAAACAGTTATATCTAGGTTGCGTTTTGGACATACAAGGTTAAACAGTAATTTATTTAAAATAGGAAAACATCGAACTGGAAGTTGTGATTATTGTGGTCAAGAAGAGACGGTAAAGCATGTTTTGTTGTCCTGTACAAAATATTCTGTTGAGAGAAGGAAATTAATTAGTCGGTTACAAGAAAATAAATTACAGTTAAATTTACAAGATATTTTAGAAAAAATTTCTACTTCTAAAGATATAAGTTATTTAATTAATTATCTCAAGAAAACAAAATTGATAGAAAAGATATAAGGTTTTTTTTTTTTTTTGAGGGGGGTGTTTAAAGTTAGCGTCCCGATCCACACTCCATTCCAGTAGATGGCGGTAATGCACATCTAAAAGTTGCTTGCCAACCGCCATAAAAAAGAAGAAGAAGAAGAAGAAGAAGAACGCTAACCGTAAACACAGCTGTAACGCTGTGTTTTGCCTTCTGAAAGATGGTGTACGTGTCCAACGGTGAGTGGATTGTACTTTCTTCACCACTCTTTTGTTAAAATAGAAGGATATGTGCAGCTTTGTATTGAAATAAAAACGTATACAGACATTTTGAAGGTTACGTAATGGTTTGTTTTGGGACCATTAAGTTATTATTAGCTGTTTAGTTCGTTAGCTTAGCCTGGCTGAGTTAGCTTAGCAGCTGTCAACTGACAACATGTTTGTATCTTTTATATCACTTTCACATAATATAACTCAATAGAACAATAATTAAAATACATGTTGTGATTTTGTGTTTGTCATACTCCAAGTGGATTTTATGTTGAAAACCCTTTAAGAGAAGTCAAGTTAGTGAGCTCCTCAGTGGCAGATAAAAAAGTGAACATTTGCTGTTTTCGATTAACAGTAATATTAAACTGTTTTTGTAACCTAATGTTTCTTTGTGCCACCTTCAGGCCAGGTCCTGGACAGCAGGTCTCAGTCCCCCTGGAGCCTGTCGTTCCTGACTGACATGTTCTGGGGGGCTGTGGAGTTCATCAGCCTCTTGTGAGTTAACCAGCCCAGAGATTTGAAAAGTTTGATATTATGTAGTCATTACCCAGAGAGTGATATTTATCAGGTGTTTATTGCTGTTAATTTGTACAATTATTGCTTACAGCTAATAGGACTTAAGATTCTGATTCTCAGAAAAATTGAAAATTTTGAAAATACCAAATGCTATGTATCCTGAAACAGCAGGACTAAGCTGCAAAAGGTTATTTCCAAAGACCGTGGTCTTTTGAGTACTGTATTCAAGGATGTAGATAGAATGATATAATTTGGTGGAAGAAAAAAGTGTCATTACCAGAACTTATTTTCTGCATCTGGCATTTATTAGAAATTAATTTTTTTATTTGGCTGCATGTCCAGAAGAACATATTTTCACTAGTGTTTTTTCTTTAGATGCAAGTCATAGCCATGAAAGTGTTTGAAATGCATCATTATGTGTTTATTGGAGGAAAATACTTTTTGAGGTTAAACTGGTCTGTTGAATTATGTACATAAATTAACTTTTTATATTTTGTGGGGATACCCCTGGAAATGTAAAGATGAAATCTGGCCTTGTTCTTCCCAGTTGGTTATACCCAACTTGGTGCAGTATTGTCTTAATGAGGCATAAACTGGTATCAAAATCTGTGTAACACAGGTGTTGTGTTATAAGCAACTATCATACAAAGCTGTTGTTTTATGTAGTCTGTTCTGACTTTTTGTTTTCTGACAGTTTTAGGACAATACTTCACCCTGACCTGTCAAGGAAAGGAAACGTGGCTTCATCACGCTTCAGTGATGGCAGAGGGTAAGTCCCAGCAGTACTGTCATCTCACCACTGAAGCATGGAAACTGAGAATGAAACATCTGAGAACAGCTCTGCCACAAGAGAGGCGATTACCAACATGTATTAAGCCAGTTATTACTTTTTCATTTGAAATGCTTTGAAACTTTACTAATTTACTATATACATGCAGAGATTGTGTTGATCACTTTTACACCCATGGATTTATGTCACATCTACTTGATTCTGCAGACCTCCAGGTCCTCCTGGTGGCAGAAGGCGAATGGGTCGAATAACTCACGGAGCGGGTCCCAACCCTCCACCGATGGGTGGAGGAGGATGAGGAAGGTGAGTAATAGTTTTTTTTTTCCTTAATAAAACTCAACACAATTGATGGTTAATTTGTACATTAATTTATGGAGTTAGTTGCTTTCTTTGCTTATTCATTAAGTTCTGGTAGCCACTTCAGAAATAAGTTGCTTTTAGCCTAGTGGAGTTTAATGTCCACTGTCTCCAAAAAACCTATGTGACATTTTAAGGAATACAAATAACGTCGTTCCTGTACATTTCTTCACTTTAGGTAAACGCCTGCACATACAGTGTGGGCGTGGGGCCCAGCACAGAGTCTGTCCTCTGAGAGCACACAGATGGTAACGGCACCGTGCTGAAGCCCTTCTTCATCAGCTGCCACTGCTGCTAGCAGTTTCTTGACGCCTTTCTGGGAATACCTACACATAGGAGCCGGATTGGTCGATTCAGCAGCTGCCTGCATCCCTCCTTCCTCTTTATGTTTTTCCTCTGCTTCTGTCCTTCCAGGTTACATCAATGTCTTACTCATTTAGGTTCTGGTCATCCTCTGGAATCATCATCATCATTTAGTTTCTTTCTTTAATTTTGTGTTTAAATAAACACAGACCAACACACATAAATGGCGTTAAATGTATAAAGCAAGGATGATTTTTTTTTCTTTTTTTTTTTGGCTAAGATTTTACAATGTAGTTATTTTGTGAGTGGAAAAATAAAATAAATAAATAACGTAAAAATAGTTACGAGTTGTCATGTAGACACCAAGAGTTAAAACATTTTTGTCCAGATGAGGCAAATTAAGAAATGATTTTCTTCCAAATGCAGTAATCATTTTTCTTCAAATGAGACAGAGTTTATTTACACTTCCTGCATGAAAATGGGAAAACAGGAATCTTTACAGAGCAATGAAAACTCTATAAAAGACATTATACATCCTGGGTTATAAACATCAACCAGAGCAACTATACATACCAAATGATATTCAATTTGTCCCTTTCCTTGTCTGCCTTCTCATGTATAAACGGTGCGTTTTAGCTTCAGGACCTCGGTTGGGTTTCACCAGACGAATGCAGCTCTTTCTCGGAGCATTCTGACACCAAGCTGCCACTCTCTCTGGTGAATCCACATCTCCTGCGTGGTGTCCAGGCACGCAAGCACTGCTCCGCCCTTCCATGAAATCAGCCTGGGGTCCATGTCCTTCGGCACAAACACACCAGTATATATCATGTGAAACATGTCACATATTTCAGGAAACGCAGCACTTCATAAAGTTTGTAAAGCGTTAAGTAAAAACAAAAGTCAGTTTTTGTACCATTATTTATTAAAATTTCAAGCAATAACTTAAAGTAGATAAAGAATTTGAATAAGTTTAGAACAATCTAGAGTTATGACTGAATCATGGTTTGATAAGCACTTCAATGGAAATTTTAGAGTAAAGTAAAAAAGAAGAAGAAGAAAAAAAAACTACATGTGGAGGTTATTACCTTTGGCCGTGTGATGACTTCCACGTTATCGACCAGCCTTCTGAAGGACGGCGGCATCTTGTTGATGATGCGATGAAGCAGGAATTCCTGAGCGCCGTGAAACATGAGCCCCCCTCCCACCACCAGGATGGAGCTGTACATCTTCCGTTTGGTTTCGTCCGACGCTTCAGACACAAAAATAAAAGCTCTCATTGCCTCTGGGATATAAATTTTATATTCTATTTCAAGATGTTTTAAATGGCTTCCCTACATCACTTATTTATGCTTTGTGATCTCATCCTCCTCCCTTATTATTCAATCTTTCTACTAAAACATGTCATTCGCTTTATTTCACTCCTCCCACCACTTTCTTACCACAGCAGTCGATGCTATGCAGGATGGCCTTGTCCAGGCCCAAAGCCTTGCTCTCGAACTGGCTAATGATGGCCGTCTTCCTGGAGAGATGTGTGGACAGAGGCTCTTCCGCCTCTCCAGGACCCATCAGACACTCGCCCTGGCTTGGCCCTAGCTCCATTTCTCCAAGCATCCCTCCTCCTGCTGCACTCCCGCTCCCGCAGCCTCTGGGCATGTCGGACATCTCCCCCATCCTCCCCTGGCAGCTCAGTTCACCATCCAGACCTCCGCCTGGCCTGGAAACAGCCTTACGCTCAGCTGCAGATTTAGAGGACTGTTGGGGAGGGAAAAAATAAAATAAAAAATCATACAGTAAACTAAAGAACCTGCAATTATTTATCTGAATAAACGTAATTTCAAACAGTGTGTGGTAATGTGAGTTACCTGGTCCCCTTTGCTCTGTGTGGAGAGCAGGTAGTGTTCATCATGGGGATCTTCCGAGTTGCCTTGGGAACGGTGCTGTAGTGATGTCATTTTCTGACCAACGATACCGAATGTGCTTGGGTAGAATAGACCCATTGGCGCCTACAGAGGACACCGACATATTTTTCAAGGCAAAATTACAGACTCACTCATCAACTTCTTATAACTGCTTTAAACCTCTACCTGTAACTTTTCATCCCAGTCGAATTTGGTATAAAGAGCCGGGGCTTCTGGGAAACGTGTCTGAAATTCATGATCCTGTAACCCTGATATGTCCTGTTACAAACAGACAAAGATTGTTTTGAAAATCACTTCAAAATCCTCCATTAAAAAAACTCAAGATAACAGACAGTGCCATTTGAAAAGTCGGCCCTGGAAGAAGAAACTGTTTCCCTCAAACTCTTAATCAGTCATAAATTCTCCTCTCAACTAACACAGACCTGATCCAGATGGCAGAAGGTCTCCTTTAGATGCTGCAAGAGCTGACAGTCCAGCCTGCTGGTCAGCTGGCAGTCTCTGTAGGGAAACCCTGCCCTCTGCAGGAGCCAGAAGAAAGTGCGGGTCACGTCTGAACCGCCATAGGCCAAACAAAGCCTGCGGAGTGGAGGAGCAAACACACACACACACACAAAATGCAAGAAATCAACTATTTTCTGTTGTTTACAAGTCTGTGATTTGCAGCACTTGCCCCACCTTGAGTTTCGATGGGACACTCCATCCTCAACACAGCAGATGCTGGTCTTCTGATCACCCACATCCACGACACAAGCGCTGCTCAACCCGCTGCCGAATGTAGCGCACACCGACTCCTGGTGCACAATGATGGCTGCAAATTACACGTATTGTCACTCCATAAAGCAGAAACTATGAAGCAATGAACAGTTTATTAACCTGTGTGCCTTGAGTTAATAATAAATACCTTTCCATATTTTGTCCCAGTTTTGTAAAAAATAAATAAATAAATATCAAGAATGGGTTATAGGGAACAGAATTCTATATTTGAAAAGCTCATCAAAACATGCCCAAAAAGATTTGGCTAAAATTGAAATTTAGAAAAACTAACAGCTCTGTACTGCTTTTTATTGGTCGATCACACAAAATTCCAACAAGACAACAGACTGCAATGTGTCAATATGAAAAGGTGTTACGGCCCTGGGCCATAACAGAAGGATTAAGGGGTGTGAAGACATTTGCAACAGTAAATGCCCAGTGGTCAATACCTGAATAGCCCATGTTATGTAGCAACATGTTGACAATTTCCTTCACATGCTGTCTGTTGTAGATGTCAGGGACCAACAGGATGCACCTGTAATACTAAAAGTCATGAACAAATAAAAAACAAAATCAAATGCTGATGCAAAAGGAAGTTTTTCATCCCACTTTGCAAGGTTTATTGAGGTTAAAGCTTCTTACATTGCAGAACTACAGCAAAAATGGTACAAATTCCACCAATAGGAACCTTTGCTTATCAAATTTTCGTGTATTTCTTTCTAGTGTGAAAAGAATGCAAAGAAAAAAAGCATAAAGAGCTGAAATGAGAGTTTCACCTTCAACTCTTTTAGGGGAATCTCCAGATGTTTCTGAATGACATAACTCCACAGCGTCTCGAGATCGGCCAGCACTGCGGTCAGAGACCCTCCAGAGCCAGAATGCACATTGAGCTGACCTCTGACCACAGGCCAGTGGAGGTTGTAACAGTCTGATGGATTCACATAAAGAGCCTGTAACAGGACATGATCAAGATGGCTGAACAATAAATAAACCACACAGACCTTATCAAACATTATAGAGACACTGTATATTATTTCTGGTTTTTTTTGTCTATTTTACCTCCTCTCCCACCAGATAATTGGGATGGTGGCTTGTGTTTGTCCACTTCACTCTTGAGCTGCTGTCTAGAACTGCTGGACGGATCTGACAGTTATAAGCCCTGGCCTGAAAACACAGACAGGAAGTTGAATCAAGTGACTGCCTCCCCAAAAACCACATAATACAACCAACCCGCATCAATAGCCCTTTCAAAACTTCTACCATTTCCGCACTGGTTGTCCCTTTTGTAAACAAACCTGTTCAGCAGACACAGGAGTTCTTCTCACACCGTTGGACATCTTCTTGGACCAGATGGCCTGGTCCACCATTTTCAGTCCATTCTGCCTCTGCTCGCTGCTCTCTGCCTTCTGTTGGCCATGAAGACAAATCGATCATATCAAAAACAGCCAGGTACGACAGTTGTGCGTTAGAATCATACTCGTTTAATGGTGACTTACATTCAGACCGTCTCTCAGCAGCCAAGCATCTTCATGCCTGGCCTGTCCGCCCTGCTTATGTCGCCGTGCAATTACGTGAGGGATAATGACAGGAAGGGTGTCTGTAGCTCGGCCAATGCGAAGCGTTCTTGATCCAGGGTGGATCACAATGACAAAATTGCTCTGTATTTGCTATGAGACATAAAGGTAATACATTTTAATGTAAAATATAAACAATGAATGGTTGTGCACACAAAAACTTTATTAGCGAAGTCACAAAGTCTCTGGTGCTTCACGGTCAAAATCAGAAATCCATCCTAGCACATGTTGTATAACATATAGCTCAGTGTTAGAGGATTAAATAAGATTTCACTTGCCACTTACGGAAAAAAGGACATTTCAAATTATAACTGTTCAGGGAATTTATTTTAAGTTTTGAAAACACTATTTACTTTTGTAAGAAAATATAAATTTGTTTGGATGACAGTGTTCTTCAGGACATAGTTCTGAAGAGCTGTCTATATTTAAATTAGATGTCTAAACACAGCTTTCACCTTTCTTTTCTTTTAATTTTATTCTTAAACCAAGCTTTTACACACAACTCAAAACCAGAACAAAAAATAAATAAATACAGCTATTGCATTATAGCTTGTAAAAAGAAATTGTTTTCAAAATGAAAAGTTATTTTTACTACTTAATAAAAGAAAACCAAATAAATAAAGTTTAGTGAAGTAAAATATTTTGATGACATAAAAAGAAATAAAGGCTGAATACTTCCTGAGCAGGTTCAGGGATAGCTGCAGGAGCGATGGGTCTCTTCACTCCGCGCTGCTGCTCCTTCTCTTTCTCCTTGTCCCGTTCCTTTTCCTTCTCTTTCCCGTTGTCCTGTTCTTTCTCGGCCTGCGTCATGATCACTTTTTACATTTTAGGAAAAATGTATCAGGAAAAAGATAGATTGGTGTTTCACAAAGCGACTCAAACTGCAACAACAAATTTCCAGTCTTGCTTCAGTCAGTGTAGGTTTTACTTCCGTGTTTCATCTCGTGACTCTTCTTCGCGGGGAGTTTTAATGGTCACAGAGTTGCATTATCGCCATCAACTGGTAGAAAGCGTTGATTGCGATTACAGTTCTGCAAAGTGATGCTTTTACCATTGGTTTTACTTTGATTACAAACTTCTGGAGCCTTCCTGTAATTCTCTCAGCTTGAAATTTGGAAAGTAAAAGTGGGACGCATTATTATACAACTGCATCCTTCAAACATTTTTTTGTAATAGAATATAAAATACAACAAAGAAAGTCTAAACTATTAAATAGTTGTTTTCTTAAAATGTTTGTCAGTATGGTGGTACTTTGAAAGTAAATACTGAGGTTGTTTGAAAAGGTTTGAAAATCACTGGATCAACCCAAACAAACTGAATAATACCAAGAAGAAACAAAAAACATAAAAATATCTACCACTTGGTGACAAATAGTGAAGTGCTGTATGTCTGCTTCAACTTATGTTCAAGATCTTATGTTCTCTGTTTCTTCCAACACCCATGCATCTTTTGATTTCTAAAAACAAAAAAAACACAACTTTTTTTGTCTTCCTCTTATGGTTTTGTTATTTTCTTCAGCTTTCTTTTGAAGATAAGAATCTATACTGTGTTTCACATATCCTTTTGTCTGTCTTTTATGCAGTTTCATTTCCATCATCTGGATTCTGTGTGATGGTGGTTGGTTCTCTAAAAAAATATCAGGTCTTATGTTAAAAAAAAAAAAAAAAAAGGAAACAAGCTGAGTGTGTTGATCCACTGATTATTTACACGGCATGTCGTCTGAGATTTCCAGGAACTGGATGCCCAGTCTTGTTTTGTAAACTGGTTAGTAATGAACTTGCGTCAAAACTGTTTCCTACATGGTAACTAAGAGGGTGTGTGCAGTTTTCATACAATCTTACAACACATTGCCCATCTGTCATCTGATTTTACAGAATGCATTCTATTGCTAATCCTGCTTTTAAATTTTTCATAAGTGCTAAACAACCTGACCTGGATGAACCTGAGGGCTTTTGAATGATTTCCACAAGCGAATAATTGCTTTTGTTATAGAATGAATAGAGTGAATTTCCTGGCAATAGTTTGGAAATGGCCCAGAACAATTCAATTGTGTTGAATTTAATTCCTTCAGACCATCAACTGTTAAGCTCTCAAGTTTACGGAAAAACACACACCTGCTGACAAACAGCTTTTTAAACGTTAAACTATTTTAATCAAAAAACATACAAGTATTCTTATTCCTACATTTCACATGTTGCAATACAACCACAAACTTCAAAGTATTGTATTATTGTCCTCTGCTGGTCTCTTTAAGAGTCAGGGTTGCCAATAGATACAAACTATCAAGTTTTATTCCCAAGTAGCATCTTGGCTCCATGCTCTGAAATTTAATAACTGGAAATATTTTCCTAAGGATTCCTTTGGGTCCTCAAGATAGGTTACAGCAAAAAATACAGCATGGATTTGTCTTCAGCCCTCTTTATTATTTTTACCTTTGTTTTCAATTCAAACTTTCAAATCTTGTCACAGATTTTTGATTATAATTAAGGCTGAATTTTTACAGGGCTAACACAGATAAGCTCTGATCTAAACCCTTGTAATGAAGAAAAGGCATTCACCATGTCAACATGTTACTTTGAATGCTGTGATCATGTGCAGTTAGTTTGCTGTCATACATTCATTTTGGATATAGACCTACTACCAAATGCTTCTTTTAGCAATGTTTTTTCTTCTTAAAAATCATAAAATGTTAAGGATCTATGGGGTGATTTAGAGGTATCAAAGCAAAGTTAAATAATGATACAGAACTGTCTTTTCAATGTCTTTGTTTGTAAAATGTTTGACAAACATACAATTCCTCTTCTGCTCCAAAATTATGCACCCGTTGGTGTTGCTCCATCACATAAATCCCAATAAAACACATAGAGTCTAGATGCTTAGAAAGGCCGCATGTTAAGAATTTCACAAAATATACCTATGAGAAAAATAACTGACAATGAACAGCTCCTAAAATACATTATACAACTTAGCAAATAAAAGTCAAGGATATATTTCCTACAATAACAATGACAGCAATGTACCTGAAGGTCATGGTCAAAGTACATTCATTTGGAAATTTACCCATGTGATTTTATAAAATAATGCTATTCAAACATTGAATAAAATGCTAACTAGGAGGTTGATATGTTAAAGATAGAAAAACAGTAACACGGACAGAGAAAATGCAATATGAAACCTATCTCTATCTGCAGCTCATCCTCAACCCTTTTAACAAAGATCTTTATTTAGGGTCCTGTTGGATATACCTGGCTTCTTTGCGCTGAGCATTTCTACAGCTTCCCTCAATTTCGTTGTGCTGTTTTGGCTGTACAAAATCTTGTGTTTGAACAACAGCGATGATATCTTCTTCCCAACCTTCCTCTGAGAATGAAGGCTCTTGCAGAGTCTGTTCAAATCTTTCATCAGGCAGAAAGCCCTGCACGTCTGCAGCTCTGGCAGCAGCACACAAGAGCTCTTGTCCTTTTCCGCATTCAGCTGCACCACCCAGAACTTGGCCAGCTCAGTGGAACTCCTGGCGTGACTGGCCACCATGTTGAGAATCAGAGGGTAAAGGTCACCAGTTGCAGCTGGGATGGAATGTTTTGGGAGGCCACTGGTGGGGGTGCAGGGTGCCAGCATAGAAGAGGGCTACAAGGACATGAACATTTTATTTTTACAAGAAGCAGAAGTGATGAGAGTTAAGGAATGAAAAGAGAAACACAACTCACAGTTTCCACCTGCGGGGAGACGATCAGGACACGGTCTGCACCCTTTACTTGTTCAGCTAACCAGCGCAGCGGTCCTAGTTCTGCAATTTTCCCCTGCTGCCACATATCAATCGTCACTCTGCAGCCACCGTGCCACTGCAGAAACTCAGCCAGCGCCACCACCGCCTGTTGAAAGGCCGGCGTCACCGAAGGATACACCACAACCACCGACACTGGAGTCATGGGGGCTTCAGGAAGGATTTCAAAAGCGGAGTATGACGAAAACATCTTATCTGGAGATGGACAAAAAGGGGCATTTACTTAGAGCACTGATGTAGTCAAAGCACACGTTTGGTGCTAATGCATGCCATTCATCAGTACTTTATAAAATTTTAAATCCAAGCAGCTGAGGTACGCTTTCGTGGCGAGCCAAAGCAAGTCTGCTGAAAAAGGCTGCAAAAAGATTGATGCATTTTAGGTGGAAAGTGTTTTGCAGTTTTAAAGATACTGACAAATCTAAACCCTCTTCAAGGGAAGAGCATGTTTGCAAACAAATTAGTGATTAAAACTGGGATAAAGACGTTCAACATCTATAACTTTTTATTACTTTCAGTGCTTTAATCCCAACTCAGATTAGGTATAAATATACATTTTACTTACATATAACAAAGCAGGAAATCAAAAGTATCAACGAGGCCAGAACTCCAAAAACAATTCTACTGACAGTCTTAACTTCTTCATATTGTGCTGCAAAAGAAGGAAAAGATATTTAATAATTTAGACAGCATGGCATGACAAACACTATAACATGTGAAATATCCACATAGTTGGGATTAAAACATTTGACATGGTATTATTTGATCTCAGTTATGCATTTGTTATAGTTCATTATAACATACCAATAGATAGAGTTGAAAATTTGTTCTTGGGATTGTCTGGTTCTGTGCTAAATCAGTTCAGATCACATTTTGTAAAGGTAAACTAGCTTGTGTTGGTAATTATAAATGTGGATGAACAAAATCACCTTTGGCGGTCAGAGGTCACCGTTTTTTATTATTATTATTTCCCCCTAAAATGTAAGAAAATTATACAAGAAGAATTTATGTTGTCTTGAACTCATATCTAACTTTTAACAATTGCTTAACGCTTGATACTGAGCCTACTATTATCTTAAAAACGCCGCCAAAATGACTGGCGTTATTAGCCAACTTTCGAAGAATGTCTTTATCAGACGGTCATTTTTTAAGAATAGTGATGATTGCCAAGCAATTAAAAAAAAAAGAAAAGAAAGAAAAGCACATTTTGGAATTGTACTGATAGTGAAACAATAAACTTTTCTTACCCTCATTATTTGGTGTTGTTTGCAAAGACTCTGCAACAGAAAGCAAAAAACATTAAGCATTCTCACTGTCTCCAGATTTCAAAACAATACTATAAATCAGTGTTTCCTAGCACTGATCCTCAGGGCTCCTGCCCAGCACGTTTTGGATGTTTCCCTGCTTCAGCACACCTGATTTCAATTGATGGCTGATGAACAGGTCTCAGCTGAAAACCAATCATCTGCATTAAGTGTGTTAAAGATATTATTTGATTGGCTATTAGAGTCCTGATCCACACTCCAATTGGTGGCTGTAATGCACCATTACGTTACTTAGCAACGGCCAATAAATACTACAAGAAGAACAAGAAGAAGAAAAATAAGGCTCGTTAAAGCAGGGAAACGTGTAACACAGAGAGGGCAATGTGCCTGGAGGAGCAGGGTTGGGAAACACTACTATAAATAAAATGCTTTTCAAAGGTAGGGGTATTATTTTATACATTGCAAAATACCTAGCTACTATTTACCAATATAGAGTAAAGTTTCACATTTTATATGAAATGTGTATTTAACATTCTGTGTTGTCAGCCAGGTATAGAATGGGGTCTTCTTGGCTTTAAAGATTATTGATCATTTAAAATGGGTCCTATACTACTGCTGATAACAAAGATTCAACTTTTGCTGAGCTTGACACTCGATTTGCTTACCCAAAGTTGCCTTTGTAGTACTCGGTGTAACAGTTGCTGCAAAAAGAGAGAACGGTTCAAACATTCGTGGTATGTCAGGTTTTGATTTTTAAAATGTTAATTATTTTGTTTTTGTTTGCAGAATTACAGACAAAGCACCTCTTTCTCAGTATTTTATCTAACTAATTAGTGGCATGTTACAAAGGATTTAAAAAAAATCATTCTCTTTGTTTAATTTATTCTTCACATCCAAATAAAGTTGAAGTTGCTGATATCCATTCTTGAGAAGATTTTCTTACTTGTTGGTTGATGAGGTACCCAAATAGACTTTGTTGGTATTGTGGGGCCACTTCCCTTTGGAGGCAATGGCTCATTATAAACGGTGACAAGGAATGAACCATAATCTACGCCAACTAAAAAAGAAAACCATTCCTACAGGTGATACAGAAGATATTTTGTTTTAGTATGGACTTTTAATTATGTGAAAAAAAAATAGTTGGACCATCATCACAGTGTGTGATCATGCTGTTTGAAATAAACATCAGCTAGTTTAGTAAGTCATTTGTACCTTCTCCAATCCAGTAAGGTTTGCTTCAGTCAAAGCGGGATTGTATTTACAGAAATGGGTCAATTGTCCTGAAATGACCCTTGTGCCCTTCAGATGAATAATACTAGCTGCAGAGAAGAAAAAACTGTTTATTAACATGGTTAGAATTGATGGTTCACATTATTATTTCTTCGTACGGATAGAAAAAAAAGCATCTGTAATTGAGCATCATTTTTTATTCCCATATTGTCTTTATGGCATTACAAAGTTTGATAGACATGGGCTTCATTGACTTTAAGGTGACAGCATAGGCACACTGGTAAAAAATTTATCACCAGGGAAATTTTATATCTCAAAGTAACACAAAAAACATCAACACAAAACAAAAACCCTACATGCATGCATCCATTCTGATATGTTCTTATAGGCTCAGAAGCCTACAGGAACTTCAGCACACAACCTGCACACATTCAATGTTAAAATAGTAAAATAACATTAAATGCATTACCAATATACAGTGTGCATAGCGGAGTGGACAGTCTTGTAATTTGTAATTTAAAATGTTGAATCAATTAATCTCTACCTACATCTTAAAATCTGTCTTGAGGTAAAGGTTTGTAACATCAAAAACAAGAATGGCTTTTCCTACCATCGATGTTGATCGCCCAGCTTATGTTCAGCTTTCGTTCATGTCCGACCGTCACCAGTTCCACTTTTAGGCCTGCCACCTGAGATGGACTGCCATTCAGGTCTATTTCAGGAAAAGCTAGAACATAGTGGAGTTCACAATAATCATGAAGGTTTATTATGCATTTACAGAAATATCTGTGAAAAAATATGTGCCAGCAATTTGACATTATTTTAATGTCTACATTGTTTTCCAAACCTGATCATCGGGGTAGACTGTGCTGGGGTATTAAAAACGTTTTTGTTTGATAATATAATATGAAATCAGTGACACCTAACTGCTTTTGTTTTTATGATGAGCCAACAATTTTTACTGTTGTACTGGTGATAATTATTATCAACGGGATTTAGCAAATTAAAAGGTAGATTTTTTTTTTTGTTTTGTTTTTTTGTACGTGTAACTTTTATTAGAAACTAGATTAACTAGATTTCAGAGTTACTACTACTACTACTACTACTACTACTACTACTACTACTACTACTACTACTACTAATAATAATAATAATAATAATAATAATAACAAATACGTGGAAATAAACACTGTGGGACAAAAGGACATTTCTTTTCTAATTGTAATATGGCAGATGAATAACACAGGCTTACCGTCAGGCTCCTCACACACAACTTTCTGTAACAAAATGCCAGAAACAAGGTTCTCAGACAATATCAAATTTATCAACAGTGTGTATAATGATGGATTACTTACTATGTCGTGGGCAGTCCCCCGTGAAACGACGAAGCAGAGAAAAAACAATATACTTTGCCACATTATCAGCGTCTGATCTAGAACATACAAACATAAAAAATTAAGAATAAAATAAGCATAAGTGAAGGTTTTAGGAGCAGCCGTGTTGATGTCCCCAGCGGACTGCAAAGGGCTCTGTGATGAAACTGTCTAGAACAAGGGAAAAACCAGCAGACTTAACCCCGCCCACTCACAGTTGTTGATTTTTCCCCCTCATGAGTGGCAGTCGAAAGATAAGGTAAGGGTAAAATACACATGAAAAACTACTTAGCATGACAGACAAGGATGCATTTTCATATAAGTTGGTAGGAAACGTCTCTGATTCTGGTTCTGCTTGATTAAACGTAGTTTCTGATTTCACATGCAGCGGGTTTCCCTTAACATCGAGCAAGAAACAGCTAACTAGCTGTTTCACAGTTTTTCTTCTAAGCAAAGTTAGAGTTTAATCTGTAAAACTGTCAAGATGATGCAGTCACCAATACTTTACATACCACTCAGTATTTGTAAAGCACTTTATTTGACCTTCCAAAACGTTTTAATCCTTTAAAAAATGTACGTTTACCAAATACATGATGTAGACCTATCGATTATGTAAGACTACTGTAAAGACTGATAATAAATGCCGTGAAAGTAGCCTTTAGGAGCAAAAATAGATAATGGAAACTTTAAACAGTGGAGTTTGAATCTTAGGAAAGAAATGTTTTTGCACATTCATGTTATCAGCACACTGGCTCTCAGGAAAGTAATTGTCCTGCTAATTCACTGCCACCTTTGAACTAACAGCTGTAAATAGAAGCGGTCAGTCTGTGTTGCCATGTCTGAACAGAGGAACAGGTCTCCCACACCAAAGAGGCTCTTAGCACAATGCATTGAACTTATGCAATTGCATTAATTATGTGCTTAAATTAAAAAGACAAACAAAAAGTAACCCTTGGTCCGTTATTTAACTTGCGCTGAATATTAGTGGTGATTGTTGTTTATATTTGTATATTATAGAACTAGAACTGCTAGAAATGCTCCGACTTGAATCATCTAATTTTACCTTGATTGGTAATCAGCAGGTCATGCACTGAACAATCAAAGATATTTATTAAATGCATCAAAACTAACCGCTTCTACAATTTTCAGTCAAAATGATGTCTACCATTGAAATGGGAATTAAATTAGGATATTTATGAACGGTTCAAATATACTTCTACATTGGACTGATTTACATCTAACCAAAAGCATAGACATTACACTTGAATTTCATCAAGGTTTGCTTTGGTACTTTTTGAGGAATAATGTTTTTAAGTCTCATTTTATTTTTATTCTGAACTTTTAAATCACCCAAAGAAGCTGCAGTAAAAATTAACTGGAGGCTCACACAATGTATCGGCGGCAGCTACTGTACTTGAAAACATGTCCAAAACTGCATAACTTTGCTTTAAGCTCCTTGATACTTGGGATAAGCAGACCTGGCAACTACTTTCTGCAATTAAATATTTGCAAGACCAGACAGTTTATTGCAGGTGCTGTAAATTTTAGTGCAGAGTAAGCCTATTTGCAATACAGTCTCACACATGGTGAAATAATTGTCAGAACATGTTTGACAGAAAAGGCATAAATGAGGACTTAAAGAGAACCACAATGATAAATCCATTGCTCAGCATTAGTCACAAATGTGTGACTCTTGAGGTTTGTCATGGATCAATATTTTAGCTGGTACTAATACTAGAACAAAAGGTATAGGAATTAAAGAGAAAACAAGTGAATTCATTAACCTCTGACAAATGCTGACTGCTGGGAAAAAGCCTATATGCTTCACTTGGTTTTTCCATTTGGCAGGTCCGAACTTGAAGAAACCCTCACCCCGTGTTTCAACTCTGCTTCAGTTTTACATTCACTTTGTGTCCTCTGCTAAATAATCATCATTGTAATGTACAGTTCATAAAGGAAGGGTCCCCCAAAATGTCGTCTTTGGCCATGATGGGCCAAGCAGGAGCCCAGAGACTTGCGACAGGAACCTGGAGAAGATTCATGAAGGACGGCAGGTGCTTTCTTGACGCTCTTTTTCAAAAGAAATGGCCAAACGTACGGGACTTCTTTTTAACCTCTCCTGCTCTATTGCAGATGTTTCACTACCTCAGCTTCTCACCGGAACGCTTCAGCCTCACCTGCAGCCAATCAGAAAACCCCATCCTATAGCTATGTGGTCATTGGGGCAGGGTCAGCAGGTTGCGTCCTTGCCAATCGCCTGACAGAAGACGCCCAGGAGTCCGTGTGTCTGTTGGAGGCCGGACCCAAGGACAAGTGGCTGGGAAGCTCCCGACTCTCGTGGAAGATCCACATGCCAGCCGCGCTGACCTACAACCTCTGTGATGACAAGTACAGTGATTGAGTAGAAATTTAAGCAATCAGATCATCCTCAGTTCATGCCAGTGACTGATAAACTTTTGTTTTGATGATAATTCAGAGCTCAGAATTTCCGTTTAATTGTTCTGCTGTGTTTCTTTTCACTCCTCTTCAGGTATAACTGGTTCTACCACACGTTACCTCAGGCCCACATGGACAACAGGGTGCTGTACTGGCCCAGGGGTCGAGTCTGGGGAGGATCCTCCTCACTCAATGCCATGGTTTACATCCGTGGGCATGCAGAGGACTACAACCGCTGGCAGAGAGAGGGTGCAGAGGGATGGGACTATGAGCATTGTCTGCCTTACTTCAGAAAAGCTCAGTGCCATGAACTGGGAGAAAACAGGTACGTAGGTTCCATCAAGTATTGGAGCTGTGCTAGTAGACTGTATGAAATAATAGTGTTTATTCATAATTGGCAGACATTAACTGAACATTTATTTATCCCATTGCCGGTTTTTCAATAAATAGTTTGAGCAAAAAAAGTCTGATCAATACTATCAGTTTTCTAGGATTAGAAAACATCATCAGGTTCACCAGTCTGATAGCATGAATACAGTACAATACATTTCAAACCCTCATAGAAAGTTCAACACCAGAAGTCAGGGCACCTTCAGTCAATGGAAAAATGTTTTCCTGCGGTTATTTCATATATTCTAGGTACAAGAGGACACTTTAGATCAGGGGTGGGCAACTCCAGGCCTCGAGGGAGGCTGGGGAGGCTCCTGCAGTATTTATAATTCAAGACACCTGAGTCAAATAATGATTCAGGACTCTGACTGCACTTAGGAGGTGATTCAGCTGTTGGATTCAGGTGTTTTGGATCAGGGAGACATCTTAGAGTTGCAGAACACCAGCCCTCGAAAACCAGGAGTGCCCAACCCCGGTTTAAGATGTAATAGGCTTACTTTAATAATTGAATGACAACAAAGTCTGTCTATGTCTGTTTTAAGATGAACAGAAATTTGTCCAGAGCGTGAATGTGTCTTTGCTAATGGGAATTTAAAACTCCGCTTCATGTTTTATCACGATTCATATTTTTTCCCAGGTCACACTGTTGCCACCTGTACTGGTGGGTTTGAAAATAAATTTTACGGGGGTGTAAATGAAAAGAAATGTGATGCACATCCTGAAGCAACAGCTCTTGTCCTGTCTTAAGAACTATGTGTGCTGTTTATGATGTGCCTGGACAACATAACATATGCTAAGTAGCTTTGTTATTATCAACATTAATAAGACAATTGTCTAGCATTAATGAACAAGTTGTAGCAGAGGTGCTTGTATGATAATCCCACACTTCCTGCTGGAGTTTGAAACCTACTAAGCATTTGTGAGATATTGTAGTATTGTGTTTTTCCCTCTTTGTATTGCAGGTACAGAGGTGGCAGCGGACCTCTTCACGTGTCCAGAGGAAAGACCAACCATCCCCTGCACAAGGCTTTTATCGAAGCAGGCCAGCAGGCAGGATACCCCTTCACTGATGACATGAATGGATTTCAACAGGAAGGCGTTGGCTGGATGGACATGACCATCTACAAAGGTAACAGAAACCGAGAGGAAAACACTTGAGGTTCAATAAAAATGATGGAAAGAGGAGTTAAAGACCGCATTGGTGGTATTGAGATCAGGTTAGGCTTAATACAGAAGCTGCATTAATTAACTAACCAATGAGCCTCATAACTATAGTTTTTGTAATATTATTACGGGTGCTTCATTTAATAATCTCCCCAAATGTCTGAACATCTCATGCAATATCCCATCCATCCATCCATTTTCTGTTCACCCTTGTCCCTAATGGGGTCAGGAGGGTTGCTGGTTCCAATCTCCAGCTATGTTCTGGTCGAGAGGCGGGTTCACCCTGGACAGGCCGCCAGTCTGTCACAGAACAACACAGAGACATACAGGACACACAACCATTCACACACACACTCACACCGAGGGAGAATTTAGAGAGCCCAATTAACCTGACAGTCATGTTTTTGGACTGTGGGAGGAAGCCGGAGAACCCGGAGAGAACCCACGCATGCACAGGGAGAACATGCAAACTCCATGCAGAAAGACCCCGGGCCGGGAATCGAACCCAGGACCTTCATCCAATATGGTGCTTATGTAGTCCCTTACCATATTAGTAAGAGGGAAAACTTGTTAATGCTAATGAGATTATAAATGCTGTGAAAACCTTCAAGATCATCAGAAAACTGATTTGAAATGCTGAAATAATGTGGTACTCAGTGAGAAAAAAAACCTCATGATTGGTGCAAAATGTTAAATATGATCCTATATTTCATCTTTTATATGTTTTGGTTTAATTGCCAACACTGAAATGTTAGAAAACATCAGTAAATTGGCCACAACTGAAAACCAAACTTCTAATCTAGATTTAAAGCAAAATCTTTAGAACTGCGGATTGTATCGGCTCAAAAATGGAGCGCTGACCTGGGTGGAAAAAGTGAATACCACTCATCTCCAAGATTTTACTGCACAAATAAATCTTGTCCGAATGAACACATGTTTCCAGGGAAGAGATGGAGCACTGCCAGCGCCTACCTCAGACCTGCACTGGGTCGGCCCAATCTGAAGACGGAAGTGCACTGCATGACCACCAAGATCTTGTTTGATGGCAAGCGGGCTGTGGGGGTGGAGTACGTGCAGAACGGAGAGAAAAAGAGAGTAAGAAGCACAACTATCTTACGTAATACAGTAGATAAAAAAAAAACTGATTAAAGAGGTATTTTTTTAAAATTATGTTTACCATTTTTCATACCTTTCGTCTTTACAACAGCTCGCAGACTCAGTTTTTCCATTATTGTTCAGGTGTTTGCAGATAACGAAGTGATCTTGAGCGGAGGAGCCATCAATTCCCCTCAGCTTCTCATGCTGTCTGGTGTGGGAAATGCAGATGAACTGAAAGACCTAGGTATTCCTGTCATTCAGCACTTGCCAGGTGCGTGAAGTCTAAAGACTCTGTTGACATCGCAATGAATGGATTCTCTGCTGGAGATTAGATCTTGATGCTTGTAGGATTTTGAATCACTTTTTGACCTTTTCGTGCCTTGATAGCTGGTTCTAGTATTGCTGAAGGAGGCAGCTGTTGCACAACCACTGTAACTTTACAAGCATATTTGTTTTCTTTCTTTTTTTCAAAAAGAAAATGTTTTTCAAGTAGGTGGCTCAACAATTACTTGGATTGATTACCTTACAAAGAATCTACGGACTATAAGACTAAAATGTTTTGTTTGATAAAGTCAGCAACAGTGGAGCACCACAGGGGATTGTACTCTCACCATTCATTTTCACCGCATACACCTCCCATGTAGCCTGGCTATCACCTTCCCCATGTAACTCCACTCAAAAAAAGATGTTGCTTACGTCACAGTCTTGTCTTTCTCTCACTCGCTTGGATTCCCTCTGCTAGATGTTGTACCAGACCAATCAGGGAACAGAAGAAGTGAATGATGACGTTGATTTTCTGCGCTGTTTTAGAATTGTAGTCTGCCTGTAGTTTTAGCAATGGCAGCAGAGACAGTCTGCGATGGCGTCGCGTCCACATATTGAATTAACATTAACAGTTGCTTCATTCGGATCGGCACTTCTCTCTTCGTAGCGGAGGATGGTTGTTTACAGCACAGACAATTTCCGGTAAGCATCATAGCCTTGAATTGCCGTATTTCATACGTCAGGGGCAAACATTAACTATTGGAAATTTAAAACGGGAAGCAATCGTTTCTCAATAGTCGAGATCCCAGACTGTCTGCACAAGAAAAATAGCGTAGGACGACGGGCCTGATTTTTTACCAGGCTACCTCAGACTTCAAGTTAGAGTCCTGCCAACTGCATAAATGCTCAGAATACTTTTACTGAATGAATGAATAAGAAGCTTCTTCAGATTCACCGCAATACAAACCTCTACTGAGAATCCTCTCTGTCCACTATCATCACTGTCAACTGCACAATAACTCTTTGACCAAACTTGCATGTTCTGACTTTCAGCAAGAACATAATAAAGTTATATTTATTTAAGTATTTTTTAATTGGATTTGGATTAAACTGAACAAAAGCCTCTGTCTTTTTCACTCTGTTGTTCAGGCGTTGGTAATAATCTGCAGGACCACCTGGAGCTGTACGTCCAGCAGCAGTGCACTCAGCCCATCACCTTGTACAAGGCGCAGAAACCTTTCCACATGATCAAGATTGGCCTCGAGTGGCTCACTCTTTTTACCGGTAACCAAATTCACCATGCAAATGTATTTATACGTCCTGACGTTTTTACTGTGTTATCACTTTACAATTATGCAAAACTTTGATGCACTTTATTGCTGTCGTATTTTAGGCGAAACGCAAGTAGCTCTCAATGCTGAAGTGGAATTAAAATGATGCATGATTTTCAGCATTTTGCACTTTGTGCTGATCTGAATCTGAAAAACGATGTGCATTTGCTTTCTCCTCCTTCCATGTAAGCTGAAAATTACATTTTTACTTCATGTGACCAGATTGCGTTTCTGTGTTTTCCATATGGCTTCTGGCAAGCCTCTAATGTGACTTGTGCATCAGCAGATTCATGTTTCGCCACCGTGCCTCGTAACTGCTTAGAAATAAACAACAAGGACAGCAAACAGCTCAACCGCTTGAGAGAAAATTATGGATACAACAGAATTATCAGTATTTTAAGTATTTAAAACAAACAAAAAAAAACCTAATCAATGCTTTACTTTACCGGATATGAAATGCTCGTATCGTTCTTCAGCCCAGACCTGGTGAAGACAAACGTAGGTCACACATTTCATACTTTTATTTATAAATGGTTTTGAAAAGTTCTGCTTCATTATTTTGTCATTTTCTTTCCACATTAGCACAGTGCACTACGGTACTTTGTGCTTTTATGTCTCAAATAATTTGCAATCCACTTCAGGAATACATGCGAGAGCATAAGAATCTTGTGAAATGTACATATTTTATAGAAGTTTCCCAACCCGGGCCATCAAGGCAGACTGTGCCACCTGTTTCAGATGTGCCCCTGCTTGAAACAAACCCTGAGTCATATGTGAAATTTATCAGAAACCTAAATTAGCCTCCAGATGTGCTGAAGCGAAGCACCTAAGTTATGCAGGGCAATGTGCCTTGAGGACCAGGGTTGGGAAATGCTGTTTTAGGTTGTTTCCCAACATTATAATATTTTTGTTATTTTACCTAAATGTCTTGTTTTGTTACAAAATGAATATATATATATATATATTTACAAAACTAAGACAGATATATACCCTGAGTCAAATAATGAGGTCATTAGCAGGACTCTGGAGAACTTGACTGCACTTAGGAGCTAATTCAGCTATTGGACTCAGGTGTGTTGGATCAGGGAGACATCGAAGAGTTGCAGGACACCGGCCCTCGAGGACCAGGAGTCCCCACCTCTGCCCCATAGGAAAAATTTTTTTTTATTTTTACTCAAAGCAATTCGTAGAATTTGCCTCAAATAGTACTCGGTGTTTCTGTGAAATGCTCCACGTAGTGACGAAATGCACTGATTGACAACTGATTATTGCAGGAAACCACCTTGTGGTTCTGAAATTAGGAACATTATCTGTGCCAGACGTAAAGTTGGCAGACTTACTTTTTTTTTATCAGCTTTGTGTTTGCATTTTCTTTGAATGTCTCAACCTTCTTCCCCCAGGGTACGGAGCTACAGCCCACTTGGAGAGTGGAGGCTTTATCCGCAGTCGACCTCACGTCCCACACCCTGACATTCAGTTTCATTTTCTGCCTTCGCAAGTTATTGACCACGGCCGGGTTCCTTCAAAGATAGAAGCGTATCAGGTGCGACAAATGACATATATGCTCTTTTCTTTTTCGTCCTCCTAACTGGGCAGTCCAAATTTATTCATTACTTTCATTTAGACTGCTATTAATAAACTCTGTGCCAGCAAGAGCTTGAAGAGACAAAGGATTACATGTAGAGTCCCCCTTGCTGTTCCATGGAAAGTCACATTAAAATCACAAACTTGGCTCTTCACAGTAATTTCTTGTGAAATGATTCTCTCTTCCAGAGAATTGCACCTGCCAGGAAATAATAGCCTTGCACAAAGGAAAATAGCTGTGGGTTAACTCCGTCTTTCCCTGCAGATAGATCATTTAAGAGGAGACATAAAAAAAAAAAAAATGCAAATTCTACAGTGTGAAGCTACCTAAAATGGGAGAAGTTGTTTAAGTAGGGCTGGGCGCATTGATTCAAATAGATACCAAAGTGAGCATTATTATTGGGTCAATACTGCTGTCTCTTTCAAATGTCCTGCAAATTTCAGAAATTTCCCCAGAGTTCATGCCAAACATCAAGAGCTTGCTTTTTTAATATGATTCTGAGATGTCATACCTTCGTAATGTTTATACTAAAAACATCTGCTCTCTTTCAAATACAACTTGTTTAATTTCCTCACAAGTGCAGCTTCTCTCCAACACTGTCAGTGCAGACGGCGCATCCTCCCACACCCCTCGGCTCCTCGATCATGCAGGCTCACGTTGCTCCTCACCCTCCCTGCTTTGCAGAAGAGATAATTTATCACTGTGGCAACTCCACAAATTTACATAAACATATCAAAGCAGTTCACCCTCTAGCAAACGCCAAGATACAGAAAACGTTGGTAAAAGTTGATCAGAGATGCAGACTGATTAAACTATTATCATGTATTCAGGCAGCTGAATAAAATCATACTGGAACTCAAAAATATTACATGTGCCACAAAATTAAAACATGAATATAGGATGAATATGGTCATCCTTTTTTGTTAGTTTAAAGAAAAATGGTATTCCTATAGAGGTTACAGACAGCGGCATCCCAATATTTTTGCGTTGCTGCGATGATCATGAAGGACAGTTCGTCTCAACAGAACGGTTTTAAGAGTTTATTGAAGACTCTTATCCAATCTCTGTGTAAAAAAAATCCTAGTAGTGAAGTTTTATTGTAAGAAAAAAAAAACTTACTTTGTATTTGTCTCTCAAAAGTAAAAAAAAAAAAAGTTGTTGATATTTAGACACAAATGAGAATCAAGATAGCTTCGAATTGAAAAGAATCACTGAAGAATAGGACTGAACTACCAGAACTCAGGGATTTGTCTCAGATATTGGTGCCAACATGGTCGCAGCTGTGCGCAAAGTAGGTCGGGCACGTTATCCATGCTTTGCACATCCAGAAACGTTGTAAGTTTCCAGAACAGAAACTCATCCAGTCTGTTGAAGCCCACTGGAACTGTGTATTCTACAAGTTCAAGAGACATGTGAGAAAAAGGAAGCAGTTGTACTTTGCCTTCTTGGGTTCAGCTCACTATGCGTGGTCAGTGGTGGGGCTCTCCCTTGACACCCTGAGACCATTTGAAGGAGCAGCAAGAGAGATATAATCTGAAAAAAAAACATTTGTCTGTCTCAAAGGTGATCTCCCTGGTGGTAACAATTCTTGGCTGCATCTCATAAGGCTCCAAGGGAGCAAGCCAGCAGGTGTGCAGTTAGTAGAGTACCAGCACCGATTCAGGGGCATTGGAGCCTTTTGGGGTCTCAGTAGCAGCCCCTACCTGGACACAAGATTTAAAAACTTTGGATCTTGGGACAAATGTCAGACATCAGAGATATGATCAGAGTTTGACTCTCAGGTCCTTGGATGACAGCACCAGCGCACAGTAACTCAGACAAGAAGAGTAACAAAAGTAAATGTGTTGCTGTTCCCAGAATAAAAACATCTGTTCTTGACAGGGGACAGGGCCAACAAAGGTGGCTCAAAAAATACTTTAAGGGCTTTATGAACAATTTTCCTATATGAAATTAATAGTATTTTTGTTGTGTAGTGAATTCATATCACACTTTTGGCTTTTATCTGACTTTTTTCTTAAAGAATTGTGTGGTAGAAGGTACTATGAGAATTATTTTAACTCTATACTGCTACATTATTCTATGTCGTTAGTTGATAAAAAAATACAAATTTTCCTAAAATTTATGTCCCTTTATAATATCATTAACATAATCCACTTACCCAAAATCAAATCACAAAATTATTAAATGATCATGACATTTCAAGACAATAAGTATTGGTACTACTTGCTACACTTGCCCTTTATTTACTTGGTACCAAAAATCCCAGTATCACTTACCATTGTTGTGAAGTCCTATTTTCTTAATTGACTGGTTTTTATATGAGTAAATTATTTATTAAGCTTAATCTGCTGCTGTAAAAGTCTTCAAAAATAAGGAGTGTTTTGATGTCCTAGGTTCATGTTGGACCAATGAGAAGCACTAGCATTGGCTGGATGAAGCTGAAAAGTCCCAATCCCACGGATCACCCAATTCTCCAGCCAAACTATCTCTCCACTGGTAAGAACCGAAGAGGGTTGCTTGACTGAAATAGAGCAGAAGATAAAACAGAGTCATGTGTGTTTTCTATCTGATCTTTGCAGATATTGATGTGTGGGAATTCAGGGAGTGCGTCAAACTGTCCAGAGAAGTTTTCGCACAGAGTGCCTTCGACCAGTTCCGCGGTCCCGAGGTCCAGCCCGGTCTCCAGGTGCAATCGGACGCCGACATCGACGCTTTCGTCCGCCAGAAGGCCGACAGCGCCTACCATCCCTCCTGCACCTGCAAAATGGGGTCCGCCTCCGATCCGATGGCGGTGGTGGACTCGAGCGCACGCGTCCTGGGTCTGGAGCGACTGCGGGTTGTCGACGCTTCCATCATGCCCAGCATTGTGAGCGGGAACCTGAACGCCCCTACGATCATGATGGCAGAGAAAGCAGCCGACATGATCAGAGGTCGGCCTCCTCTGGTGGACCCCGGGGTTCCCGTGTACCGGCCCCCGACGCTCGAAACGCAGAGATGATCGGCCGATTCGGTGATTTAACTATAAGGATCTCTGAGGTGGGAGCAGCAGGGAATTTAATCAACAAAAATCAAAAAATGTGACTTAGTTTTGTTTAAGCTTTGCGTTGAAGTGAAGGATTTAGCATGAAGTTTGATATGCAGGCAGCCTGTTGGTTGGGACCAACACACTAAGACATCATCCATCATTCTAAAAGTAGACATTATTACAGCCTGCCACGTAGCAGCTGTGCAGTAAATGCAAATTGCTTTTTGCAGAATCTCAACAGTACCTGGAAGAGCCTTATCAACTGAACACTCAGTGTTTTTGTTTAAATCTACTAATACATGAGGACGTAAGGGGAATGCTGTTTGCACCAACAACATGGTTCATCTCAATTCGCTGTATCCACAGCTGGAATTGTTTTAAGTTTAAGTATTATGGAGCAACATGGGAAACACCAACAAAGCAAAGATCAGACTCTATGGCATTTGGTTCTGCTTGAAGTATTATTGTCACGTTAATTATGATTTATGCCTTTCTGATATGAAGGTTTAACTAAAGTGCAAGGTTCTGTTTTCCCTCTTGTCTACCGATCAGCTTATTTCCTGCAGACCTGCAGCCGTTCAGTTCAGCTCTTTTTCATAGGTCTGTTTGCACACTGTTCAAGATAACAGGAAGGCAATCGCTGCTTAGTTTCTGTTCCAGTTAGCCTTATCTCAAAAAAGGGACGTTTTTAGTGCAAGACATTCGCCAGTTTGCTCGCACGGTTGCTTTTGTGTTAGAAAAAGATTGGTGCTGATTAGATTGGCCTGCATAGCCGCCCACATCAGCATTTTTTATTTGAGAAAAGCTGGAACGACACTTGTTTTCTGGCATATGTCTTAAAGACGTTATCTTTTTTTTTAACCAAAAAAAAGCAAAAGCTTTAAAACATATATAAATGTGAAAAAGGAAGCAACTTAAGATTTTGTGAGCAAAAAATAACTGCCCTTTTCAGTCTCTAACACTAGCAGATCTGTTTACACTAACGTACAAGAGTTGGTTTTTTTTGTTTTGGGGGTGGGGGTTGTTTCCTAGATTGCAGCTGTTGCATTTTAGGGCAAAGAAGCAGTTAAAGGGCAAATACTATTTTTACATATTTTCCTTCTCAATTGTGTTCAGTTAGTTTCAATGCATTTTTATACTGCTTGGTCTCAAGGCTCTGTTCTTCTTTTTGCTTGTAATAGTTCATTTCATAAAATGTACAGTACAGACCAAAAGTTTGGACACTACTGTGTGTCCAAACTTTTGGTCTGTACTGCATATATATATATATATATATATATATGAGGAAAAAAGTGAAGAAAATGCAACTGAAAGTTACAGAAGAATGGTGTTGTTGATACTTTTAGACCATAGAACTGTTGCATTAATAAGTGCCATAATATGCTTGCAAGACAAAAGTAGGAAAGTTCAACTCTAGCTCCAAGCTCAAGTTAAAAAGTGATTAAGATTTGTGTCATACACTTTTTTCCCCCACATCATCAGATTGTGTCCTACTGTTCAGGAGTTCACCTACGTTGCTTAAGGTCACTGCCTGTCACAACAAGCACACTGTAGACGGTAAATGACTGCAGGCTAACCGCGGCTTATTTTCTCAAATGTTATTTGGGCCCCAACAAGTTACTCCACCCTAATGCAGCATGTATCGTGGGAAATCTGGGGGAGATTAGAATAAATTATCTATATTTAGGACTACAGCTACTTAACTCACTCTGTAAGCTTTCTGCACATGAACAACATGCGGTCACCTCTGTGGTCTGGCTGTCGACTGCTGGCTGTGTCTAGAAAAAAATAAGTTTGAGCTGTGTTGGATCTTTATCCATCAGCTTTCAGTTGTTTCCTTCAGTTCGAGTCAACTTTGTGGCCCTGGGGAAAAGTCGAAACGCTCTTCGCTTCCGTAGAGTTCGCTCACATTTCCTGCGCTGCAGCAAAAATGCAGACTGTGTTGTTATTCTGAGTCTCCAAAAAGTGGAAACGCATCCATTCCACATTTTTATTCCAGGTCAGAAAAAAATATTTCCTCTGCCATTGCCTTGAGAGATTTCCATAATGGTTGTGCCTGTTTTACTGATCATGACTCAAAAGGTTCTTTGTGTGTTTCAGGAAAATGTTTTGACATTCCTGATCCACTTTGGAAAACAATGGAAAACCCATTTGTGATTTAATGCCAGTAGACCTTATGTAGTTTTTTTGCTCCCAAATGGCTCAGGTTTAACCTAAGATGTTTTCAAACTATGCAGTAATATTAATAGCTAAGTATCAAACATGGTGAATTATGTTAAAATACACCTTGTTTCTCTACACTAAAACACTTAAAAATCCCAATTAAGTGAAATCTATTTTTTGTATTGTTTTTGTGAATGATTACGTAGATTATCTTGTTAAAATTTATAAATGACTGATAAGGAAAATTAACTTTTTTAAACAACAGAAATATAATAAAAGAAATGGTGCCTTTATTGTTGTCAGTGTTGTTATCAAAGAATTTGTGATTGAAGTTGATGCATATTTGTTGTGATGTTTTTTTATATCTTCACTAATATCTTAAATATTGACTGAAGTCAATTAATCCGTATTATAAGATACAATGGACCTTATTTACTACAATGATCTTAACTGTGTTAAATTGTGTGTCTCTGTTAATAATGTGTACTGTGACAGCTATTGTTTACACTATAATGCACTGTTGTGCAATGATGCATTAATCATCTTTGTTATGTTTTTTTAATGAGGGAATAAACATGTGAATCAGAAAAGGATATTTTATTTTAATATATCAAAGCTTTTTTTTTAATTGTTTTTGTTTTCTGCATTGATTGTCAACAAGCCATCCTGACCTTGTCCTCTTTATTTAGCAATTATTACAAAAAATCAGCAGGTGCATCGTCATTTCAGGCAAAAAATTCAAATGTACAAAACAAGGATGTTGCTTCTGTTGGTACAAAATCTAGAAGGTACTAATTATTATGCTACAAAGTAGATAAAGACAACTTTTAGAGTGTTTTATACACAAACAGGTAGAAAGCAGAAATCTTCAAGTTGGTTCTTACAAACACTATACAAATTGTTGTTTGTTTTTTACAACCTTTTACAGACTTCTGTAAAGCAGTGGCAAAGTAGAAAAAAATAAAGCTGAGTTGCACAACCAAGCCTTGAGTTCTTTGTCACTTTTTCTCCTGATCAAACTAAATTGTTGATGTATTCAGATACCTGTACTATAAATTGGGTTCTTCTGTAAGTGGATGACGTTTGACAGTGGGACTGTGGCAGCATCATGCAGCGTCGGCTAATATTTTGGTTTTATTATGAAGTTATTTCTAGAAGCAGCAATTGATTTAAAAACTGAAAAAGGTAGATGTTTGGTACAAAACAGCTGCTTACGTCCTGTGATAGACTGGTAACCCGCGACACCTCACTACTGTAGGACAGGTTTGGAAAGAGAATGAATGAACTGCAGCTATTTAAGTAAATGTTTACCTTCTACTCTTGATTATCTTAGTGCGTGAAAGTTTTCAGATTCGCTAGAAATAGAAACTTAAGCTTTCAAATGTCAGGGTTATTTTCCTGTTGGAAACAGACATCAGCCAGTCCTCATGAAAAAGTTGTAGTTTCTGCCCAATGAGTCCAGAATGGATTATTTTTGTACTTAAACAAACTCAATATTGTATCTTGGGTAAGTAAAGTTGCCTTTAAAAAGGTATTTTTGTAGAAAGATGTCTTGATATTCACTGGTAACAGTAAAACATTCCCATTATCATGCATAGTGGTGTAAGGGTAATGATTTGGGCATTTTTGTAGCCTCAGTACTTGGATACTTAAGTCACTGCTAAATCTTGGATTATTCTGAATACAATTGAATATGTCAACACCATAAAAAAAAGTGAGGCGATCAAAAGGGTGATTCCAATGAATCAATGAATATAAATGGACTAGTCAAAGTCCGTACCTCAAGTTAATGCGGAATGCTTTCAGGACCTTATAAAAGTTATTGCATAATTTGATTTCTGAAAATATTGATGGGCTTAATTAATGATGTAATGGAGAGTGGCCAAAACTCCTATAAAAAAGATTTAAAAGAAGATGCAGAAATACAAGTTTCACACTGATATTTGCAGCATGGTAAAAAGATTTTGTTAGATAACATAAAGTTTTATTGTGACGTGTGTTGCTTTCATCTGAGGTTTTAACTGAAACATGTGGACCAGGTGAGGTCACTAAATATTAGTTAAATTACTTTTCAATGTCAACTGTTTCTGTGTTGTTTTCTCCCATTACTGATATTCAATCGTAGGAGGAAAAAAAAATCATATCCTAATCCAGTCACACAGTTTTATAATTAGTTTCCATTTTAATGTGGTCATAAAATACATAAGTCCCAATTGTTTACGTATGCGTGTGTCTACTTTGGTGAAGTGCGCATAGCTGCGCACAGCAAATCCCCTTGTTTTGGTCGTATCAGTAAAGAAGCCCTTTGATTGCACACATTGCCATTCCACAGCCTAGAGCCGATATCCACAAGTTGACCTGAAGTTATTATAGTTTGGCGCTGCGTAGCGGAACATGCTGTGCACCATCGAAGTTGGAGCAAATAGTCAGAAAGCCAAGCCTGACATCATCCTGGAGCTGTGTGGTTCTCTTCTCTCTTCACTGATGTATTTGTTTGTGAAACTGCTTTTAGGGAAAAGCTTCACAGAAAACAGGCCAGGGCTGAGATAGATGGATGAGCTCACTCCCGGAAAATGTTCAACATGGAGATTTGTTATACGTGTCCCTTCATCACATGTGGGAGCTATTCCACCCGATTTCACAGCAACAATCTGACTGCTGTTAAAAAAAAAAAAAAAAAAAAAGTTACAGTGTGTGAAACAGCGTTGAAGTAAAACTCTTGTAGCTGTGGAGGTGATCCTGCATTGTTTCCGGTTAAAAATAGGTGAGAGTAAAAGAGTCGCACGCCTCAAGATCTGGTAAAATGGTTCACATTTAAGCCTTTTCTCATAATAAACTCAACTCCGTCCTTTTGGGATGATTTCTGGGAAAGTGACAAGTTGCATATTTTAGGATGTAGGAGACAGCGAAAGCAGTTTTCTTAAACTGTTTTATGATTTTTTGTTTGGATTTCAACACAAATCAGTATAAAGGTGAGGCAGGAAAGCACATAGAGTGGAAGGATATGCCTGAGGACAAAGTCTTTAATTATTGATATGTAATTTCCTCTTCAAATAAAAAATAAAAGAGAACAATGGTTAACCCTGAACTTTTAACCCTCAGCAGCTTGATTTGACTAATGAGCCCTTTGCAAAAGCATACATGCCCCTTGAACCTTTTCACAATTTGTCACATTACAACCACGACCTTTGACAGGTTTCACAGGGATTTTATATAAAGTAACGCATAATAATGAATGAAAACTGTAAAGCCAACATTCTGGAGAATCTGTTTCTGCTGTAAATACCGCTGCGGTTACCTGCTGTCGAGTTTGTACGTATAGAAACTGAAATACACCTTTTGTCTTTACCTGCAAGACACCTCAAGCTCAGTAAAACTGGATAGAGAAACTCTGAACATGGATATTTACGTCATTGTAGCACATAAATATGTTTTGATCTAAGTCATTACTTATTTAGTGGGTTTAACTGTATTTTTATGGCATCATTAATTTGATGTCCATGTCACGTTATCATTTTATGTCTCTGTCAGAGGGAAATTTGTGCCAACACGCTGACGTTTTTTCCACAGAGTAATGACTTTCAGTTGCACAAAGATCGAGACGGTTTCACATTCATATCTTCCTCACGATTCTTTTCCCATCCTGCGGTTTCTACTGCCTTTTGGCAGAGCCTCGACTCTGACCTGTTCATTAGCGATTGACTTAGAAGATCTCATTTTGCGCAAGATATAAATAAACCTGACTGATTTTCACCTAACAGTGCTTGACAAATACATTTTTTCCACAATTGGTCAACCCATTGACTGACTTCCAGAGGCAACCTGATTTACTTGATTTTATTTAGGGTGTCAATGTAAAAGGGGTGGAAATTGAATGCACATGTAAATGATGAAAACAAATTTATTTTATTCCCTCCTGTTCCCAAATATGCATGGTTTTGCTGGTCTATCAAATGAAATCGCAGTAAACTACACTGAAGTATGTGGTTCTAATGTGACCAAATGTGGAAAAGGTGAAAGAGGAGTGGCTGCTTTTACAAGGCACCTTCTCAGATACTCCTGCTTTGTTTCCATCTAAGTCAGATAAGCAAACAAAAATATATGTTTTCATCAACCCTGACCAATAAGGGGTAAAATCACACATTTTATACACATAAAACGCAACTAATTGCAGGAATCCTTGGAAAACCAAAGGCCCAATCAGTTTTTGACATCTAAACTGTGAACCAGGCAGAAAGATTTAGAAATGCTTAGCTGTTAAAACTATTTACACAACAACAGAATAGAAGTTTATTTAATTTTCCTGCTTGAGTGTGCAGGTGGTGGGTGGTGGCACATTTGCTTTTGTTGTGTTGGCTCTTCATGTAGTAAACAATGTGATTTATTGCCTTGTGTAATCCTCACTAAAGCCGAGTTATATCATCCTCAGAATCTAAAACCAAGAGTTTTGAAGTTTTATCCAACTGTTGTTAATTAGGAAAATAGAAAACAAGTTTTAATGACTGGCCTGCCTTCCTGGAAGCTGGCATGTAGATTCATGTCTCCTGATTTCAATTACAGCAGGTTTTTTTTTTATTTTGTTTTTGTTTCTCTATAACCATGTGTCCGCTTTAGCTGCAATCTACTAAGCAGAAAAAGAAAACAAGGCACTTTGCTCTCACGTTTATCCCCGTTTCTAATTTTCTGATCTCCGCAGGGTTACGTTAAATAAAACTAGACAGAGTCTGCTGTGAGTCGCTGCTATAGAGAAGTGATGCATATCATCTCGTCCGTTAGGTCCTCCTCACACTTCACAGTCACGTACTGCTCCTCGTCGCTGTAGTCCCTCTGGTGCGCATCGGCGAGTCGCGAGTCTGAGATGACGCTTTCCGTCTCCGCCACGTCGCCGTTACCCATGCTGCCGTTCAGCAGATTGCTGGCGGCACTCTCCATCTCGTCGATGGTCATCTCGCAGGCGTCTGCGATCTCGTGCTTGGCCGCTGTCACAAACTTGGGGTCCCTGGCGTATTTCCCGAGACCTTCAGAGATCAGGACCTATAATAATATTAAAAGACAGATCAAAAATACATAAATCAGACCAGAAGGCGAGAATGTGTGAAAGCGGCTAAGGTAAACCAAAATGATGGAACTAATTAAATAGCTGAATTATCAAGATTACTGAGGATGACAGCTGATTGTTAGATGCACAGAATGCAAAAGTGAGAAACTCATAAGAAACAGCAGCCATTTATGCCATTTTGTGTAATAAATTATCCTTCAGTAACAATTAAACCATGACTTGAAGATGATAACAACTCTGCTTTAGGATGTAAATAGAAAAAAACTAAGTTTTCAGAACTACATGGGCCAAATTGACATATTTAGTCATTTTATAATCTATATGTAGGTGTGGGATTTGACTGGGCCATTCTAACACATGGATATGGTTTTATGCCTTTCATCAATCTGGATGGATGTCCAGGTGTCTGTCATGCTGGACGTTGGACCAGACTGTTAGATTTTAGACTTTGCTAGATTTTTTTTCCAGCACTGTCATGAATTTAGCTCCATCCATTTTTCAGTCAACTCAAGAAAGGCATGATGCTGCCACCACTGTCCTTCACTGTAGGGAAAGTGTCTTTTCAAGTCGCCTGCTGACCTGCCCCAAAGCTGAGCAACATTAAGTTACTGATTTACTCACAGCCTCCACCAGACTGCTAGCGCTGCCTCTGTTTTGCAGGAAGTGTGAGCAGCTTTCTGCGGGGAGCTGCAGCCGTGACGGTGAGTGGCTACAGCTGGGCGGGCCATCCTGGCAGTCGGTGTACCAAGAACTCCTTTTCACGGCCCCAGGGATGCTGCCCACACTGCCAGTGCTGCGCCAGTCCACCTGAACACACACATTACACACTTTAGCCTTTACGAAAACCCAGAGGCAACAGCAGGGATTGGGTTTTTCTTTTAACAACAGCCAAAAACATAAGTTAATAATATTATTTGGTTTCAATGTATGAATAAAGAGGTGATCAGCTTTTGTTACAGTTTAAATTTACAGTCTAAACCCACACACATTTTGAATTTCTAAAACTCATGAGTTCCCTGGCTGTGTTTAAGACATTGTTTTCAGGGTATCTACAGGAGTAAGCAGGTCAAATGTAAGACTTTTAAAAACCTTTTTAATGACACCTTAAATTCAATTTAAGACCTAAGAGAACTACAAACCCAGGGACTGGTTAAGCATAGCAAAAAAATTTGAATTTCCTGGGTTTGTTTGTGGCTCTTGGCAGCGCTGTTTATGCCTCTCACACTGCATAGAGCTCTATACAAAAATTCACAATAGACGGGAAAAGGCTAGCTAGCTAGCAAAGGCACATTAGCAGCTAGATACTGGTAGCCTCATCCACCTCAAATCACAGAATGCAATATGGATGACACAAGTCTGACAGGAATTTCCATGTGTGAGATGAAAACGTCCCAGAGTTTTTAGACACGTGTGGACCCAACAATTTTAACATTTCATTTCTACAGCAATGCAGACGGTCGATCAGCGTCCATCAGACCTGTATGAGTGGGGTGTAGCAGGGGCCGCAGTCACGGCTGATGGGGAGGCGGAGGCGTGGCCCACGTGACCGTGACCTGGTGGGAGACAGACGTGCGATCCTGGTGGCGTCTAGACCGGCTACTGCCATCACCTGAACGGGAGAGAGGAGACGAAACAGGTTTCTATCGGGGCATCGGCCACATTTCACTCGTTTCCAACTCCTCACACTACAGGCGTAGGTGTACCTGCTGCTGCATCAGGTGCAGTGGGAGAGCTGTGCATGATGGAGATGGAGGAGCTTCATCTATGCTACTTCTTCTGCGAAGACACTCAAAACTGAATGTTGGTGTGTTGCAGGCTTAGAGGAAGCAAGAAGTGAAACTCTTTCAAACCCAGGGTTTTTGAGTCAAAAAACATATTATGTATTTTATAATGTCTAATGAAAAAGAGGAAACAATTAAGATTTTATATACAGAATAGTCAAATCAAATATAACATATGCACTGCAATTTACTATAAATTATTTTAAAATATATAAATTCTAAAATATTAATGTACTTTGAGTCAAATGTTTAAGTATTTGTGGATCTAAAAAATTTCAATCACTCAAACAGCTTAATGATATAAGCAATATTAAAATGAAAGCAGCTGAACCTTGGGGGGATGGTAAAAACCATCTCCTGGGCGACCGCCGGTCATCCTGGCATATAGGCTGCTTGTCGTCGTCACAGTAACCTTCAGACTCACAGTCGTCCCTGAAATGGTCCAAATCTCCGTCTGCAGCGTCATGGAAGTCCGACTTGGATAACCTGTCCTTGGTAAGCATGATGTCGTCTTCGTGAAATTCCTCCCCACTGAAGTATTCCCCAGACACCAGTTTCATCGCTGTCCCTGCCACCTGGCTCCTCTCGGCGAATGGTCGGGTGAAGCGCTCCGCCATTTTTTGACCTGTTAGCAAAATCACACAGACGTATTGTAATTTTGATTATTTTAAATTCCACTCATTGTACTGGACCCAGTTTGTTATTTGATTAATGTTTCTTAGAATCTCTCATCTGGCCAATGCCAAAGAAAATTCTGGCTTACAGCCCCTCTGCACAAAGCAAATACTGTAGAACAAGAGGCCGGTTTTTACCAGGCTAGATCGAAAGCAAAGATGTCAAATTTTATTAGCATGGCTCCAAACTGAACCAAAACAGATTTGGCTTCAAAAGTTATGAAGCTGTAAGTTGTATGTCATTTCAGTGGCTGCATTGGTTACATACCTAATATAGGCCTCATAGTAGCGCGTCCTGATCCATGTAAGGAAGGACGAGGCGATTCAGGCAGAGAAGAATGGAAAGAAGAGAAAATGTGAAAGTTTTAAAATTTTTTCGACAGATCCAATTCTGGATTTTTACACAAGAACTGCAATCAGTCTTTGGTAGGTACCTTGACGATTGCCCGATCAGAAGAATTCACTTTACAGAATAAACTGGTCAAAATATTTTACCTTTTAGATGTATTTTTCAGTTGAGATCAAAACAATTGTTTTATAAAACTTAATGTTGTTGGACTGCTACTATTGTGACCAAAGCTGTGAATGCAGGTCAACTCAAACATAATGCTGTTTCTGTAACCCACCTTGTGGAGTGGGACTTCCACTGCTTGTTGTGCAATCCCCTGCTGTAAGACGTTGATGACTTATTTCTTGCTGAAGACGGGCGACATCTCTGCAATAAACACTTCTGCTGCCTCCCAGAGGACATCGAGAGAAGCGAGGGCACGTTGGCGTTGTTGAGGTTGGCGTTGGAGGGTATTGGGGACTGAGGGGAGGAGGAGTTACAGTGAGGGTAATCGTACAGATGAGGGGAATGATGATGGTTGTAGTGGATGGGTGAGGAGGAGTTCATCTCCGTTTCTCCTTCCTTGTCGCTGCTGCTGGCTCTCCTGCAAATCTGAGTGGGCGCGGAAGAGGGAGTGCAGTAGATGGGCAGGATCTGTAGGGGGGCGCCGTGACGGTAGTGGGCTGGGATGATCCATGCCAACGTGGTTAACGTGATTCCCAAAAAGGCCGCCGTTGCGCTTTGAGAAAATAACAGACATTAACAACAAAAAACAAATTACATGATTGTAAGTTGACTAATCCACTTTTTCTATTTTCAACAGTCTCAATTTTTTTACAATCAGACAAAGCGTACATTAAAACATTAAAGGAGACCTATTATGCTTCCTTGAACAAGTTAGCATATGGGCTGTACAAAATATATTCATTAAATTTTTTGCAAAAAAAACCTTCTCAGAGTTTGAGTTTTCACCTCATACTCTGAGATGCAGAGACATCACTTTGAGCTTCTTAACGAATTAGCTGTTTTAGGTTTACGTCAAACATTTGCAAATAAGTGCTGTTGGCCACACCCCCCAATTTAATGTTTTAATTGTGAAAATGACTTCAAGCAAATGCACACTTGTACAATGAAGCGTCTTTGACCCTAAAAACAACTGGGTGGTGGCTTTGGCGCTTGCACTGTTTCTACAAGCAGAAAGTACAAAAATGTGCAAACAGACAATATTTTAAATAACAGGCCTCCTTTAGAACACACATGATTTTTATTTTGGTTTTTTACCCGATAAATCTCTTCTTCTTCCTCTGCCGTTCCATCTACAAGCCCCTCCTCCTGTAGGTCACAGGATATGACTCGGCGAATTTCTGGTCCAATGTCGTGAAGGGTGCGCAAGCCGGCCTGCAAAGTAAGAACAACACTATGATGTGAGAATTATGAATGTAGGGACTAAAACATAGATTTAAATAAAGTTTAAGGAATAGTTTTATAGGTGGGGTGAGTACTATAACTTTAAGGTTAACGTAAAAGTTAAGCCTGGCTTTACAGAATCACTCTAGAAGATTAGGAGATAACAAACCAAAGAATTACTTTGACAAAAACTACAAAAAAAAAAAAAGACATTCCTGTGTGGGTGTGTTTGTTTCTTCATGGAAAATACTGAGTGTTGATATTTGGAAACCTGCTTGTTTCCTCAAATCTGGCTATGTATTCATTGAGATACTTTATTTTTATTGCCACCGTCTCCAACAATTAATCTGATTAAAGTAATCAGAGGGTTTCAGGTTTTTTCAAGGCTCAGCATTACTATTCCACAGTGCAACCATATAAACTAATTTAATTGAAAGATTTTATTTCTTCTCTCCTTTTAAGCATAGCATAAAAATGTATGCATTAATAAAAAGCTTTTTTTTTCTAGACTAATAAATAAGAAAATCTATATAAAATTTTTTGATAAGGCATGATAATTTTGATAATTGTAAGCCTTTTTAAAAAAATAAAAATATCAGAATCTGTCAGATTTTTTTATTTTTTTTCTGGTTGTCACGCTATGTTCAAATGTTCCTTCTCATCCGCATCAGCAAAGGCGAAAACAAACAAATCTTTGTTACAGAGACCTAGCATGCATCATGTTCAGTCAATCATACACTAGAAACCAGAGAAGAAGTTTAGTGTATTGTTTTCTATTTGAGAAAATAAATTTAAGATATTACTTTAATGCTCTAAAAAACAAAAATGTATAACTCCACATTTAAATGTACAAAATATTCCTAAGTGGGACATTTAAAAAGGCACTGAATTTAGGAATTTAATTAAATAATATAATTCTTTTAATTATTTGATTTCTTTAGTCCCCATTTGCAAAAGGTTTGAGATACAAACTGTTTTTACTCACCTGCAGGGCCAGAGTGGTGTTCTCCCAAGGCCTCCTTCCCACCAGACCTTGCTCTTTTCTTGAATTTTCTGAAGTAGTCCTGTATCAGGAAGGTGGCATAGAACTTCCCCACTGTTACCTCGTCATCTAAGTGCACAGACAGAACACACCAGAAGCCTTCCACATCAGGACCACACACCTCAGCGCCGATATTCTGCTGTAAGCCAAGCCGATGCCAAACACGACATTCAAAAATACCCTGGAGTCTGAAAGGGACCAGAAATACAGAATGCCTGAATGCGCCTAATGATCGCCAATGAGTGAGGGATGCCAAATACAGAAAGTGTGCGTCTAAAGTTAGAGCCACGTGTTGGGGAATGCCAAGTATGGTCGTGTGTTGGTTCTGTCTGGAATCCCATAAAAGAGTTTGTGTTTAAAGATCAACAGGGATTCTTAAACATTTAGCGTAAGATCAGTGCAGGGGTCTGTAATTATTTTTTATATGTAACAAGTTGAAGTAAAATCCCACTTTGAGAAGTTTGTGTCCACAGTCTTTACTTGACGCATTCTCACATCGACAGTTTGAAACAGACAAACCCATCACACACAACGAAGCTGGTCAAACATTGATCTGATTTTAAACCCACCAATTATCCCCAAACATTTTGCACGACCAACGACACGCTTCGCTCAGAAGTGTCTCCCGAGGAGATACGTAGGTAGCTATTTCTAGTTGTGTCCGGCTGACGCTTAAAGACTGGGTTTGTCTGTTGTGTTTGCTTCTCATGCTTACAACCTCTGTCTGTAACAAAATATGATGCATTCAGAAATGTTAGCAAATTTTCAGCAAAGTTAGATTTAAAATGAGGGTCCAGACACAGGGTCCAGGTGCAATGAAGAATGCACCTGGAGACTGATGTTTACAATTATTAATGCTAACATTAGGGCAACAAGTCAGTTTTGGTTTTTTTTTTTTCAAAACAGCTTAAAAATCCCAATTTAGTAATCGTTTTGTGTTTGTTTAAAAATATTAGTAAAAACTGGTTTGAATGCTCTCCCAGTTTTTACAGTTGCAGTTCTTAAAAATAAATTAGAATCAATTAAATCCTCCACCAGTAGGCCAGAGCTTTATGAAAAACTTAAGATTAGAGGCCAATTAACAGAAATTGCCCGTAAATTGCCCTTTATGCACAAATACACTTCATCATCTCTGTACTATTAATTGTGTACAAAACACTGCAGCAAGATAAGAAGACCAATCTTTGTGGACAATTTCACCAGTCAATCAAGATATCATACCTGGAACATTCTACTGCCAAATGATTTACTGTGTTTATACAAAGAAAGATCTAATCATTTGCAAATGCATCTTAAAACTCTCCTGTTGCTTCATGTCATAGAAAAAGACAATTTGTCTGTCATAAATTTTAGAGAAAGAAAAGTCGATGTGAATTTTTGTTTGTCTTTTTTTGTTTTTACATTTCTTGTAGCAACATAATTTGCAGCAGGAAGTGCATGCAACAGCAGAGCACGGGGAAATCCAAGTCAGAGCTACACTATCAATCACGAGGGTTTGCAGAATGAACAAAGGATGTTCACCCCGGAGGAAGCTGCGACTACAAGCTTGTTCTATCTGCCATGCAGGGAGGCTGATCAGGTATGAGTCTGATTCCTCAGATAAGCTGTTGCTGAAGCAGAATGGGGAGCAGAGCGGAAAAACAAAACACAGCTGAATCATGGTGGGTAGCAGAGTTCCTTTCAAAAGTTGTTACCACCTTTCTTTGACCCTCTTATTGCCAGAATGGGGTCAAGCAAAGGTGACACATGGAAGTGGACGCTTTAGGATGGAAGTGTTTGTTACTTGAATAGTTTGAGAAGAAAAGCGTCTCTACCTCACCTGAAACAACCAGAAAGAAACTTCCAGAGGCTCTGCTCAGAAAAGAACCAATAACTACTGCAGAAATTAGTATGAGTCCTGTATTTTTAATTTACACTTAAGCCTTGGCTTAAATTCAGTGAGAAGACTACAAACATAAGTGGTAATCGGTCCTTTTTCTGCACAGAGCTTGTTGAAGTTTTTTTTTTTTTTTAAAAGAGGTATCACTAGTTTCATGCCACCAGACCAAAACAGAACTACTCCAGAGAGCTCAGGACGGCAGAAAGAGAAGAAAAACAATGCCAGCAACTGAAAGCGGAGAAAGCTGCGGAAGAGAGACGCTTTGCAAAAAAACAAAACAAGCATAAGCAAAAAAAGAGAGAAGGATTCATAAATTAAAGCACAAAAACATGCAGCATAACTGATTCTGACTAACTAAAGCAGACAAAGTGGGGAAGCTGCAAAACTACTCAGACACAGGAAGTCACTTTAAAGCAGAATAACAGACATGGAGAAGTTACAGACACAGTAGATTTCTAACAGTAAACATTTAAGAAATGAGCAACAATAACCAACAATAAATAAATCCAAGTAATTTGGAGCTTTTGATATATTAAATGAACCCTTAATTTTTTAATACAGAATTGTAAATGCCCAGAATTGATAAGGCAAGCAGTCAAATAAACTATTAGGATTGTTGGTTTAAAAATGTGTGGTTTCTCTGCAACACGCAGAGAGCTGCTGAATAATATGTTTCTTGAGCATGTACTGAGAGAATTACAGAATCAACAATTAATTTTAACTAGCGACCCAAATATTATTTGAAAAAATAACATATGAAAGTTGTTTGCTTCTGTTTCCTTTAATCATATTGTGTTATATTTGTTACTCCCCATTCAATGAATGTCATTTTTGTTCCTAACAAATACTCTGTCTATTTAAAATTTCTTTCAGCCGCATTTCACACATTTGTATGTTTTTACTTGACTGGATCTCAGAAAGTGTTTTCCTGAGTGTAACGACCACTGACCGCCTGCAGGAGGCACTACTTGATCCAGCAGCTTCATGCTGGTCCTCTTCCAGATCTTCTTGATTACAGCTCTCAGTTCCTCGTTGGCTTGCTCCAAGTTACCTTCAGAGATAGTGAAAATGTTACAGTGGTAACAGACTCTAGTGAATTGAGTGGAACTGAACTCCCTCTGGTGGCATAACATGGATCATGCATCTTTCTAAATGAACAACATCGTGGCCTCTAACCCAACAGTTTTCATATTTGTTGTTATTGTTCTGCCATGCAGCAATAATCAATGAGAAAATAAAATAATAATAATAATAATTTTGTAGGATTTTGACAACCTGGGCTGCAGACTCACCCTCAGTCTTGATCTTAAGGGCGGTGCGGACTAAAGCAAACAAGGTGGCGTTAAACATGACGGTCCCGTCACTGTTGAGCGGCATGTTCATTGCCACCAGTCGCTGCAGCAGAATTCAAACTTTATATTAATTTAGACGCATCAGTGTAAAGGGAGGAGGGTTTTTTTTTCTGCAAATATGAGATTGTGAGTTGTATTAACTCACCTTACAGGCAACTCTGTGAGGACAGAGCTTGCCAAAGCCCAACGGAGGCTGGATCCTCCTCAACAGGGTGACCACATCAAGATGTTTAATCCTACCCCTAAGAACACATTACGTGAAAAGGAAAGGCATTCCAAGAATTATCAAAAAAATAAGCATTCAGGAACAAATTTTTATCAAAATGTTTTTTTTTTTTTTTGCCCTTACTTGGCTCCAGGATCATATTCAGACCATATCCTTTTAAATTCATCCAGATGGTGAGGGCCAAGAATGGACCAATCACGAGTCAGATAATCAAAGTTATCCATAATGACCGCAACAAAGAGGTTGATAATCTGAAACAAGAACATCCAGGTTTTTTTTTTTTTTAACCATTTCATCAATTGCTTTGCTGTGAAGTCTGGTTGACTGTTAGGTCTGTGAGGGGCAATGGAAATGGTGAGACGTCCAGAGGAGTACCAGGAAGGCGCAGAGCATGTAGAAACTGATAAAGTAGATTATAGCAAAGTTGCTGCCGCAGGTTTTCTCCTCTCCCGGGTTGTAGTCGGACTCTGAGTCGCACAGCTTCCCCGGCAGACAGGCCAGCATGATCTCCTGCCACGCCTCCCCTGTAGCACATCTGACATGGAATAAGAAAAGTGACTTAGACAGCTGCTACCCATATTTACTTAGTATTGATAATGAATGTGCCAACCAAAGTTGCAAAATGTGCAAACCTGAACAGCATTAGGACGGCTTGGGGAAAGGTTTGGAAGTTGTTGTTGCGGTTTATTTGGGTTCCGTCCACCATTGCTATTTTTCCAAACACCTAAAAGCAGAATCTGCTAAAGTAAGATTCAAAAGCTACAGTAACAGATATGATCTTAAAAAAACAAAAGGGTATTTGGAACTAGCCATGTAGAGGATGAGAAAATTTTTCAAAACATCTGTCGACATGTCAGACAAGATTACCTGCATCCCGATGACAGCATAGATGAAGAACAGCATCGCTATCAGGAGGGCAACATATGGAAGAGCCTATTGTGGAATAAAAAAATTAAAAAGTATTATTGAGTTTCTTTCCTGCAGCGTATGTCGAAGTTGTTAGAGTTTTTGGTTAAGCAAACAGACAAAATACTATGAAGTTACGAATTTAGACACAAATTGCAAAGATATTTTGGATGGCTGGACAAATGATAACAGTTTTGTAACAATAAGCATTCCTGCTAATCTGCGTAGCTATGTTTGACTTTTACAAGATCCTAGTGGTTTTTCAGAAAATAACTTCTTTTAATTATTTGTATAACCTATGGAAAACTATTAATTTCCTTCTGCATTCACCTGAGGGTTGTTATAATTTCAGTCCACTGGAGCTGAGGGAGGGTTTAGATAAGAATTTAGCGCTCCTCCATTTTCAATGTGTCAAAGGTTTTTGTCTTAATCTTAATGCTGAGCCAGAAACATTGGTTTCCATACTCCATGTGAGAAACTCTGTGACAGCACAACTATGTCTAATTAGCACAAAGCAGACTAAGCAAACACTGAGCTTTGTCGGATTGCAGAAAATAATTTTTCTTTCTGCGATAGCAGCTCACGTCCACGATTTTCTCTTCTGTTACATTTGCATTATATTGTTTCCATGTCACAAACAGCACAGATTGTGAGATTGCAAATACGTTTTCACAACTCTGCATGCTCTAAGACTTCACCTGGAAAGACTTGATGAAGGTCCACAGCAGAGTCCTGATTCCTTCCCCTCTGCTCAGGAGTTTGACCAGTCGCATCACCCTGAACAGGCGGAAGAAGGTGATGGAGATGCGAGCGCTGTCCTCTGTGTTCTGGATGTGAAGAGTAACCAAGACACCAATAAGCAAACGGTACTAGCTTGTGCCGCAGTATTCGGGGCTTCGCATTACTCATTCATTCATGCAGTCAGTGACACATGCGCCCATTCAATATGCATGAATGAACTAAAAATGAGCAAAAACCAACAAGGAGGTGGATCTAAAAGTTGTTAACTATTATTGTCCTGCTTTATTACAACAGCCAACCCGCATGCAGTCTTCCTGAGAGTTACACACATAGCATTAACAGACCTGAATGACTTACACACAATGGCTCATTAAAACAGACAGAATATCCCAAAAATACAGGCTAAACAAACAGTGTCTTAAAACTACAACATGAGGATTAGCCCAGCTTTAAACTAGACAATCATGTTACACTTAAACAGAAATGGTTGGCAATCTGTCTTTAAGGACTTTAGTCCAACGTTTGTAATGTACAACAAAAACCATCTCTGTGTTATCCTGTGTGCCATCATGCCATGCTCCTGGACAAGATGAGATGCAGGGTCAAAGTGGAACTTATGCCAAAATGCAACAAACCAGAAAGAGCCATAACAAGACTGTGACAGTGAGGAATACTGACAATTCAAACACAAACTGCAATGCTTAACTTACAACAATTTCTATAATTCATAAAAGCATCTTATTAATTTTTAAACAATCTCTCGACAAAAACTGTCACAACAGAACGATGTGGATGCTTTTGCTTTCAGATGACAACAGAGGGATGATGTTCTTGACAAAAGAGGTGGGGCTTATTCTTACCCCTGGATCCTCTATCACCTTGACAACAGGAATGGCTGCCGACTTGAAACCAGAAGTCTAATGTTAATCCGAGTTGCAGCTGCACAGCTTCAAACCATTCTTCACATTTGTACGCTACTTTTGTTTTCTACAACATCTTTTCACATACATGACAGGCAGAAAACCTTTACAATTTATCTGAGAGAGCTTCATCAGCAATGTAAAGCTTCTCATGCACACATCTAGAGGAACACTGAATATGCAAAAATGCCTTGTAAACACTTTTATTCCCCTTAAACCTTTTCATACATTGTTATTATGCACTGAAGTATACTTCACTGGAATCTTAGACCAACACAAAGTAATGCTGAGAGGTGGAAGAAAAATAATACAAAGTCATTATTGTTCGTTTGTTTCTACAAATTATGTATAATTTATCTGTATGTAGGGGACACAACAAGAGTGTGGAAGAATTTTTTCTGTTTAAACTAAAATGTAACTTTTTTTGTCACTATTTGTGGCATTAGACTTAAACTGCACATCATCTCCATGGTGAAGCATAATGGTGTTAGTATCATGATGTTGGGATGCTTTTCTTCAGGATGCAGGTCAGAGTTGGTAAGAGGATGGATGGAGCTATTTTCCTTTTAATTAATAATTATACACCACTTGTAGTTTATTATGTCAGATTCTATTAAAATCCTATTAAAAAGTCTGAGGTTGTAATGTGACAAAAGGTGAAAACGTTAATGAGGTGTGAGCAACCTTTACAAGGCAGTGGGTTAAAAAGAAAAACACATGCATACCACAACTTATGAGTAAAAACATTGAAATTATGTGAAATTATGTCCCGGCTTTTGGTCAATAACTAACCCTGCTCTGTGTGTCATGAAATGCAGGCATGCTCTAGTGAAACATTCACAATTCTTTCCGTAGAATTTGTCTTTCTACACTAAAAATCGTCTGCAGTGTGATTATTCCCCCCAACCACTCACTCAGGATAAACCAACATTTAACTGCGGATAAAGCTGGAAGGAAGCATGGAACCAGCGCTAACATGAGTCACAGACCAGGACATGGAGCGACCTTGCAGCAGCAGCAGCAGCAGTGCTGAACGTTGTTGCTTTTTGAAGGGAATGCAAACATAAACGCTGATAGCAAGCAAGACGGTTGAGCTCAGCTGCATTCAAAGACAACTCTTCATAAGAAAAACAACATGGAGTTTGAACGGATGCGCCAAATACTTATCATCGCCTCTCTTTTTTTAAAACAAACAACTGAAGTGGATATCTATGTGTATGTGTGTAAATTCTGTTGCTAACATTGTGAAAATCCAATAAAAACAAGAAGAAGGTTGTGTTCTTGAATGCAACTCTGATCCTAAAACAAGGCGCTCCTGCAGGGAACGACACAGAAAAGACGTGTGAGAGATGATTACTTACATTGATCTCAGTGATGGCAATGTCAACCACGCTACCCACAACAATTAAGGCATCAAACGTGTTCCATGCATCAGCAAAATAGTTCTGCAAGCACAGGCAACAGAGACACACAGAAAAGAGGATAGACAGAGACAAAAAGTAGGTAGGAAGAAAAGGTAAGAAAGGAAAGACGTTTGACAGATAGAAAGTACATCAAAAAGTTGAGCTTCAATAAAACAGGATGAAAGTCAGAGTCCTCCTGTCAGAGTTTGTGGGAGCCTTTAAAGTTCAGCAGTAGTTATCCAATTATTGTCATAAATCATTTTTTGTTTGTTTATATGAATGCTGAAGCTAAAAGTAGGAAACAAGAACATAGAATAAATCAAAAACATTTTTGGTTTCATAAGTATGGTTTCTATCACTGAAATGTTTGCTTTATACAGTGACCGACAACCACTGTCGGTCACTGTATGTATGTAACCAACAGCTACAGTGCCGGTAACTGTCGGTTACTGACACTGCATATTCTGTGTCGTTAAAAAACAATGAATATTCACGTGGGCTTAAAGATTCTGACACACAAAAAGCCTTTATGTTTACATACTGGCCCACACAAAGATAGGACAGGAAGGAAAGGACAGGAAAAAGGAAACAGGTTTAGGAAGGATTCAAAGGAGAAAAGCAGTAACATCTGGAGGGGCAGGAAGAGGGGCTGACAGAGCTGCACAGTCTGACGTCTTTCTACCTGGCTGAGTATGATGTCGACTACACTGCCGATCACCACTAGAGCATCGAAGACATTCCAGGCGTCCCCAACATAGCCCTGAATACGGTGACATACACAGCCAGCAGGGAGGGGGAGGTGGAGCACAAGAGGAGGGAGCATGAGGTACGAGGAAAAGGCAAAGTGAGGGCTGAACATCAGACTATGGGGGGGGGAGAGTATAAAAAGTTTTCTAACAGGAGGAAGCGGAGGCGACAAGATGAGACACTTACTCTGGGTTTGAAGGCAATGAGCTTTAGGATCATCTCCACTGTGAAGACTCCTGTGAAGACCATGTTGAGGATGTCCATGGCGTAGTTAAACAGATGAGACTGGCCATGGTGCTGAGGGGAGACAAGCTGGCCATTAGAAGCATTCATTTGACACAATCACAAACTGACCAATGCAAACGCAAGCACAGACGTTTTAAGAAAAAGTTTTTCGTTTTTATAAATTTTACAAAATGCAGAATGTTTTTTTTTTTCCAGCCTAAAACAGAAAAGTATATTCTCCTGTTAAAATGGCCAGATCTTGTTTTTGTCTCAATATATAAACAGCTGCTGGTAGAGACATAATCCAAAAGACTTGCAGCTTTGATTACAGTGAGAAGTGGTTCTACAAAATGTAACTCATGCATGATGAATACAAATATACAAATGCATGTTGGAACAAACAACTGCATTTATAGGGAGATTAAACATAGAATGACTGTTCAGCTATTGAATTACTTCTAAAGTCAACCGGCGCACTGGATTTTTATTTATGAGAATCACAATAACCGGGGCAGAATGCACATGCATTGTGAAAACCATGTAACTTTTCCATTTTTGGTTCAAAATGTGTTACTTAGTGGTCTGTCACAATAAAACCCCAACGACAAATAGTAATTCTTATGGTGGCAATGTGACAAAATGTGAAGAAGTTCAATATTAATTCAAGCGTTTTAAATTAGGATGATAAATCCTACCAGGAGAACTTACCTGAATAGCCAGACACAGCGTGTTGAGAATGATCAGGACAAACGTACTCAAAGCCAGTGGAGTTGACCACATACCAGAACTTGTACTGGTAGGGATTTTTGGGAATGTAGCGGCGCAGAGGACGAGCTTTCAGTGCGTACTCCACACACTGGCGCTGTAGCGGTGTTGAGGGTGTTGAAAAGGAACAGACAGACAAACAGACTCGTGAGCGAAAACTGGAAAAGAGCTACAGATTCCTCTGAAGTCGATCTTCTTCAGCAGCCACCGACCTGGTTCTTGTCCAGCTCGCAGTTCTTGTACTCCTTCTCTCCCTGCTCCTGGAAGGTAACAATGACGAAACCAACGAAGATGTTCATCATGAAGAAGGCGATGATGATGATGTAGATGATGAAGAAGATGGAGATCTCGATGCGGTAGTTGTAGATGGGGCCCATGTTCTCCCTGTTAGAGTCGATGGCCTTGTACAGCAGACTGTGGGGACAAACACGATCCAGTTACAACACAGAGCATAACCTGTTTTATTCACATAGAGATTCCCCTGTGACACATCAGCAATAACTAGATAAATACACGTATTTAAGAGTGGATTGACAGTCGCCATCAGCATTAATAGAGCTGTAAATATCACTTTGCTTTGGTTTTGGAACTGACAGTGGACCAATACTCACGTGGGCCAACCCTCAAAGGTGGAGACGGTGAACAGGGCCATCATGGCCATGAGGACGTTGTCAAAGTTGAAGTCACTGTTGTACCAGATCCTCTCCTTCACCATGGGCAGAGCCGTGTCCCCATTGTTGTAAAGAATGTATGTCCCCCTATTTTAAAAACCATCTTTAGACACTTACTGTACAAGCACAACACTGTCCAAATCTTTTAAACTTCTCCTTGTTTTTTTATTATTTGCTTCCAGGCAGCCAGATATTTTTACAATATTTTACGATGGCTTTGATAGTTTTTAAGCTCCCTGAAGGTCTTTCATCATACTTGTTTCAACTTTGGCTGCTTGTCTATTCATTTCCTGTATTTTCCTTTGACCTGAATGTCACCACATGTCCAAGGTCTGCACAGACAAGTGTGAGGGTAGATAAGCAGAGGACAAGTTAAAAAAAATGTCAAGCTTAAAAAACAACTACAGCACTTAAACGATCTTATCTTCAAAAACATGAAAATTTTGAAATAACAAAATTTTAGCAAAGACTTAGATCTAATGCAATTTTCTGCTCTTCAGGAACACTGACACTGACCGCCTGAATTATTTACGGACTTTACAATAAAACATTTAAAAGTCCAATTTAAAATTGTTCCCTTGACGATGGACCAGGACAGACATTGATTTTAGCTGCCTTTTATGCCTGAATACTTAATTTGTAAGAGTTATTTATTTAATTTTTTAACAATTTTTCAAACAAAAAGCATTAAGACTGTTTCTAATAAAATCCTAAATTATTATGTTAACAATTTGGCAGGAAAAGAGCCAAAAGCAAAATCATATCTTGCTCCTTGGAAGCAAAAGCGAAGTCAGAAGCTGCGACCCCGAAAGAGATGAGAAGAACTAACTTGCACTCATCTGGGCTGGACTTTGCATCATCTGTGCACCGGTAGAATTTACCCTAAAAACGACAAGGTAACACATCAGGGTTTTACGTGACATAATATTGTGGCACAATTGTGGCTTTGTGCTCTTGTACCTTGAAGAGCTGCACTCCGATGCAAGCAAACATGAACTGCAGGAGGGTGGTGACGATCATGATGTTGCCGATGGTTCTGATGGCCACAAATACACACTGCACCACGTGCTGCAGAGGGACCAAGTTATGAACTGTCAGTTCAAATACACAGCTGCATCAGAAACAGGGCCACAGGCATTCACAGAGACACTCAGAGCACAGGGAGAACCAGACACACTCATGTGGAGAAACACACAGGCGTCATGCCTCACGGAGTGTTTGTTTTTACTTTCAGTCCTTTGGCTCTGTTGATGGCCCTGAGCGGACGGAGGACCCGCAAAACACGGAGGATCTTCACCACTGAGATAGCGGAGGACCTGCGGAGGGCGGTAAAAACACAACAAGTTGAGATAATCTGAAATACTACTCGGCAAATCAAGTAGCCTTGTCATAATCTATTCTGATTTTCAGGACCAACGTGAGAGAAGACACGTTCGTGTTCAACTACAAGAAATATCTTTAGCTAAAACTCAAACTACTCAAATAAACCTGCTGACTGACAACATTAGGCAAAAATGTGATTTTTACCAAGAAAAACAAATCATTTATGCAGAGAGATGGGAGGATACATACTGAATACCAAAGGAGACAAGAGACACGCCGACGACCAGCAGGTCTAATAGGTTGAAATAGTTCCTGCAGAATGCCCCTTTATGCAGGAACGCTCCAAATGCCGTCATCTAAACAAGCAAGAGAAAAATATTACACCAAAATTTACACACAAAGACACAAACACAAAGCAGAGAAAACAACAGCTTACATATTTGTTGAAACTGTCACTATGTCTTGACTATATGGTTTGAGACAGATAACTCAGCTCCTTTGCTTTCTCCCTGTGCTCCCAGTGCTAACTAAAAATAACCAATCAGAGCCAGGAAGCAGGTCTTAGCGCTGTCAATCACTGTGTTGTGTGGTGCTACTCATCCTCCCTTTCCTCCGATTACATAAGTGTATTTTTCCAAGCACATTTAGTATATTCCACAATTTTTTTATTAGGTTTATTCCAAACTGAATGTGAAACTGAGTAACTGATTTTTTTGTCACCACTCATGGTATTTAGTATAATCTAAACGCATTTATCGTTAATTTTTTCGATTTTATAATTAATCCTGGACCAATTGCAGCAAGCGAGATATACCAAGTTAATAAAAAGTTATACTATTGTACTACAATCTAATAGTTTTAAGTTGTTTTTCAGGAATCTTTTTAACAAGAAGCCACATAAAGTTCAAAAGATCCACTCTGCTGATTTCTGCAGGTTTTTGAAGCATAGAGTGAACACAGCACAGTGTTGCTACAGCTGTTGCTACACACTGCTGGTCAGCTGAGTGAATGAGGGATACTACACTTCCAAAAAAAACTGAAATTTGGCTATTGGAAATTGTTTCTGGTTGGGAAACTACAGTTCTGTGAAATAACATTTGCAGCCTCAAAGACTTCCTTATTTTTGCTTTTTTGATACCCTGATGGGTTTCGCATCATACAAATTCTATTATCAGACTGTATTAAGAGTTGGGGTCAACACCTGTGTTATCTGTAATATCACCGTTTCTATAGAAGCATTTGTTTCCCATAAAGTAGTCAGTTCATGCTGCACTTTTTTCACACTTTTGCATAAATACTGTGAAGCCTTGACATTTTTGAACAAGTTTAACATACAGTGAAAATTTCATTCTGGCCCATGCTTTATCCACTTGGCTAATCAAATGCATTTAAATTGAAAACATACAGACATGCATGCATGTGCAGTTCTGCACACACACACTCTGACAGACACATGTGAGCTACAAACAATGCAACAATATTGACGCATGACAAGGAGAGCAGAAGTCCTTACATCTATTCACTACACAGAATAATCCTAACACTGCAACACACATATCCTGTTTTGGGCTATTAATCTCAAGCCTTTGCAAAGGAGAGTTACCTGACATGCAGCGAGAAACGAGATGGGGGAAAGGGCTGAACAGTAACTGTGATTACCGCAGATTATTTCTGAATGTTGAATCATTAAGTTTATTATCTGGAGAAATGGTAAGCAAAAAACAAACAAACAAAAAAACACTGACTCTAATATTTAGTCAGGCGGTAAAGTAATCCAGTGCTACTTCATTGTTACAAAAAGTTTAAAAAAGATAGAAAAATTTAAAACTACTATAATTTTCTTTTTTTTTTTTTTTTTTAACTGTAATGTTGATTTACTAAAGCGATTTTATTCTGGAGATCTTTACTTACTTTTTCACTTACAGGAACCCCTGATAAAGATGTAAATATTCTGGAAATAAATGTATTTTCCTTTAAATATTCTCATAATTATTCATTTTTCTTAATAATTTTTAAAATTAAATCTTAATTTGAGACAATAATTGAAAAAAATACCACTTTTTTTTTTTTTTTTTTTTGCAACAGTGGGAAAATGAATCAGACGCTCAACAATTTATCCAGTGGGGAGCATATACTGGAAAATAAATGTTCCTGTTATAATTTTCGTAGCACATCATGTCATTTTTAAACAGAGTGTCTGGAAACTTTTAATCAAATTGCAAATTTTCTGATATGTATCTATGATGCAACAAAAAAGTAATTTTGGTCATTTTTCTTTTCCATTAAAAAATAGCTACTTGTTTAAACTTGAGCTGTTGTCCCAGTGATATTGTCCTGACATTAATGGGCTAATAACTGGAAATGCTCAAGATATCGCTGTGACATATCGAGCTATAACGGCGAGGTCGGCGTGAGAAAGACAAATCTCTAGAACTGCAGCAAAAAAAATCTTGCAGTCACCCAGTCTAAATTACTGCACATCTTAATCAGGGGTGTTAATAATTGTGGACAGCGCGGTGGCTAGAGATGATTAGGAAACTGACAAACAAGGGGGAAAAAACTGACATAAAACGTGTCGTAGTGTCTGGACGACAAAAATGAGCAGGCAGCCATTACTTTCCTAACATAAAAAAAAAAAAACGACGAGGAGGAGGACATTTGCAGCAAGCTGAGAGGTGCTGTTGAGGCGGCACGACAGTCGCTGTTGTTTACCTTAATAAGGATCTCAAATGTAAACATACTAGTGAAGACATAGTCTGCATAGCCTAGGATCTGAGAAGGCAATCAGAGTGACATAAGCACGCAGGGTTACTGAAGCTCTACCCAACACAGCACAGCACAGCACACACAGGACATTTACCTTCAACAGGATCTCAACAGTAAAGATTGCGGTGAAAGCATAGTCAAAATAACCAAGTATCTGCAAAAAGCAATGCACAAGTTCAAGTCATTGCAGGTCAACACACAAAGTGGTCTATTAAACACTTGTTGCTGCAAGATAATGTTGTTTAGACACATACAAAACAGAAGCAAATCCCCACTGGGTAACATTTGAATGTAGAAGCTGTTTTTATGATCAATCACTTCTGCAGTCATAGTGTAAAGGATAAAGTTTGGAGGTAGCGGTTTGATTTTAGCTCCCGCCTGGAGTTACTGTTGGGAGGAAAGGTCTGTGCAGTGATTTCAGGAGAGACAGATTTACTTTCTCCAATGCACAGCACAAAAACCCCAAAGTTGTTTATGACGTGTTCCTGTCACAATCCACCTGACAGCTCCTCGGACAGTCCATCATGGCGGAATCGGCTAATAATACCAGTCAGGTCCCATCACACCCCACTGGCCTCCCTATTCTGGCTTCCCGTCATTTTTAGGATCAAATTAAATTCTTGTTTTTAAGGGTTTTAAAGCCACTATCTCTATCAAAACTTTTACACTATCCAGCTATTTTCTTTATACTTATATTTTTCACCCCTTTGTAGAAAATAAAAAAACATCTGCGTTTTTGGGGTTTGTCAGGTTCCAATCAGAAACTCTGCATTATCTGTGCTGCACTAGCAGGTGGTGATGATAGAGGAATATAATAGATATCAATATCATATCATTTGAATAGAGTAGCTACTACTACTCTACTGCAATGAGACATCTTTTCATTCATCTCTTTTTTTCCCCGTTGTCATGATGTTTCTGTCATTCTCAGAGAGCTTTCACATTTTCAACCACTACAGTCTGTATCAGATGTGTTAATCAAGAGCAGGAAAAAGTCTTTTCAATGAGCAACTTTGCCCTGAAAAGCGTGAATTCATGACAGTGGATATTTAACAGCTATCTAATGATTGTAATCCTATGATATTTTGAGAACGTTTAAAACTGCTAATATTTTCCTGAAGGTTCCAGTTATCATTGGGACTATCCCAAAAACCTATCATCACACCACTGATTGAAACTCAGAACTGACTTCAACCAGTTTAATAAGGAAGGAAGCATTTGGGGAAAAAAAAAAAATTATTTAGACATATAAGAGTCGAGCAATCTGGCCAAGTACGTTGTTTTGAGAACATATTTTTGCTTCTACTGAAGCAGAGAGTTGATACACGTTAATGCCAGTCTTCTCAACTGAAGCATCCATGTCAATGTTATAAACAAAAGTGTAAAGACAGGCTTCATCCCTGGCTGTGCTTCTCCTGGCGTGTGGTAAAGTCCTCTGTAAAAAAGACTCTTCATGAGCTACAGTTAGCATTTCAAGCCTCCCTCTCAAAGGTCAACGTGGTTTTACGTACAATGTTGCGAGCGGAGAAGTTGCGGATGGGGTCCTCGGCCGCCAGGGAAACGGAGCTGAGCATGATGAAGACCAGGATCAGGTTGGTGAAGATCTGATGGTTGATGAGCTTATGGCAGAGCACACGAAACCTGCAGAAACAGAGGAGACAGAGGGAGGAAAATATCAGATTGATACATTTTAGGTTTTCTTTTTCTCTGCAGCACCTATCATAATGGATTTCAGATTTTTTGTTTTTTGAACAGAGAAAGTGCCTGTTCTGATTCCAGGCATCGGACTCACGGGTTGATGCTGCTGAAGATGAAAAACGCACTGCCCTCCGGGATGGGTGGGATCTTCTCCTTCATGGTGAGTTCAGAGAGTCGCTGGGGCCGGGGGCCCGGCGGGGCTTCAGGGAGGTTCCTATTATCATCATCATCTTCATCATCACCTGTAAAACAATAGCTCAGTATCATAATGCTCTCTATTGCTTGCACCACAATAAAACTGCCTTACTAAAAAATATAAACATGTTTAATCACAAAAGTAAATATCTAGATTATTTCTTTGCTAGATTGATTGTATTGCTGATAAACTCTGTAAACAGCAAAGAAAATCTGCAACTATTTCCCTTTATTTTTGCGTTTCCTGCTGGGTTTTTTTTTTATTTATTTATGTTTTCTATTTTATGTGCATTATTGATTCACAAACATTTACATAACAAAACAAGGTTATTTGTTTAAAGCTTTTTATTATTATTATTATTATTTCAAAATGGTTGTTTCTAAAGAAAAAAAAGTACAGAGAATATTATTCACATGTATTGTTAAACTCAAACTAGTTAAATCTCATCTGTCAAAAAAGGTTCTTCACCTGGTGAGTCGACGGTAGAAAACGATTCTTTGTCCCCCTCTAGCAAGGCCTCTGTTGGCATCTAGAAGATGTTTAGAATAATTTGGGTTTTTTACAGGTTTCTTAATACAAAAAAGAAAAATATCTAACACTAACAGAGTAGTGCTGGGATTTGGTCATCTAAATTGTCTGAGGGCTCAAGCTAATTTGCATTTTACCGTTGTTTTCCCGTCTTCAGTTATCTCAATCCTCTTCTTCTCGGTGTTTGAGTCCCTGTTGGCAATGAATAAAGTTTAAAACCTCCAATGTATTTTTTCTATTTTTATTTTTTGCAGATGGAAATAAAATAAAAAAACTCTCAAATGAAGTAAAATATGTCAAATGAAGCCATACTTAACACTATTCTTTCTCTTTTTGGCCTCCTCTTCCTCTTTCTGTGCAGTGTTGAGGCTCTCTGCATCAGCCAGGTTATCAACAGCGATGGCCAAGAACACATTCAGCAGGATGTCTGATCAAGTGAGTTACAGAAAAGACAAAAACACTTACCGAAATTTTAAAAAGCCAAATAAAAATCTCCACAGGCTTCACAGAAATGGATCAGTTCAGTTAAATGAGCTTTTTTCAATTTGGCAAAAGTTGTAATTTCAGCTAAATGTATGTGACCGAATATAAAAACATGCCACACTTATCAGATTTATATTTGTAAGATGTTCAACAACCATTCGTCATTTTCCTTCCTCCTCATAGTTATGCTTTACTTTGTGATGGTCTGTCACAGTAAGTCCTAATTTCAGACAATTTGTCAAACTCGAAAAACTTTGTGGGTGTAACTAGTGTTTCAAGGCAGTGTCTGGGCGATGCGAGTGTGTGATTGCATTGAGTAGGATACAGTTTCCACAGATGAAGAGGATGATGAAGTAAATGCAGACCACCATGCCAGAGGACGCCGGACCACCGTACGCCATGATGCCGTCATACATCACGGTGTTCCAGTCCTCGCCTGTCAGGATCTGGTGAACGGCGTGAAAAATATTAGGAGAATAACACCGAAGCACCTGATTCTGGTCGAACGGCATTATTCGCAGTAATTATTTCCAGATATTGAAAAGGAATGTCATAAGACATGCTTGACATGTGATGAAGCCCTCGGTTCGTCTCTGATTCTCGCAAACACAAACCTGAAAGACGGTGAGGAGGGCCTGGGGGAAATTATCAAATGTGCTTCTTTTGGTCACCGTCTCATCAAAGTTGAATTTGCCTCAAGAGTTGCATGCCCAGCAGGGAGAAAATAATGATGAAGAGGAAGAGCAACAGCAGCAAGGAGGCGATGGACTTCATGGAGTTGAGCAGGGAGGCCACCAGGTTACTAAGAGACGCCCAGTGACTGAAGAAGACAGAGAGTTTAACTCGCCTTCTTTCCTTTTCCCGTTTTTTCTTTCGCTATTCCTTTTGTCTTATAGAGAAAAATAAAGTCTAGTAAACGGAAAAAATTGCAGCTTGTGTACTGCGTCTTCAATCTTAAGCAGCTAAGACTGGAACACACCCTTACCATAAAACACTATTTGATTTCCCTTATTTAAGTCTCTTTTCATAGTTCCATAAGCCATTTTGTTTTTTTGTTTTTTTTATTTCTGCTTTTATTTGTGCAGCAGACTTTAGCCTTCATGACATGAACAAATATTAGTGTAAAATATGCTTACCGCGTAACTTTGAAGATCCTAAGGAGGCGCACGCAGCGCAAAACCGAGATCCCCAGCGGAGACATGATGGCCAGCTCCACCAGGATGGTCTCCACGATTCCTCCACACACCACAAAACAGTCAAAGCGGTTGAACAGCGACACAAAGTAGGCCTGGAGCCCCAAGCTGTACATCTTCACGAGCATCTCCAGAGTGAACAAAGCCAGAAGAACCTTATTGGCTACATCTGGAGCAGAGACAGAGAGAGAAAATTAATGCTTTCTGTAGAAATGTAACGGTTGTAGTATATTGGATTTCATCATGGTGAAAGTAAAGCAAACAGAATGTAAAAAGTAAAACAGACACCTTGCACTTCTGTTAGCCATTCGGGCTGGTTGTAGTGCTCTGAGGAAATGGTGAGAGTGTTGAGGAACACCAGGATGATGACGAGCCAATAAAACGTCACGGATTTCACGGCCGCCCGGCACTTCCTGCGGCAGAAGCGGTTCCACCGTCGCCACTGCCGACTGACAGAGAATCAGTTTGAAATATTTTCTCCGTCAGCTTAGAAGATGTAAAGGGAAAAGTTACGATCTACGCTACATGCAAAAGGATCATTTGTTGAAATCAAGGAATTCTATCACGGAAAATGCGAGTGGATCAAAACCGATCAGGAGCAGACGGCTGGACTTTAGGTCAACATGGAACAGCGTTGAATTACTGGTGCCATCAGGGAAAGAAACGTAAGGATGAAAACAGCAGGGATCAGAATGATTCAAATACGTGACCAGAATTGATCATGCACGATGAGAAGAAGAGCATAGCTACCATGCAGCACCACAGCACAGTACTAACCTGAACTTTGATTTAGTTATTTTCTGACTGGTGGAAATAGAAGACAAGACATTTTTAAAATAAAAATGGGAAGCACGGTAAAACGCAAACTCGGTAGTGGAATCTACAGCTTATGTCAGCGTGACTTGATTCCCAACCGACTCACGCCGCGTTTCAGAACTGTCTCCCTTGGTGACCATTTTCCCTCTAAAGGGAAACTTCTGCATCAGCTGTGAGCTACTTGACGAAAAACTTTTCCCATAACTGATTTGTGGTGTGATGTGTCAAACTCACCATAACGGTCCACAGCACAGAGATTTGTCCTCTTCTCCATTATGGTTGTCTGTGGTCGCCGACTCTGTTTCACTCGTGGGCATGCTGGCTGCAGAGTCACACACACATACAAATGTAAAAAGAAAAAAAGAATTGCATGAAAAAGCTTACAAATTTTACGTGACTTACAATTTTATTTCACTGGCAATTTTTTTATTTTTTTTAATAAAGCGTTTTTTCTTTTTGGCATTAATTCCTTCGTGGTTTAGCTGAGCAATAGGCTTATAAAAGATTTTCTTTTTTTCAGATCCCTGACCTTTCCGAAAACCAACATAAAATGAAACATTACAAGCAAAAAACTGAGAAACACCAATTTCTTTTGAGACATTGCAAGTTTCTTGCTTGCATTGTGGTATGTAGAGCCAGTATTGTGGTATCTCTGATGGTCATAAATTTATTTAATTTTTTTAAAGGCGGGGGGGGGGGGGGGGGAAGCTAAACTATCTGTGTGATGTCTTCACAAAGTTAACAGTTATCCTAACTTTGAATGGAATGTGCTGACTGTTATCAATTACTATAGATTATCATCAAATCAGATTAGCATATTTTCAAAGCCAGATACTAGATATCAGTTTATCACAAATTAGGCTGATCTCTAATTCCCTGGAATTGCATCAGAGTAGAAAAGTTCTTATTGCAGAAAATTTGTTTTAAATTATCTGCATGGAAATAGTTATAACAAATGCATCAGAGTGAAATAAGAGCTGTAATCCAAACATCTGAACTTTGCTAAACGCTCGGTTGAAATGTAAAGCTTTATTATATTTCTATTTTATATTGCGATATATGGTCTCTGCACTGCAGTAAGTGTTGGTTTTAATAGACATGGGATCAAAACATTTATAAAATACTGAAAATGGAATTATTTGTGCATGCAGAAAAAAAACACATTATTGATAAATAATGAACATGTTCGATACAACAATGAATGACGAACAACCTTTACACTAACACTTCTGATTCATGCCAAGAAAAATATAATTTGCTAAGTAAAATCTTGGGGCAACATTCCAAAGACACATTTATACCCATATTAAAAAAATCTCATGCTAAATTTGCTTTTTGTCTTTTTGTTTTCAACAAAATCACCACTAAGTGGCCCATTTTCTCTCAGAAACTCTTAAAAACAGGGAAATAAGAAGAAAATGCAGTTGAGATAAGGAAGAGCTGCGTTTAATCCTCATTAGCCAGGACAGAACATAACTCCAGTAATAATTGGAATAAATTGTTCAGTTTCAAATAATTATATTTGCAGTTAATTATAACTACTGAACCTATTTGAAGACTTTTACACCTTTGACTGTGTACTCAAAACCAGTATGACGGCTTTTATCTGGCTTTTATTGTAACTATTCACCAATGCTTATAGAAGGATTTACGTTGGAAGATTATCCACCTCTCAATAGACATTTGCATCTGGTAGTTTATAATCACTTCAGTTAATTTATTTTATTTCGGTTTTTTGCTCAAAATATATTCTTCTTACACTAGAATATGACTTTAGCATTAAAGAAAACAATTATAGATGATGATAAAAATGAGGATGATGATGACAGGGACCATGCAGAATAAAACAGCATAAAGCAAACAAAGTGCACAAAGCATACAGCAAACCAAGCCCATCTATGCAAAGACACTCTTCAGGACAAAGGTGAAATGTCCTCATGAACACACAGGGACAGATGAAGTCTTCCTGACGCCTCCCCTGCTACCAGGTGCACACATTAAATACATTTAC